>NW_026712790.1:600000-999641 GCF_030625045.1 Achroia grisella
CATTGGATGCAGACAATAAAGTACAAAGTAGCCTTGTATGATAATATGTTACGATAAATTGTTATAAGTATTAATTTTAAGTCTTAACAACTTGAAATTAATTACAACAATATTTATCGAAGCATGCGATCTTTAATATTACTAACAACTTCGATCTCTATCTCTATGTACATACATGCCATCATTAAACATATTTTATCTATCTATGTATGCAATAATTTATTGTTTTTATCTATAAGAGATAGCATGTTAATGTCGCCCGCTTGCGTACCTTGGCGATTGGGCAGTGAAATTATAGATAGATAATGTACCTACCATCAGTTGTGTTGTCAGCTTGTTTGCTGTTCTTTACATTAAAACATGCAGTTTGAATAAACAAATCATCATCATCATCATCATCATCAGGCACTGCAGTCCACTGCTGCCAAGACACGCCGCTGGGTACGATTTTCAGCCCTTCCCATCCATTATTACCCGCAACTCTACGTATCTTGTCTCTCCACCTATGTCTTACGCTAGGTTTGCCAATTCGTCAATAGGCGCTTCGTCGGGATACCTTGGAGTTTTTAGTGAGTAGGAGTCTCACAGTACCCGCTTGCCTCCCCCGGGGCGGACGGGTCTCCATGAGGGATTTTCTCCAAGTAAAAAAAAAAAAAAAAGGTTTGCCAATTCGTAGTCTCCGCTCTAGAACACGTCTACTACAGCTAGCATTTCTGCAACAATTATGACTAGCCCACTACCACTTGAACTTGCAAATGCGAAGAGCTATGTCGGTTACCTAGTTCTTTGGCGAATTATTTTGTCTCAAATTCGATCCTTCAGAGAAACTCTAAGCATAGATCTTTCCGTAGCTCGTTGAGCGCCTCTGAGTTGGTGGACAGTCGTATCGTCAGTGTTCATATTTCGGTTCCGTACATCATAACGGGTAGGACACACTGATTATACACCTTTGTTTTAAGGCTTCATGAAAGCGACGACGTGAAGACTTGACGAAGTTTTCCAAAAGTCGCCCAGCCCAGTTGTATCCGACTCTTGTACTCTCTCATATACAGAATAGATTATATATATGTAGAATATATTATATACTACACATGTAAAATTGTGAAAATTTAAACGTGTTTTATTGTGACTATCCCATCTGGGATTATGGTCGTGAAGCTAGGAATAAAATATCTATGAACGTATTTATTTATGGTACATGCTCAGTATGTTTACACAGTATAAAATGAAGTCGCTTCCACTGTCTATTTAGATCTTTTAAACGATGCGGTTTTTAGCAATAGATAGAGTGATTTAAGAGCATCGTTTGTAATATAAGGCCTTAGCATGACAATAACCTGCAGAATTTTCCCAAGCAGAAGAGAAATCACCACTACACATCCTGTAGCCCACTCATGCATAAACGAAATATCTCCTTTGGAAAGTATAAACTCTATCCTGAAGAGATAAATACCATCGCCTAAGAATATCCTTCAGTACTGGTCCCTGACGGGTCTAGGTAGCCAACTTTGAAAAAAAGCGAACATAATGAATCTATGCAAGTATATCCAAAACCCAATAAAAAAAATGTATAATACATTAACACCCGCGCGAAGTCGGAGCATGTAGCTAATATATTTAAAAGGAAAATTCTAGAAATACTAAACATATCATTAAATAACAAACTCATTATTGGATATCACAAAACATCCAACTAAAAAGCTGTGTTTTTACACATACACTGCGATAATGTTTAATTAACTAATGAGATATATTTTCCATATTAAATTCCATTGTAAACTGATTTACAGAAAAAATTAATTACTGGCAACCCATAAAAAACCGAGGCTTTTGAAATCAGACCAAGAACGTGTTGGTCGTGCATTCTTAGGGTTCTGTAGTTAGGTATTCGGACGATTTCGTTCAAGTGGTGTTCGGAATAATAATAACTATAATCCTAGACAATTTATACAGCGCCATCTAGTCTCAAGCTAAGCAGATCTTGTGTTATGGGTACTAGACAACTGTAGATATATGTAGACACATTTTTTTTAAAGATATACAAAACTAGCTGTGCACGCCGACATACCCGCGGGAAATTTATTTTGGTCTGTGTGTTTGTAAACGTATTGTAAAGTTTTATTAAAATCCATTCGGTAGTTTTTGCGTGAAAGAGTAACAAACGTCCGTCCATACTCACAAAATTTCACGTTTATAGTATTTATAAGATATACATAGAAAACACCCCGACCGATACAAATACTTATGAACCCAAACGTTTGCATCGTGCGAGGAATCGAACCCGCGATCATCGGAAGTAAAGCGCTGTCCTGAACCGCTATACCCAGAATATGTTATACACTATAATATACATAGTACAGTTTTTGTTTGTGATCTGAAATGAAACAACTAATGTTGTAACCACATTGGTTTCATACAAAATTGATTACGTGACAGACTCAGATTGTGTGAACGTTTTCAAATTATTCAATTTTCTACTTTAATTCCTGGACATATCGTTCATTTTTATTTATATAGTCGAAATTCGGCCATAATTAATTGAAATTATAAGTTTGAACATTACTAAGGTTTTTTTTAATACGGACCATAATGGAATAGTGCACCCGCCTGTGCTATCGGTTTACGCTAGCGGGGCACCAGTGGAGGATGATAAGATGAGCATGAGGCCAGGTCAGTTAGCCCATCGTGACAAATTCACGAAGAATTTATCACGAAGGTTTCCAGGGGGAACCGCGTAAAGGTGACATGGTACATTGCTAGCAATAAGATTATCCGTCTACATTACTAACGACCCCCCCCCCCCCCCCCCCCCCCCCCCCCCCACCCTTCCATTATAGCAGTGTGTGTAATGTTTTTTTTTATTGATTTAACGTACTCTTATGTATATTTATATAAAAATATTAGCATTCTAATTTTGAAAGGATAAATGTGAAAATATACCTACACTAGTAGAATGAGACACTAATGGCGTATTTTGTCTATGATAGCTAGTAAATTAATTAAAAATTCTTACCTATACTTTAGATATGTTCTTAACTGTTTTGTTACTTTAACATTATTAAAATTGGTTTGAAATAAAAAAAATAATTTACAATGCAATGATTTTCCCTTCTCTATATAAATTTATTTTTGCCACGCACAACCACATTGTGGAATCACCATCCAGCAATGGTATTTCCGAACCGATACGATATTGAAACCTTCAAGTAAAGAGCTTATTCCTTTTTAAAAGGCCGACAACGTACTTGCAATTCCCCTGGTGTTGCGGGTGCTCATGGGAGGCGGTAATCACTTACCATCAGGTGAGCCCCATGCTCGTTTATTCCGTGTTTAAAAAAAAACTACTAGCAGATCCGGACACACGTTGCTCTTGAATAAAATAATATTGCGACTATAAATTGAGATGTAAGCTATCCTATCTTTGAAGTTGGATCAAATTCCACACAATGTGCAAATCAAATTTGCCATCGGTTCAGTAGTTTAGGAATTCATCGCGGACAAACAACGTGACACGTAATTTTTATATATAAACTATAAGTGTGCGAAATTTCATACTTCTCCGTAAGAGCAATTTTCGTAAAAAGGGGTACAAAGTTTTGGCTTCATGTATTAATATATAATTTCTTACTGGCTTTCACCTTGCTACTAATAGGTACCCTTTTTGAGTAATCCTGTATTTAAATGAGATCAAAATGTTCAAGATACGTCGTTAAATCCAGTCTGGTGCAAAGATCCGTGGAACCGGTCCTCTATAGAGTAGTTTTTTCACAGATGTGCGCGGACTAGGGTTGCCAATCCGCCGCTGGAGTCGCGGTGGACTGACATTGCGATCCCGCGACTCCGGCAATAGAAATCTTTAATCAAATAAACTCAGTACAAGCCCTTTTGAATAGTATTTTTTTTTTATTCTACCACTCGTTCGGAACGCAAAATCATCAACAGAAGAAAGAGCAAGAAATTTGCGTGTTGCTCTTTTAAATAGACGTTTTAATAGCAATAGACGCTTCGCCGGAATACCATGTAGTTTTTAGTTAGTAGGAGTCTCACAGTACCCACTTGCCTCCCCCGGGATGGGTGAGTCTCCGTGAGAGATTATCTCCAAGTAAAAAAGAAAGGGTTGCCAACCTAAAAAATATTTTATCACATACGAAGAAATTAAAAATTTCACATTTTGAATAACTTTGCACTAGATTTAGGAGCCAAATTAGTTTGATCATCTTTTTCGTGGTTGTTTCCTTCCTAATGCGTATTTATACCGAGATGCCAATCTGCCCACCAACTAACTAATCTAACCGTAGTAAAGTTTAGTGTTAACAACACAAAGTAAAACAAGATGACCTCTGTCGTAGACCTCTTGCACTTTGTCATACACCCCTGGGGGTGGATATAGACCACTTTAGGAATCATTGATCTAGACGCTTCCTCTCCGCCCAATTGGTCAAAATCTCATACGCTTCTAAGAGAATGAAAATGTCCTCATACGATACACTAAAAATCCTGTACTTATACCATTTTCGTACGGTTGGCATCCCTGCCGCGTCTCCACAAAGACGGGTTCGCAGGATATAATCGTTGCATTAAGGGTAGCGTAAACTATTGTATTTTTTCCCACAGACTATAATATTTCTATACTGACAGGTATTATTTATATACGGAAGCGAATACACCTAATAAAAAATAGAATTTCAATTTCATATTGTAACCATTTTTTTATTTAATCTTCTAATTAGTAGGCTATGATAAAATGTAACATTGGACGTTATTGATAAAGTATCAACATTATTTCCTCATTAATAACATTCTAAGCTGCACTTGTAAAGTATTAATTAACCGCCTTTAATAATGGATAGTTCGTAACGGCCATGTTTTTCATGATACGCGATATCAATGCTAATGGATTATGCACTGATTTTGTATTACAAATTTGAGTTAAAATCATTCGTACATACTTACTCGTATTATATAAACGGTGTATTTGGCATGGTTCCCTGATTATTTACTAGCCTATGTGTTATTGTGATATATAAGCTACTAGCTACTCGCCCCGGCTTCACACGGGTGTACATGTATTATATACATAAACCTTCCCCTTGAAACTCTACCTATTAATAAAAACCGCTTCAAAATCTGTTGCGTAGTTTTAAAGATTTAAGCATATATAGGGACGGACAGACAGCGACAGCGACTTATTTTATACTATTTAATAATGATGATGATATTACTGTAAAGTTTCATCAAAATCCGTTCTTTTGTGTTTGCGTGAAAGAGTAACAAACATCCTCATAAACTTTCGCGTTTATAACATTAATAGGATATATTACATATTATTTCTCGTTTGTTCATTTTCTTCTTCTTTGTCGGTTGCTCAAGACTGAGGGTCGTGATCACCAGGAATGCTCCTTCCAACCAATACTCTCCAGGCATTTCTATCCTGTGCTAAGTGGACCGCCGACTGTATATTTTGTTTGTCTGCTTCTCGTACAGGATCAGTCCAACGTGCAGGTGCCCTACCTCTGCCCCTTCTACCGTCCACGTGGCCCAACATTATATTTTTTTCCAAATTATCTGGTTTTCGGCGGGCCACGTGGCCGAAAAAAGTTAGCAGACGCTGGAAGCACACAGTAGAGAGACGGGTTCTGATATCCAGTTGTTCCAAAACAGATGTTCATTTTAAATAGTATTAATAAAAATCGGTTATTACATAGGAATTTCTGAATATGCAAAAGGCTGATCGGTTTTTGACGTAATTTGACGTAAAGATAAATAACAGACTTAGATTATCTATTGATTAAAGGAAGACAAAATAGCAGGAAATAGTCTGTCTTTCTATATCTGTTTTAATTTGTTTCAAAAATTACAGATATCAAGTGCAGAAGTGGCGCCACTTCGTTATGTTCACCTTGACTTCGACGAAACGTATATCAGCTACTTAGATAATAATTTAATAAGCAAGAAATAAAGTTTATCATACAGGTTACAGCTACGCAACAACCAAACACTTCCAGTGAACATCTGGGAATAAATTGAGAATATTACACCTTGCTAGGGAGAATACTGATGGATTCTTCTTTTTTATGGATGATAATCGAATGGTGCACCCGTCTGCGCTAACGGTATACGCTGGCGGGGCACCAGTGGAGGACGATAAGATGAGCATGAGGTCAGGTCAGTTAGCCCATCGTGACAAATTTAACAAGAATTTATTACGAAGGTTTCCAGGGGGGACCGTGTGTAGGTGACATTATTAAGGTTCTCTTCAAGGTCAAATAAATGGTAGTGTGTGTAATGTTTTTTTTTTATTTAATGTATTCTTAGATAGGTTTCCAGGGGGAACCGCGTCGAGTTCAACCTGACATGGTGCATTGTTAGCAAGAAGATCATCAGACCTCATTACTAACAATCCCTTTTCCATTTTTTTTCGGACTACTCTAATCCTGTTGGCCGCAACTGGCCTTTACAGCTACACCGGACGAGTGCAGATGGCACTCCATACCCGCGGAAGGACTTATGGATCGGCTGAAGGCCAACTCCCGCCTGACGGATACGACTTTAGTCTGAGGGCACCGCTAGGGGTTCGAACCTCGGCTCAGGCCTTCGTAATATCGATCCCCGTTTAAATTGGACGGGAGATCGATCAGAGGAGCGACCGGGCGCGCGCAGGCGCCAAAAGAGAGTAAATAACGAGATGACTGCGAACAGGGATGAATGGATGAGAGAAACATTACGCCGACCACAAATAAATGGGATAAGGAAGAAGCAGATGATGAATGCAATAGAAATAGAAAATCATTTATTCAAATAAACTTAATTTAAGCACTTTTGAATAGTCATAACATTTTTTTTATCTACCGCTCGTTTGGAAAACTGTCTCATCACAAGAAGAACGAGCAAGAAACTTTTGTGTTGCTCTTTTAAATAATCCTTGTAAATTTACATTTACAAGTCGAAGCGTGTGAATACAAACTACCAACCTCCTAATTTATTTAAGTCAAATAAAAATATACAATAATATTAAATCAGTCTTAGTGATAAGAGCAGACCAGTCCCTACAAGCAGCACTCGTTCACGAGTATGACGGATGAGCTAGCCATCACTGCGCTCGACCATATTTTAGGGAACCCGATAACCCGACCCCCAATAAAGAATAAATAAAATAAATAAATAGATGACTTTATCTTATATATAAAATTCTCGTGTCACAGTTTTCGTTTGATGCTTGACCGATTCTCATGAAATTTTGTGAGCGTATTGAGTAGGTCTGAGAATCGGCCAACATCTATTTTTCATCCCCCTAAATGTCAGGGGTAGTCCACCCGTAATTTTTTTTTTTTTATTTTAAGGCAATACAACGTTTGCCGGTACTAGCTGTCCCGGCAACTTATTAACTATTATAACTTATTAACTTATAAAGTATTCTTTTATACAACAAACAAAGAATTAAAAGTATTAATTTGACTTTTTTAAACACGCGAGTTACACAGATTTCGCAGTTTCCTTCTATAAGTTTGCGAATGTTTTTTTCTATTATTTATAATATTAATTACAATGTATACTAATATGCAATAGTTATCAGCAACTGATGACCGTTCACATGGCAAACTTTTTATTACATGAATAGTTTTTATTGTATAGTTACAAAATAGCGAAGTAGGGCATAGCGTTGTGAATAAATGAAACAGTAAACACATAATCCAAGCGCGTGTTCATGTTACGAAGTACCTACTTACACACTTTTAGCGAACTCAACAGTTAAAGTTCTTTTTTTATTATGGATGAGTAGCTGTTCCTGGTTTCCAGAGGGAATCACGTGGAGCTCAACCTGACATGATAGCAAACCTCTTTCCGTCCGCCTTAAATTTTGTATTGTATAGCGTTGTATAATTTCCTTTAAGTCTCGGTCTCAGTGATGTAGCGGATTAGCACATTACCTTACTTTCGATTCGATTCTTGGCGCGATACATTTGTATTCATGAGTATGATTCTTTTGTATCTGAACTGAGTGTTTTCTATGTATATATAGGTATTTACAGAAAATTAAAAAAAAATGTCTATGTATTTATATCAGTTGTCTAGTACTCATAGCGGTTTAAGACACCCTCTTACTTCACATGTGATGAATTCGATTCCTGGCAGGGTATAAACATTTATATTTATAAGTACGATTGTATCGGTCTGGCTATTTTCCATGTATATTTTGTACATATTTACATAACAAAAAAAATTATCTGCGCTGTACCATAAAATTTAAAGTGAATGTATCAACGTTTACATATAAACTTTGCACGTAGGTAATCTTGGAGTACCGTTAACTAAGAAGCAGTTAAAAGTGAATAACAACTGCAAATTCCTTAACACCTACCTACTAGTATTATTAACTAGTGACCAGCCGCGGCTTTATGCGGGTGCATTGAATTTGTGGATCCCTAATGTATAATATAATACAAAATACAATACCTATAGAAAAATCTTACTAAATATTCTGAACGAGAAAATTTCTGAGTGATGGATAGATGTTTGTTACTCTTTCATGCTAAAACTACTTAACGGATTTTGCTGAAACATTACAGTAATATAGCTTATACATCAGAATAACACATAGGCTACAAATTTCCTGCGGGAAAAACCGCGGGCACAGCTAGTAAATTATAATATTAAATATAGTTATGTTTCTTTTAAAAAATATAGTAATTTTTCTACTAGCATAAAAGGTAATTCTACTAGGTACTCTGAGATTAACTGAATTAGTGTGATAATTGACATGCAACAATCTACAGATGATGCTAAGGGCAGAAAAAAGGTCATTACATTAGCTATCCAAATATGTCATCGATTAAAGATAAATATTTCAGTTGTGTTTGCTGCTTAGTTATTCTTAACTCCTCTCTTAATCACCCGCATGAAATTTATAGCCTACTAGCTTTTGCCCGCGGCTCCGCTCGCGTTAAGAAGTATTATTATTAATTAGGTATAGTTTTTACGGCTTTACTTTTATTTTCTTTCTTAGGGGATGCCTATATGGTAGTAGCCTTATGCATGCAAAGTCTCAGCCAGATCGGTTTAAAATTGACAAAGTTTCATACAAACTTTCATCCCCTATTTCATCCCCTTGGGGGTAGACTTAATCAAAATCCTTTTTTTAGCGGATGCCTATGTCATAACATCTACCTGCATGCCAAATTTCAGCCCGATCCGTCCAGTGGTTTGGGCTGTGCGCTGATAGATCGCTATGTCAGTCACCTTTGAATTATATAGGTATATTTAGCTTCTCAATTTATATATTATTCTGATGTATTTGCAAAAAACAGCAATATTCATAATATTAATATATTACTGTAAAGTTTTATTAATATCCGTTCAGTAAATTTTGCATGAAAGAGTAACAAATATCTCACAAATTAGTACTCACAAACTTTCGCGGTTATAATATTACGTTCTAGCTAAAACTACATGAATAAATGATTTTTGAATTTGAATTTGAATTTGAATTTATATAGGTATATTTAGATATGTTATTCTGATGTATAAGCTATATTACTGTAAAGTTTTATTAATATCCGTTCAGTAAATTTTGCATGAAAGAGTAACAAATATCTCACAAATTAGTACTCACAAACTTTCGGTTAAAATGTACATGTATGTATGTATTATGTATATAAACCTTCCTCTTGCATCACTCCATCTATTAAAAAACTCCGCTTCAAAATCCGTTGCGTAGTTTAAAGATTTAAGCATACATAGGGACAGACAGCGAGAGCGACTTTATTTTATACTAAGTAATGATTAAGATTATATCATCATCATCATCATCATCGCAGCCCGGAAGACGTCCACTGCTGGACATAGGCCTCCCCCAAAGATCTCCACGAATGATATGTTAATAAAAAGGTAGTTAAATCACAGGATATAGAGGTATAACATCTTAGTCCTTTGAAATGACTGGTATTATATGATAACGTAATGCCTTTTTTTTCGAACTATTCTGATGCTATCGACCGCTGGACTATATAGCTTCACAGAACGATTGTGGGCGAGTGCAGATGGCACTCCAAACCCGTAGAAGGACTTATAGAGCGACTGAAGGCCAACTCCCGCCTGACGGATACGACTTTAGTCTGACTTGGAGTTCGAACCTGTAAGCGTCGTAAATACGATCCCAATTTGAATTGGATACTATTCATATATGGTAACAGCAACCACATCCCCTGCTAGTATGTCATTCAAATTATATGAAAAATTTAGACTTTGTCTAAATATACACTTTCCGGGTTATTTTTATCATAGTTTATAGTATTCATAGCAAACACTGTTGGTACTTATCTATTATGGTTACTCATTGTTTGACAACACAATGATCATGAACCTTAAACCGAGTGCATTTTAAAGTAATGTAACGATCTACCTACCATGACGGTACATTGTATAAACAACATAATTTGTAACTCACAACACTAACACTTACGATAAAATACAAAGTATAGTCATGAGCTAACGTTTAGTAAAATACATTAGTAGGTACATATCTGAAAATGAAATAGAATTACATGTAAATATTATATGTAAACAATTAAACACTTACATCGTAACTCCATGTGCAGGAAACGCCGGCGAACTTGGCAACACAGCGGCCGAGCTCGACGTCCTCATGCGTCGTGTATAGGTGCTTGAGGCAGTACTTCACGTGGGGAGCCACCCTCCGTAAGGTCTCCTTAGAAAACAACACTCCGGGACCGCCCATGCAAAAATTCTCATTATAGTCTAACGCTAATGCGTCCCGCTCAGAGTTCGTGCCTCTGCCAGCCTGCCCTATAAACTGAGGCTTTCGACTATCCACCGACCGTAAGAACTCCCCCATCTTATCACCTCTAACGTAAACATCGTCGTCCGCACGCATGAACCACTCAAATTTATCGCCAAATTTCTCGTACATGTACAACAACATAAGGAATGACTTCTTCTGCGGTGGGTAACTGTCGTCCACACCCCGTAATGGAATCAGAGGCAATCCTGGAGCTCGCGACACTTCCGAACTGAAGAACGCAATACGACCCGGCAAATCTTGACTCCAAGTCTCGAACACTGCTTTAGCTCTAGTATCCAAGTACTGTTCCGCCGTCATAACACCCACGAAAACTAAAGTCCTGTTAGAATTTTGCACTGTCTCTTCGGGGCCGAGGCCTATCAAGGCGTACGGGTCGGGGGCGACGTACGCTTTCGCGGATTGCGGACAGGTTTCCATCGTTGTCCTGGAGGAAGTCCACGAGCACATTTTGATGAACATGCCGAGCAGGACGCCGGCGACGACGCCCGCAGCCAGATGTGTCCACTTGTTCCTGCGAGGCATCGTGACGACACTGCGGACTCGATGAAGGCCTCAGTTACCCGGCGTCCACATGTGCGCATTCCAGGAATATTCTTTTTATCCCTTTTTTGTAGCGACTGGGAGGGGTAGACATTAGCGGGCGGCTTTTTTGTTCGCTCCTCGCTCCCATCGGCGGGAGCGATCACATGGCTCGCGGCAGACTGTCGCGTTTGACACGAAATCGAGCCGTATCGCGCTATCACTATCGGATTTGCAGATGTTATCGACGAAGCGAGCGCGGCGAGCCGCGACACGTATCGAAATGCGAGTTCATGTTACGAACGCCGCCCGAGCGGATAAACTACCAAACGAACGGTTCGACTCGCGCGCCGTCCGCGGTCTAACTGAACTGGACGAACCGCCTCAAAACAAAACTCAAGTCAAGCAGCGGTACAATAATTCCTAGTGTCCGCGACACCGTTCTTGCTCATTTCTCGTTCCTGCCGGCCGGCTGTCGTATATGTCTGTCTTCGTCTGACTCCAAATGTGGGCCGGATCGGAATGAACTTGTCCCATTCATCGCGGCGTGTCTGGCGATGACAATAGACAATGCTGGTGGTCGCCTATTGTCTGGTAGGTCCGTCGCTCGCGGAAATACAATTTTATGACCCATTTTGCAATAGGTAGTGCGGGAAGTACGCGATTTACCGCGGAATCCAAAGTTCCTTGGCTTGCTACCGCACTTGCAAGTGCGAGATTATTTTATTTATGTATTACTGTGGTATTACGCACAGACATGCATTCTTGAATTTTACGATAAATATCTATATTTAAAGCTTTATCTAGTTTCCTCTGTTTATAAATGTATTTAAATACCTACCATCTAATAACTGTCTAATAATGTTAAATCAGTTGCGTATTTAGTGCAATCTTCAGATGCAATGTAATCTAAATCAATCAGGTAGATAAATATAAATATTTTCTTGTAATCTGATAAACAGGACCAGTTAACCTGGTGAAACCATACTAAAAAAGTAATGAAGGCACATTGATAATAACCAGAAGTAAAGAGGTATTTTAATACCATTTCGAAACAAAAATATTTTTAAACAATATATCTATATATATAAAAATTACATGTCACGTTGCCGCGATGGACTCCTAAATTACTGAACCGATTGCAAATTTGATTTGCACATTGTGTGCAATTTGATCCAACTAGAAAGATAGAATAGCTTACATCTCAATTTATAGTCGCAATATTAGTTTATTGCAAATTATTTTTATATATAAAGAAACTGTTAGCCACACAACGCGTGGCCGGGTCTGCTAGTAATTTTATACGTTTTTATAAGTACACCTACTAAATTTTATCTCTAACTCAACCTATTACTGGATAGGTAGAAGGACAAATAAAATTTTGATAATAATTTTAAAACATAAAATATAATATTACGACACCACACACATCAGGGTTATGAAGTGTGGCTTATACACTTAGGAGTCATACGATTTTGATTGAAAAAAAAACACTAAGTAATTCTAATCTGTAGAATACAGCAGCTATAGCTCTTAATCACCATTAATTAAATTAATAGATATTATAATTATTAGAAAAGAAAGAAAGAAAACTGTTTATTTGGTACACTGAAAATAATTTTTAAATTTTAATTTACATTTTTATATTAATAATTACTGTACCAAATAGGTCTCCGCTCAGCATATGTCGTGACGGGCTGCCACGACGCTGTCAAATTACAAATAAAAATTAAATATGGCTAGATAAATTAAATTACAATAAGACTGACATTATTATTTTATTTACGAAAAATTAACACATTTTGTTAACGTTTAACAATATGTTATCTGTGGTTTAACATAAGGTTGTTAGTTGTAACCAGTGCAAGAGACGCCACAAAGCACTATTTGACAATGACATTAATCCTGGGTATTAATTTATATATTTTTAGCACACCGCCTTACTACCGGTGGTCGTGGGTTCGTTCCTAGTACGGTACAAACATTATATATGTGTCACTTGGTCTTATTTTCTATGTATGTTTTTAAAGTTTTGAAGTAATTGTATGAGATATTTAATACCCATAAATAACACAAGTTTCACTTAGTTTGGAACTAGATGGCACTATGTTTATTGTCCAGGGTTATTATTATTATCATTATACTATAATATATACCACCTAGAGATGAGTCAACTCGAGTTGGGAGAAATGCCGGGATTTATGAGGAAATCCGTTGTTTGGAACATTTTCGAATCGCCAATGAATGGACGTGTAAAATATATGAAATGCTCGGATTCATTTTAAATATATAGGATATAAGAGTTCGTTATTCGAGTATCACGAGAAGAACGAACGATCGAGAGAATCACGTAAAAAAAACACTCAAATAGAGAAGGAATTGACCTGCAGTGACGCACACGTTCCATAAGTCTTTCCGCGGGTTTGAGTGCCATTTCCACTCGCCCCCTTTAATTCGGTGAAGCTGTCAAGGCCAGCTACGGCCAACAACATTAAAATACTTCGAAGAATTAAAAAAAACTGTTTCGTACGGTAGGCAACTCGAGTTAACCCGAGTTACCTGAATTTCAACTCGAGTCATGTTTATTACACATCTCTAATACCACCTTACTATCTGAAGTACATGCACCCTCTATCGTTTTTAAAAACCTTGCTGCGTGCGCTAGTGAACCGTCATATTTATTTGTATGCAGCTGTTTCACTCAACTGTTTCGCCATATATAATTAATTATAATTCATTCATATTAAATTGACGTCGATGTATTATTTATATAACGTATTGAATACCTATGTACATCTATATATACAAAAATGAATTGCTGTTCGTTAGTCTCTCTAAAACTCGAGAACGGCCTCCTGTCCTCGTGAACGGTCCTCCACTGATATCCCGGAGGTATACCTACCGTTAACACAGGCGGTATTTATACATAAAAATGTTTATCACTATTGTGTGAGTGCGTGTGAGGCACCTAGAATTAAAAATGGTAAAGTAAATACACATAGTTGATTCATGTTTTCTGTATCTAAGGCATTCAGAGTAAACCTGAAACGGAACGTCAGAGGCCAGAGCCTAAATAATCTTTGTGGGCAATTAAAAAAAAAAATTAAATTTAAGCACTTTTTAATAGTCACTTTTAGTATCTTTTTTTAATCTACCGCTACAAATTCCAGATCCAGATCTATCTCATCACAAAAAAAAGTGTTACTGTTTTGAATAAATGTTGTAACTTTACTAGTTTAGAGAGTTGTCTGTAATTCTAATTTTTGATTAAAAGGTAAGAAAGAAACGATTCGATTTAGAATCACTTGTACTATTTCTTAAGAAATAATAAAAAAAACAAACGAACGATCCGATCGGCGAGTAAACTTAAACTTTTAAACTTTGTTATTTACGCTTTATATTATAATATTTAGTTATATACGCCTATATGAGTTAAAACTATTATAACCTAATAGCTACCCGGGACCTTCAGTACTTTTACTAATGTACCCTATTAGTAAAAGTACTGGAGGGAAGGGGGTTGTTAGAAATGTGGACAACTCCATTGCAATATATCAGGTCAGGTTGACATCCGCGCAGTTCTCCCTAGAAACATCATGATAAATTCCTAGTGATATTTGACATATTTGTCCAGATGTGCTAACTGACCTGACCTCATGCTCATCTTATCATCCTCCACTGGTGCCCCGCCAGCGTAAACCGTTAGCGCGGATGGGTGCATTATTTATTTGTTCATTCTTCATAAAAAAAATGGATATATACTAACTTTATTACATTATCAATTTCATTTATCAATCACTTAACCCGTTCTGCACAAACTTGCGTAGTTTATCAAACAGCACTTGACATTGACCTCATACAAAATAACTTTGAGGCAAACAATATGGAGAATATTCTTTAAAACGATGTGTTAAGACTGATTTTTAAATACGAAATGTGTTGGCGCCCTATTATTAAATCCACATGTTGTCTTTGCAGCTGTGACGTCCTTTGCATACATGACATATTGTTACGAGCATAAGGTCGTAAATCAAATAATGATCATCAGACCGAAGTTTTATTTTTAGCCATTGTTTATATATATGACGCAGTCTTAGCATCTTATATTTGTAGCAAAATTTTAAGATCTTTTAAAAGAAAACTTAAAAGACTTCCTTATATCGATTAATTAATCAATCGAATTAGTGCGTAGCGATTTCTATGTTGATTATCGTATGCCTCTTACTTGTTATACTGTAATTATTTATATAAAAAAAACTATTCAAAAGAGCAACACACAAGTTTCTTGCTCATTCTTCTTGTGATGAATCTGCATTCCGAATGAGTGGTAAAATAAAAATATGACTATTCAAAAATGCTTGTAACGAGTTTATTTGAATAAAGATTATTTCTATTTCTAATCGCTGTATGTTGTACAAACCTTAATTCAATCTTTGAATGAAACGGTGGTAGACAGGCACAGAAAAATTTCATCGATGAAAAATATCGACTATATCCGATTGGGGTCCTGCCGTCCCCATCATGTGACCAAAAATTGTTCGTAATGTGGATATATGATGTAATTTGCTAGCAATGTACCCTGTCAGGTTGATCTCCACGCGGTTCCATCTGGAAACCATCATGATAAATTCTTGGTGATTTTGTCACGATGGGCTAACTGACCTGGCTTCATCTTCATCTTATCACCCTCCATTGGTGTCCCGCCATAGTAAACCGTTAGCGCAGGCAGGTGCACTATGTCATTACCATCAATAGAAAAAACATGTTCCCGCCTCGCGGGCCATAATACGCGAAAAATAAAATGACAATAGCTGAAAATATTCGTATATTTATAATACATTATTTCCATTTGTGTGAAGCCGAGTTACAAAATTCGCACGCTACTCTCAAACAAAATAAGTGCAACTTCACATAAGATTTTAGTCTTAACTTCAATAAAATTATTGTAAATAAATAAAATTGCAACAAAATATATGTATTTAGGAGTCATCCATAAATCGTCACACTTTAAGGCGTGGAGAGTGACGAAGTGTGACATAAAATAATAATAATACCCCTGGACAATTGATACAAAATAGTTAATTTTAAACCTTCGTGTTTAATATATATTATTTAAATTATTAACCGGGTCTTAACAGGTATTTACCTCTCTCGACGTTTCGACTAGGTTACGGTTAGGTGTACGGATACCGTGAGTGCTGTGTGTCGCGAACTTTCGTTAAACAATCTAGTGACGGTAGATGAAGAAAAAACTGCTGTCACCTATCTACATTGACATCGCTGTTACTCCAGTCAGCTCGTGACCACGGCTAGTGCAACCTAGTCGAAACGTCGAGAGATGTAAATACCTTTATTTGCCATAAAATTATTCGTGTTAAGACCCGGTTAATAATTTAATTCACACAAAATTATCTAGTCCCAAACTAAGCAGAGCTTGTGTTATGGGTACTAATCAACTAATATAAATACATAGATACATTTTTGTATATACATATAACACATAATATACATAGAAAACACCCGGGCTGATGTACCTCGGTGGACCTCGGTGGTCTAGCGGTCTAGCACACCGCTTCACTTCCGATGGTCGCGGGTTCGATTCCTCGCACGGCACAAACATTTGTATTCATGAGTATGATTGTTTGTATCGGTCTGGGTGTTTTCTATGTATAATATGTATGTTTTTACGAAAAAAAAATATCTATGTACTTGTATCAGTTATCTAGTAAGGGAGGGACTCCAATTACTATTTTGCTTAATTGTTAGTGTATAGCAGATTGTGTACATATTATGTTATGTTATGTTATGGATATATAATAATAATAAAATTAACAAAAAAATAAATTTTCATTGTCAAACACATCATATAGCCAAAAACAACCTTAGAAATGGTTATTAACACTAGATTATAGACAGAATTATTGATACGGTAATAGCACTTCTATAGGCGTTTCTAGATTATCACCAATTCCCAAGACACACACACATCACACACACACACACACACACACACACACACACACACACACACACACACACACACACACACACACACACACACTCCTATGATTACACCAACCTACGTAAATTGTAATATATCATAACAAACTCATAAATACACCTCAATATGGAAGAGGACACTAACTTCTGAAACAGGCATTTTCTATACCTACCTCAGAAGTCAGGGACTTCTTAATTATTTGTATTTGTAAAAAAAAAAAAAAAATATTAGACAATAAAGATATATATTATATATAATAATAAATAAATAAATAACTACACATATCATACATATGTATAATTGTTTTTGTGTATCTACTAACATCTATGTACATATTAATCTGCTATACAATAACAATTAAGCAAAATAGTAATTAGAATCCCTACAATTATTATTACTTTAGCTTGGGGGGGCTTGATTTTAATTAACGTACTTAAATACTCTTTCGTGTGTGGCATATGAAAGGACTTACAACATATGTTGTTATTACACCGCTAAAAAACATAGTACATATAAGAAAAAAATTACAAATGCTGCTTATTAGTAAGGTGACGATCGAAGGCCTCAGTGATCCTGCGATTTAGTAACAAATATAGTCATTAACACAAATATTTGTACCGCGCCAGGAATCGAACCCGCTACCATTTGAAGTAAGGCAGTATCTAAACCGCTACACCGCCGAGGCCGTCAAAGTTTAATAATATTGCGGGTTATAATTCAAGTATAGTAATAACTGAAAGTGTAGATTTTAATCTCTATTTAACAAAAACGGATAGCAACTGCGTTACGTAATCAAACCCTATAGTCTGTTTTTTTTTATCACAGAGTCAAGTTTGTCAAAATTTTGTAATTTTTAAATAGGGTTGTGCCATCGGAAATTAATATTAATTACCCATTTTTATAGGTTACTAAAAAAGAATATATGGGTGTTTGGGTGTCAATTTAAAACACATCAACATAAAATGAATAACGTAAATATTAATAAAGATAGAATTGTTGTACTGATATTGATTTTTTCTCATTAACATATCGCTGATTATATGCCAAAGGGCCGCAACGCAAAAAAAAACTGTCTTTATTATTTTTTCCACTAATGGTATCTAAATCGTTATAATTTTTATATTAAAAAAAGACACTCATGGTTCTAGAGCTAACACAGATATACCACTATAGTGAATATTTTGATGAGCTCTCTTGTAATATTTACCGTTTGCGTCATGTGGCCTTTTGGCATTTACTCGGCGATATATTTCACAAAAACAAAGGACTAACTGCCTTTTTTATAAAACAAATGTTCTTCATATGGTATCATTATTCATAAAACCTACACCGTTTGAAAGAAAAAAATGATGGTTTGTAGCTTAATACTATAAAATATATGTGCATTTTTGTGTTATTTAATTTAGACAGTAAAAACACTAGTGTAGGTACGTAAATTATGAAAACATGTTGTAGAAATTTAATAGAAAACTTTTAAAGTAATCGTCTGAAATAAAAAAATACAATTCAACAAATCGGTATCGCAGGTACATCACTACCACAGCTAGTGAAATTATTTGACAATTTTACATTTAAACCTGTCAATTTAGTCTCTGCGATTAAAAACAGACTCTAGTTTAATTTTTCACTGTTTTACGTATACATTAAAAACTCTTGAAACGTATTAAATGCAGTTATTTGTAATGGGGTAATAGTGAATTGCGATTTAAATGCGTAATGATCGTTATAACACACGAGACATAATTTCAACCCGAGCGAGAGCGTAATAGAGCTGAGTGTGTTAAATACGCACGTATATCGTATAACGTTTTCCAACACATCGTCGATTAAATAGAAAAATGTCATTTTTCAAAATTAAAAGCTAAAGTCAATGAAATTAACCACGCCGTCTTAATCATTATCTAAATACTTTTAAAATGATATAATACTTCTGTGTAAATTTAAAACTTTAAAGGAAAAAACAATTTAAATAAATTAAAAAAAAAACAAACTTTAAAGACTGGTCTTGTAAAAAAATTATATTTTGAATACTGCCATTTTTCTATTTAATCGACGATTTTTTCTTTTAAATAAACTTAACCTTAAAACTGTGATGAAAAATATTACATTCCCGCCGTTTTACTTTTTTTAAATCGACCTGCTGCCTACTGGCTAACGGCGCGCGCAGGACAGTTCGAAATTTGATAAAAAAAAGCAAATAGTGTGATTATGGAATACAACTTCACTATTTGCGTTTATAAACGTATTTTATGTACTGCTTTATATAACGAAAACCCGTGAAATTAGATCAACTTTACGAGCAAGTGAGTTGAAAAACAACATTACGCTCTTACTAAAAACGGCGTAATTGAAAACAAACTTTAATTTCATATCTGTTAATGGTATAGCGATGCATTTTTTGTTTTCAATTACCCTGTTTGTATATTAATTTCTATCACAACATTCAATCTAATTTCTTATTCTAATTCATATTTATAATATCTATACATCATTCAATGTTGTGACAGACATATTTCGTGTTCATATAAAATTATATATGTTATTATTACATATCACTTTTCACCTAAGAAGCCACTTATGATTTGTTCTATTTTCTGTTTTAACATTCTATATATACTCTATGTATAATAATTATCGTTCGCATTACATTATTTACAATTTTCTCAAAGCCAAACATCTTTACACAGTATAAAACAAGTCGCCGCTGCTGTCTTTCCGCTTATATCTTTTAAATTACAATACGGGTTTTAATGAGTTTTCTGCGATAGATTCAAGGGGAAGGTTTATATGTATTATGTATTTATGTAATGTTACATGGAAGAGTCCACTATCTAGTAACCGTTTTACCAAACGGACGGGCCGCATGCTTGATTGCCATAACACTTGTATAAAAAATAAACAAGCTGACCCGGCAAACATTATTTTGCCATATTGATGGAAGTACTAATATCGCTGTTAGAAAGAGTTGAGGGTAGAAAGGAAAATTTTGGGTTGTATTTTTTTTCATGCCAAATCATAAAGAAATTTATTTTTATTTTTATTTCAGACCACCCCTATCACTTAATTGGGTGAAAAATAATTTACAACCTATTCTATGGGTCTACCATTGAATATGAGTAAAAATTTCATAAGAATCAGTCAAGCTGTTTCGGATGAGTTTTGTTACAAACAGTTCTTTATATATTAGGAGATATAGTCAAGCCACAAGTTGAGAACAACTTGACCAATTTTATTCATCTTTTTTATTCTTTTTTATTTTATACTTTGTAGAATGTTCCTAAGGAACGAAAAGTTTTGATGATTACCCAGATTATAGAAATATAAAAAAAATAAAACAATATTCTAACTGAACTGTTACATGTATGATCTTGTATACTCAATAAAGAATTTTTCATGACATTTCATTTGACATCATATAAAATTAATTTTAATTAACTGACAATAACATAAAACAAAATGCAACAGATAATAATCTGCGAAATACAATACAATAGATCGATATTGTGACGACACGCGTTTTTGTACGCTTAGATTTAAATTTCGAATCTCATTTTAAAGGTTTAAATAAGTTACACAAGGAACCGCTTTTCATAATGTTCTCAACAGAATCAAAAACATTTTTTTTTTTTAATTTTATACGTAATTGGAATAATAGATCGACATCACGTACGTCACAAAACATTTTAAAACGTCCGTGATATCTGTTATCCTTTGCCGTTCCCGAACACTATGTTACACTTCAGTACCCTGTTTTTAGTTTTCATATAAATAAATACAAAATTAATTAACTAATTTCTGATTAACTAAACTTTGATAACTTGATCTATAATTTTATAAGTATTAATAAAAATTGTCTTTGCTACGGAGAACTGGCTTCCCATAACCTTGCTGGTAGAATATTAAATATTTTTTTAACAGGAAATCAAACGTTTAAATAATTTTGTTCTGTCAGACTGCCTGAGCGGTTGACATCTTAGAATACAATAAAAAACACTCAAATAAACTTAATTTAAGCACTTTTGAATAGTCATAGTTTTTTTAATTTACTGCTCATTCGGAAAGCTGTCTCTTTTAAATAAATGTTGTAATTGTTTTGAAATATATATATAACATATGACTATTAGATAATAAATATACATTTTATGTGGAAAATATTGACTCTAGTGTCCATTATCCAGGGAGAAGCCAGGGGAATTCGTTTGTATTTGACCCTATTCGCTTTCCTCATAAGACGTTGACTGCCACGGCAATTTTCATAAATCTGGCCAAAATGACAATTTCATTCTCATTATATTATTAAAAACTCTAATTCTTCTGCATAATTATCATCAAAAAGCATAAATAACTGTTTTTTAAGTTTCACATCCAATAATATTTTATTTTATTTCTTGAATTTTTTTTTATTCCAATTTTAGGCAACTAAACACTGTACAAAGTAAAACATAGTGGGCAGTCAACATATTAACTTAGCAATACTTGAACGATACAGTAACTGGCCTATATTGTTCGTATGCACAAAACATATAATTTACCACACGGTAACAAATTAATATGAAATCTATCGCGGGATATTTAAGAGCTATATTGTATTGTCTTAGTATATCATATTATTCTAACAACGCCCACCTCTTTCCTACAGACCTTTCCTACAGACCTGACGTGTTCTCAAAAATTACAACAAACAAACTAAAATTTATTCTTTAAAAACATTAATTACATTCAAATTATTTATTGATAACATTTTTTTGTTGTTTGTCACGAACAAATTTAATAGATAATGGAAAATGTTAATGGAAATCTTGTTTAATTAGATTCACAATATTATTATATATTAATTAGATAGATTCACTGATAGGTTTCTGAGATAGAGCTCTAGGCTATTTTTTATTTGTAACTTTTTTAATGATGAAATAGCGTCGAATAGGTGGCGCTGCGATAGAGCTGCAGGATTTATTTATATATATATATATATTATGATTTTCAACAGTGTTGCTACATAATAATATATAAAATTAATCGTCAATATTTTACGACACTTTAATATACTCTTCAATACAACAAACTGGCGAGGATGAGGCAGTTAAAATTCATATATATATATAAAAAACATAAGTAAAGTTTATATTATTTGTTTAACTAATATAACCAGTATCTTGGATATTATATATTAACAAATTTAGATTATATTTATTAACCTGATGACCCAATGGATGTATTAACATTTAGTATTTCCAAACCGATACGATTGAACCTTTAAGAAAAGATCTTATTCCTTCTTAAAATGCCGGCAACGCACTTGCAATTTATCTGGTGTTGCTCATGGCCGACGGTAATCACCTACCATCAGGTAAGCTACTAGCTCGTTTGTCTCCTATACTATAAAAAAAAAGTGGCAACTGTCATCGAGTTAGTCAACTAACTCTGTATACAGGACCACAGATAATTAATTGTGTTGCCAATACGGATGTGTTTCGAATATTCCCAGTCTCACTGTTTATTTTTTAATTAAGTGTGGGGATTATGAAAGCCAGCTCGTTTGTTCTCTATACTATAAGAAAAAGTGGCAACCGTGGTCGAGTTAGTTAACTAACCCTGTATACCCAGGCATAGATTACCAGCGCCGTGACAGTTAGCTGTATACAGCATATGCTGAGTGTCAGCCATGTTGCCAACCATATATATAAATAATATAAGATTATTTTTTGTAATTGTTCTAAGTGTGTATGTATGTATGTATGTGTATATGTATATGAGTGTGTGTGTGCATATGTATATATATGTATAAAATGTACCTTTGTCAAATGTGTAAATGTAATAATGGTTGTCAATAAATGTTTTTCTTTCTTTCTTCTTTCTTTATATAGAATCACAGATACGGCAATTGTGTTGCCATTCCGAGTTTCTCTATTTATTTTTTTTTAAGTGTGGGGACTATGAATGCGGCAAGACAGACTTTCCAATTTTATATACAACTCGACAACATTCTACCTATATTTACTGATAATTCCTCATTATCACAGTGCTACACTCTGTATCTTCTAGAATTTACTCGATATTACCATCTATTACAGATCGCCCATTCAGACCAATAAAGAAAATAGTTTCTTTTTAATTACAAACATTTTACGAGAAAACACCAAACCGTCAATGTATTCTCCATAGGAACAGCAAGCTTCTCTATCACACTGATCGTCGCCTATGACCTGCATAGTTTCCGAAGCATCTTGAACTAAATCTTCACACCCTGACATCATTGTCTCACCGGGAACCAGACCAGTTTGTAGCCGAACTGTTAGGATACCAACTCATCTAACGCTTTATCCCTATTGAATTCGTGTTTCGCTAGCGCTGCCGACACTCTGCCTTCGGGGAAACCCAAGTCCATCAGTTCTCCTATGATAAGAAGACCTTCGATCACCTGGAAATTGTAAAAAATATACATTAATATACATAATGTGGCATCGGATGTGAAATACTAAACATTGTGATTGATTGAGTTTTTTTCGGACTACTTTAATGATGTTGGCTGCAGCTAACCCTTACAGCCTCACTGGACGAAGAGGGCGAATGCAGATACAACGGACTCCAATCACACGGAGGGACTTATGGAGGGGTTGAAAGTTAACTCTCGCATGACGACTTTAGTCTAAGAGCACCGTTAGAGGGTTGGAACTTCGGCTCAGGCTTTCGTAATTTCGATCCCCGTTTAAAATGAACTCATGTATTGGAGAGACGACCGTGGACGCCGCTGTGGTGCGCCCGGGCGCGCGCAGAAGCCCGCTTGATTGCGCAGTATGGTGTGATAAAGGTCGTCGTCTTCCCCGGCGAGAACAGTGTCGTGTTTGTGTGTGATAGCGTGGTAGGGACGGAATGGGTCAACCCGTTGGGAGGTTAGCTGCCGTTATGGAATTGATTTAACACAAATACATTTTGTACTCTCATCTATACATATAAATCAAATTGGAGTGTCTGTTTGTACTATCGAAATAACCGTAAAATGTTTACTACTGGGATATAAATATAAATACGGTACATACACCAAAATATAATTTTTTACTATTTTTGTCTGTCTGTTTGTTCCGGCTAATATATGAAATAGCTGGACCGATTTTGATGGGACTTTTATTGGCAGGTAGCTGATGTAAAAAGGAGTAACTTAGGCTACTTTTATTTTAGAAAAATAAAGTTCAATTGTACGCGGACGATGTCGCGTGAACAGCTAGTACATAATATATCTCAGGACGATTCACACAACGTCATGTATGCCAAAACAAGCACTTGTTTTGGTGATCATGACCTTTAATCGACTGATATAAATACATATATTACAAACATTGTTTTATAAATATATATAATGTACACAATTCTCCGCTACTTTTATTTTAGAAGATGTCGCGTGTATAGCTAGTAGGTAATAAATGTATCATCAATTTTCCTTTTCGTTGGGAATACCAGCACCATATTCGCAATGAAAAGAAAAATTGATCAGAAATATGAAATAAGTTCATACAATGAACATGATCATGATGGATTAAAATTTTGCATAGCATTGTTTCTTGGCTTTCTTCCTTTATGGCTACCACTGTTTACATGTACAGAACATTCAAATGTACAAAACTCCTAGTATGATACAAAAAAGAGCACAATATGTAAGAACAATAAATAATCTCAACTGCTTCAATTGACTGACTTCAATTCAATCATATCTTTTAAGCCTACTTAAGAATTCATTTAGTACTAATTGAAGTAGAGGCACCGACCTTTTCACCCACGCATTAAGGAGCACTTAAGCCATTCGTTTAGTTTTTTTAAATGAATGATAATCAAACCAGTGGATGATGATAAGATGAACATGATTCAGGTCAGTTAGGTCATCCTGGTAAATTCAACAGGAATGTGACATTCAATAGAAATATAAATAATCTTTATTCAAGTAAACTTAAAATAAGCACTTTTGAATAGTCAAGTTTTTTTATTCTACCGCTCATTCGGAATGCAGACCTATCACAAGAAGAATGAGCAAGAAACTTGTGTGTGAGCAACACATTTTAAATAAATATTGATTTACTTTTATTATTAAAATTCATTATTCAAATATTGATTCAATTATGATGGGTTCCAGGGGGATCCGCATAGAGGTTAATTTGACGTGGTACATTGGTAGCAAATAGCAAATTGGGTCAGTAGTCCGCATATACTTAACAATTCCTTTCCACTGCCATTCATTTAGTCATGTGTCAGATTTTTTTATTGATGGTAATGGAATGATGCACACCACCTGCGTTAACGGTTTACGCCGGCGGGCACTAGTGGAGGATGATAAATGGGGATGAAGTCAGACCAGTTACCACATCTGGGCAAATGGCAATTAGAACAATGGTTTCCAGGGACAACCTGACATGGTACATTGCTAGCAATGGGGTTATTAAGATAAAGATAACTATCAATCCCCATGTGTTTGATTGTAGACAATAATAACAGAAATATATATGCTGCAATTTAATTTCTAATAATATACCATCGTAAATTACCAGACTTCAACAACCTGGCATAAGCTGGAATATCTGAGGCTGAATTCTCAATGGAGAATCACCTCTCATGAGATTTGATAATCAATTAATCTGGTTATAGTCTGGAAAACTGATTGCATGATTAATGTAGAAAAAAAATATAGCATCATGGCTGAAGTCCTAGATGGCTACCCCAGCCAGAGGCATTGTCAATTATTCAAACCAAATCAAATTAGTTGTGAACCTTAATATATTCTTCTTGAAAAATCACATCCTGTAGTCTCTAGAGAAACCACAACAGGTAGTTAATTGCTCATTTAAAATTTAAATTTTAAACTTGTGAATAAAGAAGGAAAATTATTTACATGAAATTAATCTATACATATAAATAAAATTGAAGTGTCTGTTTGTAATATTGAAATAACCATTTTTTAGTACATGCATAATATCAATATAAATATGGTACATACACCAAAAAAACATTGTTTACAATTTTTGTCTGCCTGTTTGTTCCAGTAATCTCTGAAATGGCTGGACCGATTTTGACGGGACTTTTTTTGGCAGGTAGCTGATGTAATAAGGAGTAACTTAGGCTACTTTTATTTTACAAAAATAAAAGTATCCTATAAGTAAGTAATTAATTAAAAACAGTTAATAATAAAGAATTAAACTCACCTTTTTATCATTATCTCCTAAAAGACTACAGACTCTAGCAACTCTGTCTAATGGAAAGCCCATTCCATGAATCTTCTGACATATACCCTGTAACTTTGCAGGCAATTTATCATATGGATTTGGCAACTGCTCTTTTCTTCTACTCCTCTTATCTTCCTTCTTCCCACTTTTGGAAGTCTGAGGAATTGCTTTTGGAGCAGGACTAGCGTTATAAGATCTTTCATTAGCCCTAAGTTTAGCCGATGCTAATTCTTCGTCTAATTCCTTAACTATATCTGGAACACTTCGAGATCGTGATTTCATCGTACTTTGCGATGTCACAGAGGAGTTTTGATTGTCAGTATTTTTATTATGTGCTACGTTGTAAGGCCTCGTAGGAGAATATTGCAAAGTATCTGGTGGATTGAAATAATAAGGTTGAGGAATGTACGTAGATCCATTTGGTGCTTGGTTTGCCTCTGATGTAGCTGGTAACTGAGTACTGTAATAGTTCGTATTTGCTGGGAATTGATTATTAGGACTATAATATTGATAATTCGGCATATACATGTTTCTATTGTCCATAGCTACAGTGTTATCACAAGAGTTATCTCCTAAGATGTAATAGCCATTAGGAACAGGGTACTGTTCCGAGGAGTATACCGAAGTTGGACCATGAATGGGTTGTTCCGTGTATGAATTTGGAAGATATGTAACACCTTCTAACTGTGACTGCGACGCACAATTGGGAACTACCGTATATCCCTGCTCTGGTATATACATCTGCGGATTACAACTAGTACTGGAATCCCTTTGACTCTGCAAAACCTGTGCCAATAATTCCATATCATTTATTGTCTTAAGTTCAACATTATCAAACGGGCTAGACGTATCATTTTCAAAGTCTTTAAAAGTCAATGTATCAACATTTGATTTGTAATATGGTATCCTAGTTATTTTGGCAGTCATTTTCAATTCTTGTAGAGGATCAGGGTCATCTAATAAACTGCTTTGTTGGGAATTTGACTGCACCTGTATGGGTTGAAGTATATTCAATGGAGATTCTGCTGCAGTTGTAGTCAGTGGATAGGGAACATCTTTAGCATCAGAAAACTCTGGACTCTCTTGTGTGGGGGTTATATCACAGGCTTGCTCGGGTTTATCATCAGGGGATAATGCACTAATCTCATCAGTACTAGGATAAGACACTTCTGATACACTCAGCTGCTTCAGTTTCTCTTCAGCTTCCGCTACTGCTATTGCATCCAGTTTCTTTTGTTTTACTTCTTCTAACAATTGAAGGCGATGTCTCCTTTCGTTCTTTTTCGTTTCTTTCGCACTCCTCAGCTCTTTTATTTTAGAAAGTACGTTTCTCTCGAAAGTAGAACAGTATTTGATGTTCTCAACATTTTCAACACGCAATGGGCAATCTGTAATGCTGTAAGGTAAATCTATTCGAGGTGGTCGCTTATACTTCTCAGATATTTTTACGGGCACTCCGTCCATGTGATTCATGACATATGACATATCAAATAGTTGCAGCACTAGATATTACAATTAATCAAACAATGAGATGACAAAAGTTTGTTTCTATTGACTTTTTGCACTTCTAACGTTACATTGTTATCGTTCATTGGCGTCACTAGATACATTCAATTTTATGACCAATAACAAAGCTGTTGAAACTTTTTGACTTCTCCATGACTAAGGAAAAATATATTGTAAGAAAATAATTGAAGAATATTGAAATGAACAAAATAATTTCTTACGTGTGTGACTATGACATTGATGTCAAAGTCAAAAACAAACCTAAACCTTCAGTTGAATCAATTTTGTTGCAAGGTGAAAAAAGAAGTTGAGAAAGTCATGTGATTCATCAAGAATTAAAAAATTAGTCATAAATGATATATTATGCATATTTAAAAAAATTGTTAATTGGTAATATAATAACAAAAAATGTGGTAATGATTAAGTTTATAATTTTAAATCATTATGACACTTGGCATAATGCTGGTTTGTTATGGAACTTCATAATTTGAATGAAAAAAAAAATTAAATCACGTGTAGATTTCTTTGCACTCCGTCAGATGTCGCTAAAGGGTTCTTAAAAGTCATGGCGGATTTTTTCATTTCATTTTTAGTCATTTGTGCTAATTCGTGGGTAGATTTATTGTTACCGGTGTAGATTTTTAATTTTAGCTCGTTCTGTTGTTAAGGTAAAGAGACAAACGATCTAAGGCCACATTGTAGCCACTGACAAATTTACGATAAATTTCGCAGAGACGTCGGACTTCAGACAAATCGTCTCGAATTTCGTCGCTAAGAAAAATAGATTGTTCAATTTTGTCGCTGCACTATATTTTTAATTAATTTATTACGCCTACGATGACACAGTAGCGGGTCAGAAGCGTCAGTCCGCCATCGGATTTAACGATCGAATTACAGGTCAGTATCTTTAAAGTAATAATTTAATAATAATTCACCGGTGATTAAATTAAAAAATTAAATTAATCGTGATTTTATTGGCAGTAGAAAAGACATGAGTGAGAGTGCACCGGTAATGTACCACGGGAATGGGGGATACGGCCAGGGTTCTATGTACATGGTGCCTGGTGGTGAAAGACAGAGGCAGTACCAAGTGGAATCGGTGTCGACGGGCGCCGCGGGAGCCCGCGGTGGCGGCTCGCCCGCGCGCCTGCATGGCTCGGGCCGCCGCTGGACGCAGCGCCGTGACAGGCCACTCACAAACAAGACAGATAACAGGGCATTTGGATATGATTCGGATGATTCTAGTTTGTCCAGTAATGCATCTGGATCCAACAAATCTGGAGATAAGGGTAAGTAAATGACTACTTATTACTATAAATATGTTATATTTATGTGTTTTTAAATACACAGTGTGTGGGTAGTTTTCTAGATGAAGGTCTATCTGGAAAACTACCAAATAATGTAAAATGTAACTCATAATTAATGTGTAACATTTTAAATACTATACTGTTTACCCTCAAAATATTTAATCAATATCATAAATATTTGTGTAATATACCTGTAATTCACTTCATAAAATTCACACCCATTTAGATTTCAATTTGAAAATGTTATTGATATTAATATTATATATATGCTTTTATTACTGTTGACTATTAAGTTTATATTTTTCCAAATTATATTAGTTTATTTGTAATAGATTGATTTTTTCTTCAGTATGTCTATGATATTTTTAGTAATTATTAGAATATTAATTATTAGATTGTATTTTGTTTATTCAACATAGAAATAGGTGTTTAAATTCTGATAGAATCATAACCCAATTCCAATATAGCCAACTCCAAATAATATAAACAAATTATAGTTATTTCAACTTTTAAAAAAATCTAGCAATACACAAATATCATACAACAATATTTGAAATTTGGACTTATATATTTTATTATTTACTTATGTATTTTGTGGCCTCATTGGTTTAGCAGTTGAGCACACTGGATTACTTTCGATGGTTATGGATATGATGCCTCGCATAGTGCAAATAATAGTACTCATGGGTATGATTGTTTGTATCGGTCTGGATGTTTTCTATGTTGTATGTATTTATAAAAGAAAATATGTTAAGTATTTATATCAGTTGTCTAGTACCCATAACACAAGCTGCTTACCATGGGACTAGATGGCGCTGTGTTAATTGTCCAGGGTTATTTATTTATTAACGACAGGTTTGGGGTTCAATAAGTAGACAGCTTTGAGATATTGAAATCTGTACTGGACTGTTACTAAGCAGGAAAATAGAACACTTCCTGTTTATGATGTCATATGAAATAATATTTGCTCTATGACATAATCTATATAAATATTGTTTACTACAAGGATAGATTATTTTAATTATTCTTTACGCATTCACATATAATCACCTTAGTCATATAACATAATACAGGATAAAACAAGTTGTATCTTGATGCATTACATTCTTGTGCCATCAACACATAAAAAAGCTAGTTTTTTCATCATCATCAAATCATATTACTAGAAAATATCATTGAAATTAAAAAACATCATGTCAGGTTCCTTTTTGTGACTGGACTGTACATATTTTAATTCTATTTAACATACAGTAATTACAAACAATTAAATGACCTTATTTTTATAATGGTATACTATTTTCATTGAACATACTTTTCTTTCAAACTTAATAGATAATTTGTTGATTTATTTTAGACAATAAAATCTGTTTCCTGAGAAGTATTTGTTTAAAAAATAACATGTTCTTGTTGGAAGCAGGCAATTTGTATGAATTATTACCAATGTGGTATAGCTACCCATAAATAGTTTCCTGCCACTGCAATTCATAGTCATAAGCCACTTCTTGCTTGATGAATATTTAAAAGTTAGATAAAACAATTTTTTTTTAATAATCATAAAACCTAGGCGTAATATTATTTATACCAATATTATAGAGAGTAAATAATATTATCATCATTGCCTTGCCTTTATCCTATTATTTGAGGTCGGCGCAGTATGTCATTCTCTTCCACTGCTCTCTATCGGTCGTCATATCTGAGCATACTCTTCTTTTATTCATATCATCTTTCACACAATCCATCCATCTTTTCTTAGGGCGTCCCCTCCCTTTACATCCATCCACATTCATATTGTACACTTTCCATAAGACATGATCCTCGTTTGAGTAAATATTATTAGTATGTACAAAATATCTCAAAAAATCAAAATCGTAACAATGACTATTGAAAATTGCTTATTAAATTGTTTATTGGAATTAAGTTTATTTCTTTTTCTGTAACTGATTTTAAACATCCATTGACCTACAGATATTTACATTATCAGTCACTACATATTAATTAGAACTTTATTTATTTATTTACATCTTACATGCTTGCTATAGTTGTCAACCAATATGGCCACTTAGGAAGATTACATATATATATAAATTAATTAAAAGGTAAGAAATCTTAAGTTTATAAACTACCTAAATAATCTACTACAATCCTATGAAAATCCAGTATCATTTATAAATGTAGTAATAAGAAACATATCCATTTATTCCTTGGATCCTTGCTGAACTTAACTTTTTAATCATGAAACAGTAGTCTGCCAGGTTACTATTCTACCTACTTACCCTCAACTCTGCACACAACGGTCCTAATAGAATAGAATAGAAAAATATTCAAATTTAACCACTTTCGAAAAGACTGACTGATCACAAGAAGAATGAGCAAGAAACTTAGTATAGTATAGAAAGTTCTGTATTAAAAAAAACTTAAATTTAAGCACTTTTGAATAGACAGTTATATTTAGTACCTACCTCTCAATCAGAAATATATTTGATCACAAGAAATACGAGCCAGAAACTTGGATTTTTTTTTATAACACGGGACAAACGTGCATGCGGCTCACCTGATGGTAAGTGAATACCGCCGCCCATGAGCACCCGCAACACCATGAGAATTGCAAGTACGTTGTCGGCCTTTTAAAAAGGAATAAGCTCTTTTCTTGAAGGTTTCAATATCGTATCGGTTCGGAAATACCATTGCTGGAAGGTGATTCCACAATGTGGTTGTGCGTGGCAAAAAGTTTCTAGAAAACCGCACTGTGGAGGACCGCCATTCATCCAGATGATCAGGATGGTATTTTAGTTTCTGGCGGGTGGTACGGTGGTGAAACTCAGCAGCTGGTATTAATCCGAACAATTCCTCAGAACACTCCCCGTGATACATGCGGTAGAAAAAAGGTATATATATATATAGGCATTATCTGAGCTTGCGTGTAACTGCTTAGACCACATCATCACTTAACATCAGGTGAGATTGCGGTCAAACGCGCTCAAATTATGATATAAAAAAAAAAATGGATGCTCTTTTAAATAAATGTTACAAGTCTAAATATAGATAAAGTTCAATTTCCATTTACATATTAACTACTAGCTGTGCCCGCGATTTCAAACGCGTGAAATTTATAGCCTATATGTTATTCTGATGTATAAGCTATATTACTGTAGTTTCATCGAAATACGTTTAGTAGTTTTTGCGTGAAAGAGTAACAATCATCTATCTAGACTCACAAACTTTCGCGTTTATAATATTTATTAAATACAAGTATGTAATGAGATTTAGAGTTACAAATAAGCAAGTAAGTGTTTGAGATGAGTGTAATAAACTACTGTTTATGAACGTCACATCAATTTACAAATGTTACGCATATTTATTACATAACACAGTTATCTTATGTTGAGATAAAAGTCTAAGAGCTGACTGTTTGAACTTACGATAACTAAAAACGTATTTATAGTAATCTCAAGCCAGATATAGAATCATTTGTTACAATAACAGATTTATTGTTAGCAACGCATAATTAGAATTATTGTTGTTTGTGTTTTATAATTTACTAGCTACTCGCCCCGGCTTCGCACAGGTGTACATGTATTATACATAAAAACCTTCCTCTTGAATCACTCTATCTATTAAAAAAAACGCTTCAAAATCCGTTGCGTAGTTTTAAAGGTTTAAGCATATATAGTGACGGACAGACAGCGACAGCGACTTTGTTTTATACTATGTAATAATAATGATGATGATGTCAATTTTAATTGTCAACGCTTAACATACTAAGAGCACGGACTCTAGGTCTCTTTCTCTTCCTCGGTATGTACTCGACATGGTGGTGGGGTCAGGCTTCCTTACGGAGGGAAAAAAATAAAATTAGAATGTAAAAATTTGACGTTCATAAACGGCTAAAATGTCCTACACGAATAAATGATTTTTGAATTTGTTTTTCTCCGCCAATTTTCCCTATCCCAGACATCGTCTTCAGAAACCTCGCACTCCAACATATCCCCAACTACACCTTCCCAAAAAAAATTGAGTGGAGAAAAAAAATTACTGTAGTGGAAAGAATATTAAAAAAAAAATAACTCCATATATTTGCACTATCTAGAATCAAACAGACTAGGCCTTGTACTATGAACTTAGGAAATCTGATATACTTAGATTTTTTGTAAATATAAATGGTTACCTATTACAGCATATAGAAATAAAAAGTGTAATACAGGTCACATTTTATCAATAGTTCGACGACCTTGGTGGTCTAGTGATTTTTTTTTGTGCATGATAATGAAGATGATGATGATTGCGCAGGCGGGTGCACCATGCACCCGCCTGCGCTAACGGTTTACGCTGGCGGGGCACTAGTGGAGGATGATAAGATGAGCATTAGGTCAGTTAGCCCATCGTGACAAATTCACCAGGAATTTAACACGATGTTCCAGGGGGAACCGTGTGGAGGTCAACCTGACATGGTACATTGCTAGCAATGGGGTTATCAATCCACATTACTAACAATTCCCTTTCCCCCGGTCTAGTGCTTTAGCACCGCCTTACTTTCCGATGGTCTCTGTTTGATTCCTTGCATGGTGCATTTGTCATCGTCCAATAGTGCCCTGCGAGCGTAAATCGTTAGCGCAGATAAATGCGCCATTCCATTATCATCCATTAAAAAAAAGTATAAATCTATCTACAATTAATGCAGGCATTTTGTTAAGTGGAATATGGAAAGCAACTGTTCCATATTCATCCATTAACTAAATGTGTACAAACATTTCAGTCTTTGAGTTTGCTGTAAAGTATTTATAACAACACTAGCTTTTACCCGCGGTTTCGCTCGCATAACTTCATTACTGACTGCTAGATGGCGCTGAAGTACCAAAAAGTTGGTTATTTTTTTATAAAAAATGTTTGTTCTTTTTTTAATAAAAAAATCTCATGTTCATTCTAATACCTCCAAGAACATGTGTACAAAATTTCATGATGATCGGTTCAGTAGTTTTTGCGTGAAAGCGTAACAAACATCCCTACTTACACACTTATAATATTAATTAGTGATTTACTCGAGAGAGCAAAACGTAAATTTCTGCTTTCCGAATGAGAGGTAGAATAAAAAAGATGTCTTTTCAAAAGTACTTAATAATAATTAAGATTCATTTCTATTCAAAATTCAAAATATCTTTATTCATGTAGGTCTGTTGCAGACTCTTATGACCAAATCTACCGTCTACTATTGAATAGTGAAATGAGCTTTAACTGTTTGGCGTTGAGTTAAGTAGGTACTTTCAACTATATTTAGGGTATTTATGTTTTTATTCTGTGTACTTTATATATTTCAATATATATATATGTATATTTAAAGTATATATTATATTTATATAACATAAATTATATATTAAAGAATTATATGTACGTAGATTTTGTTTAGCTAATTATTTATTATAGTATTAATATCACAAATTTTCGCCATTACTGCCCTACAACGCTTTCTAGTTCTACCCAAAGGTTAGCTGGTAGAGAATGCCATATGGCATTAAGCTCGCCTCTTGTACACTCTTTTAAAGTGCAATAAAGAATAAAAAAAGAGTACCAGGCATGCATAACTTGTCTGACGGTGATCTCTTATCACCGTCAGACAAGTATATATGTACCACTCAGAGGTGATAATTATTTATTCACGTTACTGTTTACATATGTATATTAGAGAACGCAAATTGTGTCACTAGGCCAATATCTATACGTATATGATCTTGTGATTTCATTTATTTCTAAGTGAATAATTATAACTCTTTGAAATCAAAATAATTATTCATGAAGAATAATTATTCTTTATGCTCATTCTTCTTGTGACAAGTCTACGTTCCGAATGAGTGGTAGAATAAAAAATATGACTATTTAATTTATTTAACATCATCCTGATCATATGGATGAATGGCCTCCACAATACGGTTTTCTATAAACTTGCCACGCACAACCACATTTTGGAATCACCTTTCACTAATGGTATTTCCGAACCGATACGATATTGAAACCTTCAAGAAAACAGCTTATTCCTTCTTAAAAGGCCGGCAACGCACTTGCTATTCCCCTGGTGTTGCAGGTGCTCCACTGTGCTATAAGAAAGTGTGTGTTAAGTTTATTTGAATAAAGATTATTTTTATTTAATTTAACTGGTCAATACATCAGGCCAGTTTTCAATTGAGACCACATTGAAGTTCTTATAGGATGGGTACAAGGATACATAGCTATGGAGTCCCGTTTCTTATTTCAAAAGTTATCTATTATATATTCTTACTGGGGACTAGCTGTTCCCGTGACTAAAATAAAAGTAGCCTAAGTTACTCCTTATTACATCAGCTACCTTGCAAAAAATCGGTCCAGCCATTTCAGAGATTAGCCGAAACAGACAAACAAACAAAAATTGTAGAAAATGTTATTTTGGTGTATATATCGGATTTTGAAAATAATTGAAAAAATGCACGTAGTAAAAAACGGTTAGTTCAATATTACAAACAGACACTCCAATTTCATTTATATGTATAGATAAGTGTCATGCAGACGAAGTTGTGAGGGCGAACCCTCACAACTACGTCTACGTCACAACAAGTACATTATATACCAATTAATGTAATTAAATGACAAAGTAAATCAGACAACAACTAGATCTAATCAATTACGATTCCCAGTTACGTATGCCCCCGTTCACGAGTATGACGATTACTGTTAAACAGGTGAAGGGACATCACGCGAGCGTGACAACGCAAATGTGCCAGTACAGCATGGAAGCTACTCCCGCGAGTGGAGGCCGCGGCGACGCGAGCAGTACGTGCGACAGCGGCGGGTCATGCCCGACCGCCACCTCAACGCGTCATACTCGTTCCAGGTGAAATTCACACCGGATGACCTGCTCAATGGTAAGTCCTTAACGCCAACAGTTAAGTACGCTAGCCATGTACCATGTTAGGTCGACTTTCACGCGGTTCCTGGAAACATTGTTAAAAATTTCTTGGAGAATTTGTCACAATGTGCCAACTGACCTGACCTCATGCTCATCTTATCATCCTCTCCTCATTATCATACATAAAAGAAAAAAAAAGGTATTTACCTCTCTCGACGTTTCGACTAGGTTGCACTAGCCGTGGTCACGAGCTGACTTCATGAGTCAGCTTAAGTAAGTAAATACCTTTATTTGCCATAAAATTATTCGTGTTAAGACCCGGTTAATAATTTAAATAATGTATATTAAACACGAAAGTTTAAAATTAAATAAAAGAAAAAAGTTAACTACACGTCTGAATATCCCGTCCTGTTAATATGCGTGAACGTATATTTTAATAACTGAAGAAGCAATCAAGTTGCCGGTTCACGGGATGTAATTAGTACTACATTTAAAGGCAAAATTGCTGTTCTTAAGTATCGTTTATAAAAATTCAATGGGTCTTTTTTGGGAATGGATATAAAAATTTACAATAAGATATCAAAGGATATATTGGAATTCCCTTTAAATGAATTTAAAACGTCTGTTAAATTATATTCATCGACCAAACATTGATTGGTTAAATGACAAACGTGCATGGCAATAGTCGTTCATGTACGAGATTTTCATTTAATGTTAGACATAGATACCTATATATATACTAACTGTCCCGGCAAACGTTGTTTTGCCTTAAAATAAAAATAAAAAATTTAGGAGTGGACTACATATAAACCTATATAAATATATTGTTATCTTATATATAAAATTTCTCCTGTGGCACGAGAATTTTATATATAAGATTGTTATCTTATGTAGAAATTCTCGTGTCACAATGTTAGTTACCATACTCCTCCGAAACGGCTTGATCGATTTTTATGAAATTTTGTATACATTTCAGTAGCTCTAATTCATGAACTCTGAAATGAATCTATTTTTCATACCCCAAAGTGATAAGGGTCGTCCACCCTTAACATTTTTTTTATTTTTTAGAGATTATTTTTATTATGTGGCATTAAAAATACAACACCAAAATTTCACCTTTCTACTACCCCTATTTTTTAATAGCGATTTTAATTTATATGACAAAAACAACGTTTGCGGAGTCAGCAAGTACATAATATTTACATTCAAATTTACTTATCCTCATTAATTACGCAGTAAGCAGTGAATACTCACAATAACTAAGTAAATACATATGTTATATAAAAAAACACTGTTATTCTGTGGAACAAATTGCCCAACATGTTTGACCAATTGTTCTCAACACCTGTGACATTATATCCATTGAAACATTGAGATTATTCTAGAATATACATTCTTGAATAGTTTTAATATAGCGGTGAAACCTTCGTGACAAATTCTTGATGAATTTGTCACGATGGGCCAACTGACCTGACCTCATGCTCATCTTATCTTCCTCCACTGGTGCCCCGCCAGCGTAAACTGTTAGCGCAGGCGGGTGCACCATCACATTATCATCCAAAAACTATATTTTTTGAAGTGAAGTAATAATTACTAAGAATATGTATATGATACTACAGAGTATAAACATGTACAGTGGGAGTATACTCACAATAACTAAGTAAATACATATATTATATAAAAAATCACTGTTATTCTGTGGAACAAATTGCCCAACATGTTTGACCATTTGTTCTCAACACCTGTGACATTATATCCATTGAAACGTTGAGATAACTCCAGAACATAACATTATTGAATAGTTCCAATATAGTGGTGAAGTAATAATTACTAAGAATATGTATAGGATAGTAGAGAGTATAAACATGAACAGAGTGGGAGATTGTCAGCCAGTGCCCATTCTGTATTATTTGTATACAAACACCATAACTAAAATTAATAATGACAATTTTAATTTTTAAAGTCTTTATCATTTAAACTATTTTTTTATATTACGATAGTGGCAAACAAGCATACCATCTGATGGTAAAAGGATTACCGTAACCTATGTACGCCTGAAACACCAGAGGTATCACGTGCGCGTTGCCGACCCTTAAGAAACCTTAATATACCCTTCTTAAAAAACTCCATACTGTTGTCTCGTGAGAAAACCTGGGTAGGAAGTTCATTCCACCATTTAAGTGTACGCGGGAGGAAGCTCCTCTGAATCCGCACTATCCGAGACCACTTAGGTTCCAAGGTTGATTGGATAGATAAATGGCAGAACAATATTTTTTTTAATGATTATGAATTAGTTTACAATAATGAAAAACTATTTGTTTCAGGTTCTAAGTGGGACACGCTGTCACAAGAGATCTGGGACAAGTTCGTCAAGTCACAACAGACCGAGAAAACGTTCCAGAGGAAAATGAATCTTTGGAAGTATCTCTACGTCAATATAAGGGTAATTTTCTAAAGATTATTGACGCTTCTCATCCTATTCAAATGGGCATCAAAACGACGACGTCCGGTGCCAAAGTTCATACCTCTAGCAGTGCTCTCAGACTAAAGTCGCCACGTCAGGCCGGAGTTCGCCTTCAGCCGCTCCATAAGTCTTGTTTAAGTCTAAGTTTGGAGTAGTCAAAAAAAAATTAAGGTGTGTGCATTACTCCATTATCCTTACTTACTATATAATATAATAATAATATTATAAATGTCAAAGTACGGATGTTTGTTTCGCTTTCACGCAAAAACTACTGAACCGATCATTATGAAAGTTTGTACACATGTTCTTCTAATACATACCGTATTGGAATGAACATAGGATACTTTTTATTTTAACAACGAATATTTTATAAAAAACAAAAAATTATATATCAACATTTTGCTACTTCAGTGCTATTTAGCAGCCAGTAATGAAGTTAAGCGAGCGAAGCCGCGGGCTAAAAGGAAAAGCTAGTCATCAATAAAAATAAATTTTGCAGAACTTGTTCCCGCGGTACGGGCTGTACGTGGTGGGGTCGACGATGTCAGGGTTCGCGCTGGACGCGTCGGACATGGACCTGTGCCTGTACGTGCGCCCACTGGAACACCTGGAGCCGCGCGCCCACGCCCTGCTGCACCTCAACTACATCCTCGCCTACATCAAGAGCTTCGACCCCTCCGACTTCGGACTAGGTACCGTCTCCTTCTCTATCTCTTTTTCGATTATCTTAGTGATAAACTGCCTCTATAGTTCTATACATCCTCCACCCTCTTTCAGTACGAATCAGCTTACGAAGGTAAAATTGTATATGTAAATATAGAGAAAGACAACAAGAAAGACCGCGCGCACGCGCATTCACGCGTTCATCAATTCAATCGTGAATGCTTTAGTGCATTGATAATAAATTAAAAATTATAAAATGGCCGACAACTAACGGAAGTCATAGTTACAAAGTTATTGATAATTTATCAATATTATATTGAAAATAAGATCTGTGGAATAAAAAATAAAATTTTATAAGAAAATGAAATACTCGAATAATACTCGCTATATTATATGCAAAAAATAGTAAAATGCAGTCACACATGATTGCGCGCGCAGGCTTTCTGGCATTTCATCGCGAATATAATAAAGACTCGTCGGACTTTGTTCAAAGTCATCTGCGTGTTTGAAAGTTAGACAGTATCCTAAACTACTACACTAGGTATGTAGACTAGTGAATTAACCCTTTAGACGGTGTCTTAACCCTTAGAAATGCCAAATTATTAGCGTTACCACAGGCATAATTATGCAAAAGTGCTTCAATGTAAATTTATTTGAATAAATTATTTTCTTTTCTATTCTATAACAAGGTATTCTGTAAGATACTATTCTGGTCTAAGCAAATTTGCCACCCTTGCTTAGACCAGAATAGTATCTGACAGAATACCTTTATGAAAATTACAACCCTTGCTTAGACCAGAATAGTATCTGACAGAATACCTTTATGAAAATTACAACCCTTGCTTAGACCAGAATAGTATCTGACAGAATACCTTTATGAAAATTGCAACCCTTGCTTAGACCCGAATAGTATCTGACAGAATACCTTTATGAAAATTGCAACCCTTGCTTAGACCAGAATAGTATATGACAGAATACCTATATGAAAATTGCAACCCTAGCTTAGACCCGAATAGTATCTGACAGAATACCTTTATGAAAATTACAACCCTTGCTTAGACCAGAATAGTATGTGACAGAATACCTTGCCTTACCTTTTACCTTTACGTTTTGCATGTAAAAAAACAGAATTTATACCTTACCTCAAATTAACTTTACTGGTCTATTATAGAGTATGATGTTTACAATATACTATAGTGTTTGCCTTGAAATGTAACACTTGTATATACAATGATATACAAGGAACCTATTTGTTTTCTCTCACTGGTGAATGAACTTGATTGATAGCAACACGTGTACCGTTTGTGTAATTGCTCTAATGTAACGGAGTATTGGGACTAAGGTTTAAATAGATTCATACACTTGCTTGCTAACGGTATACTTTAGCAGAGCACCAGTGGAAGATAGGGTGGGCAAAAAGTCAGGTTGGCTCATCGTTGCCCTTTCATTAATCGATTGGTCTATCAGTCTCTTGTCCACTCGATCGATCCCCTACTCTCTCAGTAGGGGACTGAGAGAGTAGGAGATCGATCGAGGGGACAAGAGCTTATTAAAGCTAAAGTCTATACTATATTATATTATTCAGAGATCTGTTAAACTGTTTCCTAAATTGCCAGATAGTTTTGTTGTCTATCATCCTACCAGACGCATTGAAAGCGTTTATAATTTCATATCAAATTCCTTATTTTATGAAACTCAAGTTTTTCACATATTACTCGTAACAATTGAGTTTCTTATAACAAATTTATATGATAATTTTTACACCTTTGTTACCTGCCAAAGGAACCACGATCCAGGTTTCATGTGTGGTGATCGTTCTTACGTGTGTTGGGGACACACATACAAGAACTTTCACATTTACTAATAAGTCGGTATGTCTGACCGTCGTATTGCTTGCTTGCTATTGCGCACACTGGCTGTCCTGCGATAAATTGATTTATCGCAGGTCATATAGAAGTCGATCCGAAAATAAATTATTTTGGACAATGTTATATATTAAATGGATTGTTTTCTAGAAGCGGAACTGATTCAGGCGAAGGTTCCCATATTGAAGTTGCGTGACCCACGCAACGGGCTGCAGGTGGACCTCAACTGCAACAATTTAGTCGGCATCAAGAACACCACACTGCTCAACAGCTTCTCAAAAGGTAAGTAGGCCAGGATAGAAGTGTGTTTAGTATGACCATAAAGTTATATAATTATTGAAGACCTCGGCAGTTTTACTGTTTAGCACACTGCATTACTTTCGATGGTCGCGAATTCGATTCCTTGCACGGTATATTTTTTTAATGAGTATGATTGTTTTTATCGGACTAATTATGTATGTATTTACAAAAAAAATGTATCTATGTATTTATATCAGTTGTGTAGTATCCATAACACAAGGTCTGCTTAGCTTGGGACTAGATGGCACTGTGTGAGTTGTCCTGAGACATTATTATTATTGCTAGCTGACCTACACAACTTAGTCTGCTTCACACTTGACATTTCGCCTTTTTAAATTGTAACCTATCTGTTATTCTGAATAAAGTTTCATCAAAATAAGTTAGTATTTTTTGCGTGAAAAACTAACAAAGATCTATCCATCCATACTCACAAACTGTCGTGTTTATAATTTTATTATTAATGTTTGTGTTGCAGTTGACTGGCGCGTGCGTCCACTGGTGGCTCTGGCGAAGCTGTGGGCACGTGCGCACAATATCAACGACGCGCGACAGCGCACGCTGTCGTCATACTCGCTGACTCTCATGGTCATACATTTCCTGCAGTGTTAGTACCACAGTTCCACTTTATTTACCACTAGTTTTTACCCGCGGCTTCGCTCGTATTGAATCCATTAAATAACTTCATTACTGGCTGCGAGATGGCGCTGATGTTGAACTAAAATATAATTTTGTGTCAGTTATTTAAAGGGTCTGAATTTTAATTGAAATGTTATACACATATAAACACTATCGAGCTTTTGAACTCCTGTCAAAATTTGATTATTTCCAATAAATTGGTCCATAATTTCAGTTATAGTGTTTAAACTTCTCTTTCCAAACGCCAATTCTTAACGAAAATTATTTTTGCTCTTTGGAATCAATACTATCACTGTATTTGATTACTTCTTGCTCAGTTAATTCCTTAAAATCTGTATTAGAAAGACTAGCTGGTGTTTCTTGAACTATTTCCTGAACATCCTACCTTTGTGAACCATTTGGAAACCTAGAGCTGTGCAAAATTTCGGGGATACCCTGGGTTGAAATAAAGCAGCGCTGGGTTTTCAGTACAACGTCGAGAAAATAGTTCAAGAAACTATAGCTAGTCTTTCTAATAATGAGTTCAAGGAATTAACCAAGCAAGAAGAAAACAAAAATATAGTTAAAAGAAGCAGCTAGTCTTTCTAAAAACTTTTTTTTTTTCTGACTACTCTAATCATGTCGGCCGCAGCTGGCCTTTATAGCTTCACCGGACGACATGAGGCGAGTGCAGATGGCATCCGAACCCGCGGAAGGACTTATGGAGCGGCTGAAGGCCAACTCCCGCCTGACGGATACGATTATAGTCTGAGGGCATCACTAGGGTTTCGGACCTCGGAATCAGATCCTCTAAACAGCATTAAGCGTGGTCTTACTGTATATTATTATTATTATTATTTACTAGCTGTCCCGGCAAACGTTGTTTTGCCTTAAAATAAAAATAAAAAAATTAGGGGCCGACTACCCCTAACATTTAGGGGGATGAAAAATAGATGTTGGCTGATTCTCAGACCTACTCAATACGCACACGAAGTTTCATGAGAATCGGTCAAGCCGTTTCGGAGGAGTATGGGAACGAAAACTGTGACACGAGAATTTTATATATAAGATTTATTTCAGGCAACTAGGCCCATATTATAAAGACCTTATAAACTAACATACATATGAAATTATATTTTAAAACGAATATATTGACATTGTCTGTGTGGTTACGGCACTGTAGCGCCGATACACCACACCCTTCGCCCAGTAGTCCTCCTAATGATGATGAGTCATGATGATGCAGCATTTTAGTGGTGACCCGGGCCATAAACACCTTGAAATATTGTGTGTTCAGGTGGTACAAGTCCTCCGGTGATACCGCCACCGTCTGCTGGCCGCACTCGACCACACAACCGCTCCACGCTCGGGGAACTGTTCCTCAACATGCTGCAGTACTACGCTGAGTTCCCGTTAGTATTGCCACTACTTATTTATTTATTTATACAATATTTGAAGTTCTTTTTTTATTAAAACTAATATATCTAGTAGATATATTAGTTCTTGGAAATCAAATGACTTGCACATTTGTAATTTTTTAATTGCTGCTCCTCTTCTATTGGTCGAAGCGTGATGTTATGTAGCCCATAGCACTCGGGGATAATATACCTTTGTAACAGTGAAAGATTTTTTTTAAATTAATATTATTGAAAATCATGTATATGTATATATTTCTATAAATTTACTATTTGTTACTGTACTCTTGTTAATTAATTTCATATTCTCTGTTAACTTTATAATGCCTTTATACGTAGTGATGTAATTTTTTTAAGAATTAGTCTATTGTTATTAGTGAAAGCCTGTCAGTGGCTTATTATGATCTATATATTGCTTTTATTTAAGATGTACTTGAATAGCCTTGGTTTTCCTTTAATAAATAAATAAAAATAAAATAATCAGATCACCAGAAGCAGAACCAAAAGAGAGATTGTCACGAACAAACAAACTTTACCTGTTACAATACTTTAAATTACTAAAGATGTGAGGGAAGGCATGGAACAATCTAAATTAACAGTTGTCATTTTGGTCGATTTCTCCTCTAACAGTTGTCGATTTCTCCAATGCATTCAATATCATTGAACCACGATTACTCGCTATTTTTTCACATCTCGGAATTTCATCGTCAGGTGTTAAATGGTTTAGATCCTATCTTCCTGGACGTCAGCGGGCGGTTCGTGCCACTTTATATCGTAACGTAAGGGGGCGTTCAAGTATTACGTAAGCACTATCAGGGGGCGCGGGGTCTTTGCTTTGCTTATTTTGGATGACATGGGGGGTGGGAAGTCCAGATGGTGATACGTCATCGGTAGTTATTTACTTTTTTTACACGAATGGCAACCCTCATATTGTTTTTGCTAAAAAATATTAATTGGAAAATGTTTACGTAAGCATGGGGGGGTGGGGGTAAGAGCTTTGCTTACTGTTGCTGACAAGGGGAATGGGGGGGGTAAATAATTGTGATATATATGCTTATGTAATACTTGAACGGCCTCTAACGTAACTTATATGGTCATGTACTATTGTGGTATGTTATGATCAGGTACTCGACAATGGCGATCTCAGTGCGAGCGGGCGCGAGGGTGCCCGTGGCCGAGTGCAGGCTGGCACGACCCCAGCGAGATCCTCACCAGTGGAAGCTGCTCTGTGTCGAAGGTAGCCACCCCAATATAGAGTAGTAGTACTGGACGGTAGGGAAAAAAATAAGATGATAATGAAAAAAATTTTTATGTCCATAAGCGGCTACTTGAATAAATTATTTTTGAATTTTGAAGTTCAAAAATAATTTTGAAATTGATTCCTCGCACGGTGCAAACATTTGTATTCATAAGTTGTATTATATATTTACAAAAATATATATATATATCTAAGTATTTATATCAGTTGTCTAGTACCCATGACACAAGCTCTACTTAACGTGGGACTGGATGACGTTGTGTTATCTATGGTCATTTATTTATATATACATATATCTCTAACAAATATATTACTCGTATTGTATTAAAGGTATATTAACAATGAAGTGCGTGTAGTATGTACATATTATAATGTTGGACGTGTGTGCTCCAGAGCCGTTCGACCTGTCGAACACGGCGCGGTCGGTGTACGACCCGGAGTCGTTCGAGCGGATCGTGTCCACGTTCAGGGACTCCCACCGCCGCCTCGCGGCCGGCCTGCGCCTGCACCGCGCCTGGCCGCCCGCCGCGCCCTGACCGCTCCGCGCCGCCGCCGCCGCCGCCGCCGCCGCTCCCACTGCTTCGTGTTACCTGTTGGTTTGTTGTCTGCGGACGGCTCGCGAGCCGCTCCCTTGAGCGTGACGCTGTGACCGGCGGCGTAGCGACTATAGTCTCGTGGTGCTCGTCGAACGGCGAGGATACTCGTCTGGACGAGTCTCGTTCTTAAACTGTGGTGGTTGTAAATATTTTTCTCATTGTACGCGTCCGTATAGAGAGGTAAAGACGGTCGAATTAAGATGGTATAGTGATTTTGATGACGCGAGATCCTAATTCGTATAAAACGTGTTTGTAAATAACGCTGAATTTAATAATCGCATAAATGTTGTAACGAAACGCTGCCGGTCCACAGTGACACCGCTGAAATTGTGAAGACTGAATTGTGTGCGACTGCGACTCGTACTGGCAGGATGTTGTGACGAGCTCCTCATCTCGGCTCCACTACGAAATGATTTGATGTATTTATTACTTGTAAAGTTCAGGGTCGTTGCACTCTTAAATTAGTCAGAAGTCTATGGTCAGTTTTTATTTATACGAACATACATCTATGACTGATTTAGAAGTGCAACAATTGTAGTGTAAATCGGAGGGTAAATATTTTGCTACCTCATTTTAACCGAATTGTTATGTTGACCCTTCCTTCAGTCAGTCGCGTACGCATTTGTTAGGGCGTACTCTGATGACGTAAGCGACTCTGAAGGTGGTACGAAAGTGTACGTAGACCGTCACTTATGTACACTAAATTGGAGAAGCAATATTCAGTGGCTTCGTAGAGTCGAGTCGAGCGCTGCGTCTACGGCATCCTATTCGTTTTTATTGTTTATTTATAAGTTATTTAATGTGTACATAGTAAGAATGAAAGTTATAAAAAAAAAGCGTATTAATATTGGAATGTTTTAGGGTTCGTATGTTTTATGTAAATAGTATTTTTGTGAGGAAAGGGTTAACGACAAAAAAAGTATATGAAGTGTTGGTCTGTTTGGGACTGTTTGTCCGGACGGCGGCCGACGTCCGCTCTAAAAGGGTGGGTGTTATTGGCTCGTTAACTAGCTTTTACACCGCGTTGTTAGCGGTGACTCTTGGCGCTTGGTGGAACTTTGCGTACATTTTATAGATACGAAAAACTCATGTACTTATTGCAAAGATTTCATTTATAAAACTACATCAAACGATTTCGCCTCCTTCTGACCATTATCAAAGGTTTATAAATCTTAAAATTGTTGTTTTACTCTGTGCAATTACATAAAGATTGACACGAAGGTGAAATTAATAAAAGCTAGTTAAATGAAGTTTATAAAAAAAATATTATTTTAATATCAAATAGTTTTAAATATGGATTACCATTTTTTACAATTATTACCATTTTAGTAGAATTATTTCTTATTTTATTCATTTATATATCACGTTAAATGTAATGAATTAATATGCTTATGAAATAATAAAATCTGCTTTTATTAATTTTACTTTTCTGTCGTGTGTTTAAATTATTGCACAGAGTAGACTGTATACGAATTGAAACTAGATAGCATGAAATAATATTACACCACAACATCTTTGTACTACGTTATTAATAATGCAAAGAAATGACGAAATCTGTCACAATATTGTAAAAAAACTGTGTAATAAGTACATGAGTTGTATGCATCTACAAAATGTAGCTTCTAACCTTATTTAATGCTATATTAAGGTGCTACTAGTTAGTATAACTCGCTCCATAATTCAATAAATTTGAATGGTGCTAAATTATTTTGTTGCCTTAAAAATCGGGCGCTTCCCGCAGCGCCCTCTAGTTATAAACTCGTGTAAATATACCTCATGTTGACGGTTGAACCCGCGGAGTTCCTATACAAGTGATACAAATATAAATAGCATATCTTTCAAATAGCAAAGATTGTATAAATTTATACTCGCCTAATATAGGAATTCTATGTCGCGGCGGAAAGTGTAGTCGAAATTCTAAGTCATAAATATATTCAATACGCCATAAGGTTATTTAAAATGTTATTCACATATCTTTTATGTATCATGCAAAGTTTATATTGGTAATGTTTAAATGTCAGTCCACATCACACGACACTACTACACTACGAAAATTGAACTAACCATCTCAAGAATTTGTTAAATCATAAGTATCTATAACCTTCAGCTCTAAACAAAATCTAATTGTAATATGCCAATAAATATCTAGAGTTACTTTATAGGAAATGCAATTAAAATTAAAAACGTAAAACACACTCGCTTAACACGCAGCTCCGCAGTTTTTACGCAACGTAGCGTATTCGTTACGTAATTCCACAACACCTGTAATAATGTATTATAGCCTTTATTTCATCCTAAAATAAGTTTATATTACAAGGATAAATACGTATGCAAACAAGTCGATGTGTGGTTCGCACAGCTATGGATACACGTGTAATATATATATAGGCGTTTTTTAATACAAACGGAACGTGTATACAACGCTAAAAATGCGGTCTCACGATGCACTTTGCGTGCCCGTGTTGTACGATTAAGTACTTACTGAACGAAGGTTGTTGCATAAACATGACGATATGTTCGGGTGATATGGACACTCATTTATACAATATCCATACGCATTCTCATTTATGAACTGTCTACACGTCAAATGTAAACATTTGTTGGATTGCTGCCTGTAATTTTTGTTTGGTGTTTGACAGACAATATGTTATATATTTGGGAATGTTTATGCATTTAACTTTATATATATTTAAATATAAGTTTGTTTTAGCAGTAAAGAAGCATTACACTAGTCGTTGATAGATAGATATAGATAGTATATCTATCTATCTATACTAGTCGTTAATGTAATAGTAATAATGTTTGGAATAATGGCATCAGACCGATATGTTTCCAGAGATGCCACAAATCGTTAAGTTTGCTATCAAAGTTTAGATGCGAAATTATTGTTCCAATTATTTGCGAACTAACTAACCAAATGGTTAGTGCCGGCGGCCGCGAGCGCACAGCCCGCAGACGTGACACGCTAACGACCCACGTACGGACACGCCTGCCGATTTTATATATATATTGTATAAGTTTTATATCGATTTTACATAAGAGGCCCTCGGCCGCGCTGAAATATTAAAGTACAATAAATGATTTTAATAACGAGCCTATGTATAAGAAAACTTGATAGAGTAATAATGAAAGTCTCAAGAACTGTTATATTTGTAATATATATAACTGTTTTATTAAAAAAAATATATATAATAAAACTTGAAACATGAACAAGAAAAATAATATAATTGAAAACTATAAAAAAAGTTGTAAAAAAATTAAAAAAATGTAAAAAAAAATATACAAAAAAAAAAGAAGAAAATGTGAAAAAATTTACTTGACTCATAACGAGGTCAGACTATCGCATGTTATTACTTAGTTTTTGGACGTCCATCTGCCTCCAACATTCGCTTGTCATAAGCTACTCAGTCGACTGTTGTTTAAGCAACGAATTACAAATGTCACATCACTAATAATCATGTTGTGAGATTTGTAAAGCGATTATTACAAGTCAGTTTCTATTTTAAGCCCCACCCTACCATGATGTTTGCTTATGTCCAATGGGGTTATTTATATCATCCGCATTTAATTTAAATGCTATATACATATATAACATTTAAAATAAATGTGAATTTGTCTCGCAACCAGTTCCTAATGTAGCACCTACAATTTTACCTTAATAAATTTCATTGTATTTGCAATAGAACACTGAATGACTGGTTTGCTTTTTTTCTAAACTTGGTGCTAAATTCTTTCTACTATTTATGTTTTATTTAGTAGGAATATAAAATTTCATTGTATTTGCAATAGAACACTGAATGACTGGTTTGCTTTTTTTCTAAACTTGGTGCTAAATTCTTTCTACTATTTATGTTTTATTTAGTAGGAATATTAAACAGACAGGCACGACCGCATTCAGTTTTACTTGCGCTTGCTAAAACTGTCGGTGTACCTACCGGTGTATCTAACGAGCATTGCTCTCGTATTCATTAAAACTAAAATCTACAAAACCATTTTATTTCAGTTTATTTCTAATTAGGAAAATGTTTTGAAAGACACAGAATTGTAAACATATTTATTGGACAAATATATTGGCATATCATCCACATGTATTTGACACAGTTTTTTTGTGAATGTCTTTTTTTGAAAACATACAAATCATTAAATTATATATATACAATACCATTACAAAATATTCGCGTGTCAACAATTTTAAAGATTAAAAATAATAATTTCAGACCATGTGATTAACCATATTGCATGTTTGGTTTCGTAGCTAACAACACAGAATTAGAACATTGATATAGGTACAGTTATAACTTCACAAGTTTCCCACAACATTGACCGTGGTATCTGCGAGCTGATGATGCGACGTGCCTGCGCCCGACTAAACCGCGCTATTTACTATTAATTAAATATTTTTGGCAGCAAAATTAACGCGACGAAGAGGGAGCTAAATGGTCACAAACAATGATAATTGGAAGTTTGCCAATATGCGATGTACAACTGAATTGTTTTTATATATATATAACCATTTCTTGTTTTATGGATGTATATCAATAATAGAATTACATTGAAAGTTTATTAATTAAAAAAGTACATGTATTAATAATATTGCTATTATTTTATACTACAGACAGTTTCTGAAAATTTGGATCAAAATTTTCTTTCTATATAAATTAAATTTTATATTTTAAATCATCAATTATCGTTCAATGTTTGTGGCTAGTTTTAATGCAGTTTGAATAACATTATTCTATCACTGCCCATTTATAAAACGTATACACTTTTACAATTTATAAATTACATATTGTTTACGTTTTGTGTAACTTTGTTGCAAATTGTATTATTGTACTCAAATGATCTAAAACATTAAATTGTCAGTTCATAGAAATAAAATGCAAATTTCGAGTTTAAATTTTTTTAGAGTAATAAAAAAGCGATCTTCATATCTGTATGTATATTGTATATAGTTTCGGCTGTCATATTAGGATTTAGAAAATGTTTTGTCAGAACATTTTTATATTTCTAGACTTGTGTTGCATTTTATTTTATTGAACACAAGCAGTTTTTATCATTATCATTGTACAAAAAATTATTGTAAAGAAAATATTCTGTAATAGTTGAAATATATACAAAACTGCCAAAATTGACTTTAATTTTATTTGTAGTTTTTATTATATTTTATTAACTAGCTGACAAATGTCTTGAAGGTGCGGTCGACGCTAGAAAGGTGAAAATTGAGGTATATTGTACTTTTCGCTGTTGCTACTGTGTTCCGAAATCCAAAACTAATTCACTTAGTCACTTATGTAAGTCAAGTTTTCATATTAATATTTTTTCCGCATTGATTGTACTTATATTAGGTCCTTGGGGACTAGTTTTCTTTTAAAAGTATGCATGTGTCCACCTTTCGGTATTCCTTACTAGTTTTAATACCGATTTTATTAGGACTACAGTTGAGATGTTTTAGAGATATTTAGTGTGAAATGAAAAACGTTATATCTTTTGTCATTATTTTTATTGACAGTAAATTTTTCGTACAGGGTACAAAATGAAAATAAAAATGTCTTATATTATAATAAACAAACATTGCATTTTTATAGATACTAAGGTCGAATCTGTTATTTTTTACAAATCTATCTAAAGGTTCCGATTATATAAAGAACCCGACATCTAATAAATAATCTTTAGATCACTTATATACCACAGCGTGGCATCACCGTATTCTTAGCGTATTCCACATCAGACAAGTTCCATTGTGTGTTTTATGTCAGATCAATTAAAATTTTATAAAAATTACTTCAGTAAAAATTAATTTCGATCACTACAATGCACCATGACCTTAATTATTGCTTGGCGTCACAATAATTGCACATGTACGAATAAATGTCGTAATATTCCTGGTAACATTGACTATAAAATAAATTACTTTACCGGAATCGACATTGCCGACATATGCAACTGTTACTGTTACTTTTTTAACATAGAAATGATTTCAGAAAATAATTCCTGGTCTTTTCATGGAATACTCGCACAATATACGCCTACTATGGAGGCGTAGAGATACTTATAAATATACAACTTATCTAATATAGAACAAAGTATCGTAAATTACGGCTCCACTATGCGGAGACGCGCTCGTGCCGGCCGCACGGCGCCCGAGGAACTCAACTTCAAACAGAAAATACTGTAAACCTAATATAGTAAAAGAAAAACTTACAATCTCTATCCATACATACAACATTATCTACGCAATTCCTTGCAGTGTTCGAATCGCGTACTATCCCTGTCAATCATAAATCAATACTAGATTACAAAGTGTAGAATCTATAAATCCTAACTTACGCTACGAATATTTTGGGACTACATTTAATTTTGGACAGATCACCGCGTTTACGTTATCTAAAGTTTGTGTGACCGAAAATAAACTGTGTACAAACTTACACCGAATACAAACTTCGTAAAATATGCAAATTCTGCACAGTGTAAATGAATCAGTTTTTGAAGGCCCTGACATATACGACCAGAACGGACCATAACAACCATTTGCGAGTGGAGAGAATTTTATAACGTCGCGTAATTTACATTGCTCGTCGCCGTTGTGTCGCAGTAGTTTTCGTGTGAAGGGCAGATCGTGTTTATCCTAATTACTTTTTCACGCTATTCTCAGATGCATCCATTTTCTCTTCCGTCTTGACGATTTTTCCTTCACCTGGAAACGAAATATATTGTTATTTCCGCGGGAATCGCCTCTCGAACCATGATAGAAGTTGCAATATTAATCAGGTTGCCATATCGTCAACGAAATCGCGAGCGACGGCGTCAGCAATGCAGCAACGAATAACTCGTCACTTGCGTCGCGTCACCGTCACGTCGCGACATCTCACGACTCGTCATCAAGTCTCATCATCTATGTTGTGAATTGTCTATTTAAAATACCAATTTCTTTTTGTTCGAATGGCAAACAAATTAACTGACCACATGATGGTAAACTGTAACCATTGCCTATATACGTGAACAGCACTACGAACACCAATCAAACATCACCTTCTAGAGAACTAAGATATCCTGCCTGATTATTCTTTAATTTCACTAATTACAATACACTAAGGACTCCGCTCAGCATATTGCAGTAGTCGAAGTTACAGTGCTGATTTTCAGAGGACTAAATAATATCATGTAAATAGTACAATAAATTGATTATAGAATAAACAAATCTGAATCGTTAACCAATACTTTATTTATGGGCGCTGCTTGTGGAGACTGGTCTGTTCGAGTTACGGACACTGATTAGACCATTTCCTTTTGACAAAATTGCTATAGCACATGCTGGTTGCTCTATTCTGCCAAATTTTAATTTTAAAAGGAATCTGTATTTTTGTAAGCTTACAAAAAAAATAGCTATAAATAATTAATTAAGAAACTAATAAGAGCTGAGTTTCTTGTCAGTTCTTCTCAGCTCGAAAGCATTCCGAACTGACAGTAGATTTCACATATCAGTCTGTAATTTTTTTATTCAGGTCTACATGAATACAGAAGATTTAGATTTTTTTTATTGATATTACACGATCGTTAGATGGGAGAGCCTATGTCCAGCAGTGAACGTATTCTGCGATGATGATGATTCTTATCCGTTCTTATCCGTTCAACCGGGTTTAATAGTATGTAAGCTGCATACCATTGGGCTGGTCACCCTCAGTGTCGGTGTTGGAGCGCCTGCGCTTGCGGGGGAACTTCCACCCACCGGTTGCGTGCTTCACCTTCGGCAGCGGCTCCATGTCCAGCACCTGCCGACAGGACACCACATTACAGAACCACTATTTTATATTTTACTAGCTATCCGCCTCGGCTTCGCACAGGTACACACATGTAAACTTTCTTCTTGAATCACACGATCTATTGTCAAATTGCTTAATCCCGCTTGCGAGAAGTTTTAAATAATTGATTTAAAATTTCACTGTCTTCCCTCTGATGGTTGCGGGTTCTATTCCTCACAGGGTACAAAAACGTCAAGTGTTCGTATTAAAATCCCACAAAATACTAATAATTATGCATTTGACCACTTATAGCAGAAAATGTTTATTTAGGAAAAACTAGTATACTGTACAGATCAAACACTTACCTTGTGAATCTGCCTAAATGCTATTTGCCGCAAGAATTGTTGCGCTGACGCAGTCAAATCCTCACGTTTTTGTGGCGGCAGATTGCCGAGAGCATCCTGAAATGTGGTATTGAAAAATTATTTACTTTATACAGAAAATGTCATATAAATAATTTTTTTATTAAAGACCTCGTTGACTTGCGTAAATTTAATAAAATTTTATTTACTAAAGCATATTATTCCATCACGGATTATTTTGGTGTACATCAAGTGAGTGGTGTGTAGTGTGCGGTGTACTGACCACGAGCTCCTTCTCGCAGGGGTCCCGCAGTCCGGGCCCGTGCTCCAGCAGCAGGCCTCCGCTGACGGCCTCCATGACGCGTCGCAGCGCCTCCCCGGGCGACAGCGCCGCGCCCGCAGACTGCATCACGCCCGACACCAGCAGCTCCATCGCCTGCGACCACCATCCGGTTACAAACCACACATAACTTCACATATAGTATATACAACTATATTAAATAAAGGTTAGCTGCCTTTACAGGACACATTCTTTCACGCGCGATTTCACGTGGGAAAGGCAAAGTACGCAATGGAGTCTATTATTTCTTGTAATCTTTCTTTTACGTATGATTTACATGTGTAATTTTACATTCTTTAAAAATAAACAGAGTTCATTTTCCAAACACACATTTAAGATTTATATATTATCAGTCCTAATTAATATTATAAATGCGAAAGTATCTCTCTGTGTCTACCTGTCTCGCTTTCACGCTAAAACTACTGAGCCGATTTAAATTAAATTCTTACATACATACATACATAGCGAAAAAAGGCTTGTAAGGGGTTGAAAATGTACATAAAAGTTTGTATAGAAGTATAATTTTTAAAAGCTAGAACCTTAAAACTTATGTTTTAAGCTGTTATTTAAATATAAACAAAATGTAAGATAGTTGAAAATGGATATGAAAGATTGTATGGAAGTATCGTCATTTTTGAAGGTAGAACGATGAAACTTTTTCTTTATTTGGTCAAGGTTACTACAATACGCGTGTGTTAGCTGTATAGTTAGATGTCCTCTATTTTGCAATTATAATTACAAAAGGCGCTAAAGGACGCGGGAATGGGCGGTCTATCTCGTTCTCTTTGTCTGCATTTACATGCACATTTTTTCCTGTGTGAAGAGTATACGTATAAAGGCAACTTATAACAAGCTTATGTAATTATATATAGGTTTATAACTCACGTAGGGATTGAGAGGCGTCCAGTTGGGTATGCGGCGGCAGAGATCGCGCATGATCCGGATGATGATGACGCACGACTGCAGGCTGGCCGCCCTAGCCTACACATACACACACACACGTCAGCGGCGGCCGGCGGTCCGACGCGGTCGCCCAATTTATTGCTCCACTCGCCAAACTCTACTCAAACGCTTACTCCATTCAAAAGTTAACAAGGGACAATTATTACTGTTACTCAAGCGATAAAAAACAGAGCAATAAATATGAGAGTCGCTCTTTAGGTTATGTCTAAAACTGCGTTTCCTTGACGCTTCGATCCTCCCATCACCGGCTTACAAAGTGCGGGAAACGCAGCTTAGTTCACGGGAAGCACTCGTAGCCACATGTTCATGGGAGTGCATTATTACAGCATCGATACTTTTTAAAACTTATAAGGCTACTTTATATATTTAAAATAAAACAAACATGTGACTAAGTAATAGGTGCGCGCTCCCAAAAAAACATTGAAAAGTTAAGTTCGACTCGAATCGGACAGCGCGGCGAAGGGAGCGGGAGCGCGCGCCGTGATAATGTGGGCGAATGTACCTGGAACCACTTGGCGTGCCGAAGGGCGGCCAACGCGTCCAAACACTTCTGCCGCGGTAGCACATCCTTGTCGTCTCGCTTTATGTCGCCACCCTCTAGCGACAACAACACAAAGGGTGTTTGACCATCAAAACATCGACGAAAACGGGGCAAACATCAAGTGTGGCCTACGTGCTCTAGCTCTAGTGCGCCTGCGGTCGGGACGCGATTTTCTGCGACGAGCGAATCGCGCCACGACCTAACTCACTAGTTGAGGCCGTTCGTGAACTAACGGGCCAGTATAGTGATATAATGGCCCGTTTTACAGTTCCGGACGAACGGCCACACTACAGTACTAGTACTTGAAGGGCAAATATATAAATAAACATATGGAACATTAGCCTACCAATTTGGGTAATATATCAAAGGGAAAGAAAATAATATATATATGTACATAATATACAAAGAAAAAGTCGCTATGTTTGCTCCGTTTCAGTAGATAGAATATACCACTGCGGAGTCTAAGCGCACGTGATATATAGATGATCAAAAATCCTTTTCTTCTTGCTGCTCGTCTAACCCTAATCACACCTAAAAATAAGCACTCAACACAGTGCCCGGCCGGGCGTAACTATGAACAAATTATCTTTTTTTTATTATAACACAATATATTCAAAAACAAAAATATATTTAGTAAAATATATCTCATATATAATACATTATATATTAGAAATGGTGATACAGAATAAATTATTCCCTGATTAGATAGTTTGTTCTGGTTCGATCGTACGGGAATAATACTGACGATTCGACGACCAATTTCATCCGTGCATCGTTGCATACAATCGTCAAATATTGTGGTAGAGCAGCGTACAGCTGAGAACAAGGGCGAATCAGTACATGCAGTAGTACCGCAGAAATAAGCTCCAGTTGTAATCTTCGTGGTAAATTAAATACAGATGTTCATGTCCCTAGTACCGCCGATACTCTAGTGCTGCTATGTAATCAATGAATCGGTAGTTTTATGATATATCAAATACATTTTTATGTTTATTTTAGAAGTGTTTTATAATTTAATTGAAGTATATGTCGCAACTAGTGTGCGAGCGATCTGTTGGTTTTAATTTCGGTCGAATTCGCCGTAATATTCAAGTTTCGGTTTTGTTCATTTCTAGACAGCTGATTAGCTGAAACTATCACTAAAAAATAAAGTATGTACATGAATTAAAGGAAATGTTTTCATTATCGTCAATGGTTATTAAATAGTATTGATCAATAATCAAAACTAATACTACTATTGTATTAGTATATATTACCTTCAACGAATCTATAAAAGCTAATAAAAAATGATATAAAAATCATACATTTAAAATAACTAAAATTATGTAAAATACATTAACAAATTAAAAACTATATAAAAACTCAAAAGTTAATATCAGGTTCTAGAAGACTAAACTAAAAAAATTATTGAATTTGGGATGAACACTTTTTTCGGTATGTTCGGACACTAGTCACAAATATACATACTAAAATGCGGCAGAAAAATGTTAAAACAGCATAATGTGATATATATAATGTTAGTATTATTATTAGCAACTAAGTGAAAGAGAAATAGAAATAATATGGTAGGCTTTTCCATACTATATAGAGATTTTAGGGTTAGTGTACAGGCGAGCACTTGACTTGATTCTTACTGCAAGTATTCCCATCCGTAACTAAAGTGTCGCTTAAGGCGCTAGCTGATCAGTATGTTGTTTGTCTGTACAAGCGCTTAAGTTTACGTTTATAATGCAAATAGAAACCGCTAAGATGTTCAACCACGCATAACTTGATAGAACTGTTTACTTATTCATGAAGTTGTGTAATAAAAATAATATAAAATAAAAAACTGCACCGCTAAGTGTAGATCAAAATTGGAAATTAATGAATTTTCACCGTCAAAGCAGTGTTGAAGTTTCCAATTTTATCTACATTTAACGGTGACACCAACAGGTAACGTCGTTTTAAATCGTCAAAGATATGCTCTAACTTTTGTGTGTGAAATTCCAAGTGTCACGGTATATTTTAGATATATAATTATTAACTTGTAACTAATCTTTTAATACTGATTCTATTAAACTGTTACTTTTGTAGTACATATGATTTTATTGGATACATTTAATTAAAATTATTATCAGAAATGATTTTATGCAGGGTTTAAGGTACCTATATTAATAATTTTTAAATTTATCTTTTTTTGTGTGCCCGTTTTATTTTTCGTTAAGTGTTCCGCAACAAAAACGTTCGAGAATCACTGCTTAATAAAAAGCAAATCATCAAAATCAGTTCACATCACAAAGTTATGCAAGGCTTTCATCCGGCTCAGCCAGACCAAATCATAAACGTTTTTGGGTGTGTAAAGTGACTGAAAATCAGCGATGTGCCGCGTACGAGTAAACGTTGTTCACAGCATTGGCTGAATCAATCCCTTTTGCCCAGAATATGTAATGTAAATATTGCATATTCTGGACTGTTTATGTAAATTTATACGTACTTTGAGAGTTCATTTATTTTTTCTTTTAACTAAACAATGTATGAATTCAATCTAAGTGTGTTTGTTTCTGTTAATAAATAAATAAATGATTCGATGTGTATATGATAGCAAGCGAGTCGCGATAGTGGCATTTCTGCGGTATTCCGGCACGGGCGAGCTCGTGAGTGAAATTGGCTGCGTCGAGATCGTGGCTGAGAGGAGGCTGGAGACTGACCTGCGGGCTCGCGCATCACGGCCGACGTCAGGCTCACCAGCACGCTCACGTGGCCGTCAGACACCTGCACCGCGCCCTCCGCCGCCAGCAGTTCCACCTTGTACTTGCACTCGTCGCTGGCCGTCTACAACGAGTACTCTCCTTATTAACACGTCGAGGACAACATTTAAAACTTTTATTTCTTCTTACACAGGGACCGATTTTTTTTATTGTTAATTATATTATTTTTTAAATATGTTTTTGGGTACAATTTGAGGTAAACAATACTTAATCCCTAGATTTATTTCAATTAAACTGCCCACTAGTGCATAAACATAATATCTCCTTTGGAGATACACTTATCTTGAGGAGATAAGGTAAGATCTTTACACTCTATCTTGAGGAGATAAAAACCATAGCTTCTAAGAATATTTCCCGATTCTTCACCCTGACGGCTTTAGGTAGTGAATTTTGAAAAAGGGTGAGCACAATAGATCTATGCGGGCCACAGCGCTCCAGGTCCGAGCACCTGTCATCGGGCCGAACGACCGAATAAAAATGATGTCCAGGTGTGTGTGTGACACCTTGAGCTTGGCGAGGTGCAGCGGCAGGTCTGTGGCGACCCTCTTGAGCAGCGTGACTGTGGGCCGGTCGTGGCAGAGCACCACGAGCCGCACGTCGCGGTCGCCGCGCAGCAGCAGCCCCTTGGCCAGCAGCCCCACGCGCATCACGCCCTTCAGCGCGCGCGCCCCCGCCCCCGCCGCCCCGCCCGCGCCACCCGCACCGCCCGCCCCGCCCTCCGCCGCCGCGCCCGTCGCCTCGCCCTCGCCCACGAACGAGAACCTGGCGCCACACATACACAAATAAATAAACAACTACACCCGCGATGCGTAGCGATCTCCTCCTACCCAGACGCATTCAAACTCTTGACGACGATCGAGAATCTAGGTCGTAACACTCTCTCTCAAGGAAGACGAAGCGATCTGGCCCTCGCCCGCAAACGAGAACCTGCGTCATACACCTCGCTCTTATTACCCGGATATATGCACACTCTCGGCGACCTCACCTCCGCCCATGAACGAAAACATGCGTCACACCGCGCTCTCTTATAATCCGGACACATCCACACTCCTCATCCACGAATAAAAACCTACGTCAGACTACACTCATACTACCCAACCACATCCACTCTCTTAAGAACATCGCCCTCGACCACAATCTAGAACCTACATTACACTACGCTCTTATCACCGACCACATACATCCATACTTTCTCGCCCACAAAAAAGAACCTACATCGCACCACTCGCTCTTTATTATCCGGATCAACACTCAACTATATCTCACAAACACTCTCTAATTACCCAATCACATACACAAACTCAACGACTACACTCTCGCCACGAACGAAAACAAACGAGTACTTGAATCAGACATCGCGCTCTTATTACACGACCACATCCACACCCTCAACGACTTCGCATACAAAAAGAAACCTGCGTCACACCACTCTCTCTTATTACCTGAACACATCCACACTCTACCCTATATTTTGAGGTGAATATACAACGACGAACTAACTGTCCTATCTTCGTATTCATTCTAACATCCTCCACCTACACCTCATCAACGTACACTGTTAACGCAAGCGGAAGCACAATTGCATATTACTCCATACATAAAACACACTATTTACAGGGCAAACTAGATGACTAATATTCCAAAAGTATGAACTATATAATATAGATAAAGCACATAAATGGACAAATTTCGTGTGGCATATAACAATTTTCTTGTTTCTCTATATTCCAAACACTATTCTATCATTTACTAAACTAAAATTTACCTGTACAAATACAATTAGGTTTTGAAAGAACTTTCTTGTCTATTGTATCTACAAATTAATATACTACAATATTGCCCCTTACTAACTAACCAAAATTATTACAAACTATGTTAAAAACTAGACTAGATTATATCCTATATTAACCAATAACTCTAGTGTTACGAATATAAACAACTCGTTAAATAAAATACTACAAATCATCCATCTCAACTCACGATCGAACTCTTATTCTATCTTCATTCTCCATTTTTACAACTGGCCGCATATAATTACAGTTGTGGTGCATACTGTTTCAAAATAATATAACAAATGCTTTTAAAATAAAAACAAACTACAATAAATAAAAATAATAAACCAAGACAATTTGAACAGTGGGTAGAGGCCATAAGCTAATCAGAACTTGTGTCCATAATGATGATTATAGGTTCAATTCCTCAAATGATGCAAACATTTGTATTCATAAGTATGATTGTTCATAGGTCTAGGTATTCTCTATGTATAGTATATATAACGCAGATTAAATGCCAAAGGGCCACAAGACGCATATGGTAAATTTTACAGGAGGTCATCAAAATTGTCACTGTGATATTTTTACTTTTCTATGAATCTATAAGTATATATATATCTATGTGTTAGCTAGAATCATGGGTGTCTTTTTTAATATAAAAATTATAACGATTTAGATACCATTTTTGAAAAAAAAAATAGTTTTTTTTTGCGTTGTGGCACTGGCTATTTAATCAGTGATATTATGTTTGTATGATTTTATTTTATATTGAAGCTAATATTCTTTTAGTTGTTTGGTGTTTGGTACATAACACAAGTTTATATAAGTTACTTAACTTGGAACTAGACAAAACTGCATCCTACTGAGTTGTTATTATTATTAGTGTTAACTTTAATTTTTTTTTTCCTTTTATTTATTTCACAGTTTTTTTTAACATATATATATTTTGATTTATTTTCATTCTTAGGCTCCCGCTGCGATTTGATACAGGGGAAGTTTTTAATAAAGTTTTTACTGTAGGGATATATATTATATTATACATAGTTTCATAATTACACATATATTATGCATAAAATATTATATTAAAGTATATAATTAAGGTCAAACTATATACTATAAGAAGAGAAATGGACCAAGGATGTCTTAGATTGGTATCCAAGAGAACAAAAATGGATAACGAGGGCGACAGAAGAGGAGGGAGGATGATATAAGGGCAGTGGCGGGACCAACATGGAGAAGGCCTTCCTTCCCCATGTTGGTCCAGCCACATTGGACAAAGGAACCTGGAGTCTTTTGGAGGAGGCCTATGTCTTGGGACAAGCTGATCGTCAGCACAAAGGCTATAAATAAAATAAAATTTACTATTAACTTAATATGTAACAGTTATTATACTGCTATACAAAGACAATGTAGATAACAAGACTGACTGAATAATATACAAGGTAACAATATGTCACCAAGACATAATAATAGAATTAATACAAATTACTCACAATTGATTGTCGCGGCCATCTTCTTTTCCTTCAGGTTTGTCATCTTTCTTATCAATTTGTCCAGGTTTATTTCCTGTTTGTGCCTATTGAACAATAATAATAAATTTATAATTGCATTCAGAATATATAAATATATACTTACTATTTATTTATATGCTTACGCAATAATAAACAGTTCTCGAAATATGAATGGTTAAAATATTCTATAAACATACATGTTTTTGAATTTCGCTTATTTTAAGTATAATATATATAATAAGTAGTTGAATGGTTGAAATTAGGTTATAATTAATTTAAATCACAAGTTTGAACATTAATACTGTAAATTTCTATTGTCAAAGACTATTTTTTATGCATAATTTAAAAAAATATTAGTATGCATGTATGTATGTACGCAAAATTTAGTACAATTTTTTTTTTTTTATTGGATTGTTTGGGCTATTGTCAGATGTGTAGCACCTGTAGCACTGCGACCTACATAGATCTATTGTGCTCAAAAATTTATTCCTTCGTACTATGTTGTCTAAAATTAATGTTTTTCTCTAATAATGTTAGTTACTGAATATTTTTCTTTATAAAATAAACTAAGAAATAAAGGTTTTAATTTAATTCTACGACGAAGTAATTCTTTTACAACACAGATATGTACCTGTAACTAATATAGTTCTGTAGTTATTGGTATCCTCTATGAGTTATGAGTCTGAGTGCAAAGGGTAAATGTAATGACAATCTACATTTACCGCAGTTATTATAAACTTTAACGATTCTATAAAATTGTACAAAATCAAATTAATATATATACAGCATATTTAGATAGTAACCTTGGGCCTGGCGTGGTCTGCGAGCGCGTCGGATAGCGACTTGAGAGCCTTCTCTGTGTGTGAGACGACGCGCTGTATGTCAGCGAGCTGGTGGTCGTGCGGGTAGATGTCCGCGTGCTTGGCCACCACGTGGCGGTCGTCGGACGTCTCGGGGCGCCGCCCCACCGGACCCACGGGCCCGTACGGCACGCCCATGCCCTGCCGACCAACAAAACTACTTGTAAATATAACTTCCACTCCATTTTCCGCAATCGGCCTCTCATTTGGACCATTATGCGTGTAGAGCCGAGACTACTGACGTGTCCAGCCGAGGTCCTCCCGAAAGCGCAAAACTCTCCTGGTATCTTCACAGGGTTTATGGGGCGACCTCACCGTTCCGAGAATTTGTTTCCGATGTGTGGCTACTGCAAGCACTCCAAGTTTACGTGAGTTTTTCTTCAGTGTCAAAGCAGCCCCACAAAGGGAACTATATGTAGCACCTATTGTGTACAGGTGTTTGCTTTGTGTACAAACGTACTTCTAGTATGCACAATTCAGGAGACTTTCAAAAATGTATTTCTTAACTGTAACATGTATTATTTTAAAATGATATAAATGGGTATTTAGATAGAGACGTGTGAATAGGAAGGACTCTTTAATTTGACTGAACTTATTCTGTATACATTCACAAAGGCACAATGGGTGCAAATAATCGTTATGTTTGTTCATCAAGCAACACTCAACACATCTACTTATCTTGCGATTGATCGCCGATTAAAATAAAGAAACAAAAATGTTTGCTCAGAAATTGGCCTAGAAACACTTTCTATTAGGGAATATAACATTACACTATCTCTTCAACTTGCACCCACCTACACTCTACATGTCTGCATCTGACCTATGATAAATATATGTATAATTGAAGTAAGTTAATATGTGATTGTGTAGTTATGAGAGATATAGAAGATGCTACATACATGGTGATGGTGATGATGGTGTGGCGGTAGAGGTCCGCGCGGCCACCATGGTTCCATGCCACCTTCCCAATAACCACGTTCTTCTTCCTCCATTCCCTGTTAAAAAATCCCGGCAAACGTTGTTTTGCCTTAAAATAAAAAAAAAATATTTACCTAACATTTATCAAGGCAAATCTCAATACGCTCACAAAATTTAAAATCTGCCGTTTATTGATTATTTATATATGATAATTTTCAAACATTCAGATTTTTATTGATTATTTTTAAATTGTGGATTTTTAAATCGTAATATCATCTTTATATAATGATACTTTTTGTGATGAGTGTGTCTCGAATGAGTGGTAAGATAAAAAATAAAAAAAAACTATTCGAAGCGCTTATATTAAATTAGAAATGAAAATATTTTAGACTTAATAAATAATTATGAAACATTTTTTTAAAACATCTAATACAATACCAATATCTTTCTTAACAATCCTGAACTACAGTTAATAGATTAATTGTGTGATGTTAGCAAATATTACAACAAAAAATATACACATCATTTTGAATATTTTTTCGTTTATTTCATACATTTTAGTTGTACAGTAAATATATAAAAAACAATATTAAACCACAAATTGATTTTAAAATTAAATCAGTGTAAACAGGATAGTTTTTTTTATTGAGTTGTTTGGACTATTGTCAGATGATTGAACCTGTAGTAGCACTGCGACCTACATAGATCTGTTGTCGTCGCTCTTTTTCAGAGTTCGATACCTAGATCCGTCAGGGATAATAATTGAAGGATATTCTTAGGAGCGATGGTTTTTATCTACTCAGTATAGAGTGTAAACTTTCCAAAGAAGTTATTAGGTTTATGCATGAGCGGGCTACAACCACATAGGACGTGTAGTGGGCGTTTCTTCAGTTTGGCAAAATATGCAGATTTGAAATAGAATACAATCTCAATATAACAGTAGCTCTTACCTCGTGCATGCGGCGTCGTGCCCAAATTTCGTCACGGACCAGCAGCCGCTGAGCTTTCGCTTCAGCCAGCTTCCGCTGGTGCATGGACGGCTTCACCTTCACCTCCAGGTCCGGTTGTACCTGTACCAAGACCCCCGTAGTTAGTATAAGATGATAACAGTGGGTGGCTATAAGATCGCGCGATGGAACCTCATTGTTGCTCGTAATCATACGATGCCCGGATCTCTTGGCAGCCGCGAACGGCCGCCAGGCTCGACGGGCACCTCAAACCTTTTACTAAGTAATCATTGGTTTAATATTTTTCTTATTGTTCAAGGTTAAGTAAATTGAAATAATAAATTGCATTTTATACGCTTTACACATATTTAGATTTCAGAAAAAAGTTTTGTAGGTACTTATAATTTTAATTAACATTATAAATATTAAATATTTGATTCTTCTTCTTTATTTTAAATGGCCGCCAACAATTTTGATCGGTGATTATGCCATGTCATGGTTTGAGAGACTGTAGTTTGTAGCTGTGGCTTATTTTAGTTTGCTCGGTACAGTTTGACAGTTTCGTTCGGGTTTGGTATATTATAATTTAGGACAACACAACACTTGAGGGACAAGATACAAATATTAGTAGGGTTTTCATTATTAAAAATACTGACTAGTACGACGATACAAACATAGACACTTAATATTAAATAGAGGAGAGCCGGTTGGGAATTACAAGTTCATATTATTGTTAATTATAAATTTAGCTAGTTAAATATTTGATTGTTTGTAATGTTAAACAGAAAAATAACCTACCAATTTTAAAAGTCTTGACAGAAAGCCACACTTGTCGTCTAGTATAAACTGTGATTTATTAAAAAAATTTTTTTGATACTCCTACTATAATTGTACCCTGTCAAAAACGAAGCGAATCACTAGTGAGTGATAAATTGATAAACCTTAAATGGATAAATATTTGTGAGTGCCTTTCAAGTGTGTTTTTCAACATGTAATAGAGAACGAGTGGTACCTTCTTCTTGTACTGTAGGCGGTGGCGGCGGCCCTTCATGTGCATCTCCTTGGCATTGGGGTCGTTGAACTTGCAGTCACAGAGCTTGCAGTTGAAGCTGAGCGCCTTGCCGTCGTCCCCACGGATCTCCTCGATGTAGTCCTGGCCGACTGGCTGCACCTCGGGCTCCGTGTCGGCCTCGTCCTCCTTCTCCTCGCCCTCTTTGTCCTTGTCGCCTTGGGGCGAGTTTTGATCTTTGTTCGATGTGCTCGCCACTGTGCTAAGCCCCCCCGAAGCCACGAATGCGATCTTGGGCGTCCCGGCCACCGTCTTTTTGGCTGACAGGTTGGAAAAGTCAAATTTCCTCTTAGTGACGTCCGGAGACAACATTTTTTATGCTGAGCCTTTTCTACAAACTATTCTTTCGATTTCGGAATTTTGACAGCGCCTCTCAACTTTCAAATGGTACCAATTGGGTCCGTGTCGGTATAAAAAAGGCCCATTAGACAAACACGCTCCATATCTGTACCGTGTGCCAAAATATTATACTTTTGCAATTTTTCGTGGAGAAAATTTGACTCGTACAACAATCTAACTGCCAACTCGTCGCGATCGTGATACAGATATGATATTGTGGCATCAGAGGGGATCAGCACAGATGCGGGTCATCGCTCACAAATATGTTCTCCATACGACAATATCGTCACTGGAGAACATATCTGATAAACACTGTTTGTAAAGGAATCTACTAATAATGTGAATGAGCAATTGCACTGTTCAATTGCATTCATTGCACATCATCAATATAGCTACATTTCAGTACAGAGGACTCTACCTCTTTACTGAAATTAACCATTCTTTACAAATCTAAAGCAATAAAAAACAAAAAAAAAACAAGCATTATTATTACACAGATAACAGTAGAAAGAAGTTTTCTGTATGGAACAATTTGGATTAAGGTATTTGCCGATTATCACGGGTAGAAACAAATGTAAGTGTAGTGTATCATGAACTTTCGTTGCCGGGGGTGGAAAAATAATTTCTGCCAATGATTGTTACTTCATTCACTTTGTAATCATGTGTAATAACGATTTAACTGTAATAAACCTCAATAATGTGAATAAAAATTCATTCTATGTAGTTTGTGTTTATAACATGAGTAAATTTACTAAATATAACTGATATTTTGTTTAAATTTAGAATACTTAAACAATTGAGGAGAAGAATAGAACATAAAAGTTTGAACAGTGCGAGGAATCGAACCCGCGACCATTGAAAATAAACTAAGCTAAATTGCTAGACCATTGGGGCCGTCAACAAAATATGCTACAGTGTGTGTGGTACACGTGGTGTGATTGCGAACGTGTAAAGTGTAGAGATGAGAGGTTAGTGATATGGTACGTTACGAGTGCAAGCATATAGAGTAAGTAGTAGTATTAGTGTATAGATGAGGTTAGTGAGGTGGTAGAGTGAGAGTGCGAGCGCGTAGAGCGCGTAGAGGCGAGGGAGGTATAGGCGTGGAGACTCACCACCGCCGAGCTTGGTGGGCTCGGTGGAGGGGATGGGCTTCCCGAGCATGGTGTGGAGCTTGACGACCTTCTGGTGCTTGATGCCGCGCACGTGGGCGGCGTAGGCGTCTGCGCCGGTGCAGGTGACGTCACAGAGCTCGCAGCGCAGCGCGGCGCCGCCCCCGGCGCGGGCGCTGGCGCCGGCCGCCGCCAGCTTCACGGCCGCCTCCTTCTTCTTGTGCTTCTGGCCCTCCAGGTGCTCCTTGTACGTCTGCGACCACACACCCTATACTACGCAACCCGGTAGCCGACCTATACTCCTAACCGTGCCCGCGGTAACATCCGTATGAAACACATCCACGAAGAAATTGTTATGTCCCCGTTGCTAGCGATATACCATGTTAAGTCGACCTCCACGCGATTCCCCCCGAAAACCGTCGTGGTTAATTCCTGAATGTTTAATCACAGTAGGCAAACTGACCTGACCTCAGGCCTATCTTATCATCCTCCACTGGTGCCCCGCCAGCGTAAACCGTTAGCGCAGGCACAATTCCATTATCAATCATGAAAAAAAATTACATCCACATTACCATCATACCTAACTTCATGCTCTCTGCTTAACTTGGGATTAGATGACACTTTGTGAATTGTCCATGGATATTATTATAGGAAGAGAAAAAGTTACAGCAATAATAAAACTGGCCCTATACCCAAACCATAATACAAATGTTGCTTAACTTGGGACTAATCATGCTCACAAAAATGTTCATGTGACGGTGTTATGGGCCGGGTCATTGGGCTCTCTAAAATATGGTACTGCACTGATTCCTAGACAGCACCAAACACTTAACGCAGACGAGTGCACCGTTACAGCTCTTAAAAAAACTTACCTGAGGGCCGGCACAGGATATGCGACAGACGTCACAGTAATGCAACTGCTGAGCTTTAGGTGGTGGTTTCGGCCGTCTTTGCTGTCCAGCGCCCACGCCACCTTTATTGTAGTTCTTCCAACCGCTATGCGTAACATAAACAAAATATAACAAATTACAAATCTAGATAATTAGTACAATAGTAGTCAATGCAATTTAAGTCTATTCCTTATCAATAATACTCAAAATTTCAAATATTAATTACTATTTATGTTTAATCTTTAGTGTATACAACTAGAATGTAGTTAATTATGTTTTATTATAATACTAGCTGTTCCCGCGACTTCATCCGCGTGGAATTTAACTTTATTTTTTATTTAAAATAAAAGTAGCCAAGTTACTCGTTATTACATCAGCTACCAGTCAAAAAAAGTCCCGTCATAATCGTTCCAGTCATTTCAGAGATTAGCCGGAACAAACAGACAGACAAAAATTGTAAAAAATGTTATTTAGGTATATGTACCGTATTTATAGTCATATGCATGTGGTAAAAAACGGTTATTTCAATATTACAGGCACTTCAATTTTATTTATATGTATAGATGTAGTACTAATATTACAGATAAAGACAGTTATATACAATTTCATATGTTTATGAAACTAAAAAATAATCTCGTGTGTACAGTACATTACATTTAATGTACATTTACTTTATACACTCGAGTCTGTGACTCCTGTTGAGACAATTCTAAAGTGAATGATCAATAAATAACTCATACATGAATGTACAACAAAAATTCGATTATTTTACCCTCCACCGCCGGTTTTGTTCTGCTGCGCAACATACATAGTCGCTGCGTTGTACAACGCCGTGTCGTAAGCAGTGTTCCCTCTGTTGGCCGACTCTATATCAACAAAACAATAATAGAATAAGAAACAGGTGGATTTGAGCATTTGAAATAATTTTACTTGTCCTATAAAAATAATTCTGGACTTTATTTAAATTATTAACACGAATATTTTATGGCAAATAAAGGTATTTAGCTCTCTCGACGTTTCGACTAGGTTGCACTAGCCGTGGTCACGAGCTGACTTGATGCTACTGAACTTTTTCAGTTCAGTAGCATCAATTGTCAATAAGTGTACGGATACCGTTAGTGCTGTGTGTCGCGAACTTTCGTTAAACAATCTAGTGACGGTAGATGAAGAAACAACTGCTGTCACCTATCTATATTGACATCGGCCACGGCTAGTGCAACCTAGTCTAAAAGTCGAGAGAGGTAAATACCTTTATTTGCCATAAAATATTCGTGTTAAGACCCGGTTAATAATTTAAATAATGTATATTAAACACGAAAGTTTAAAAATAACAATTTACATTACAGCGTCATCTAGTCGCTAGTTAAGGTGAGGTTGTCATGGGTATTAAACAATTAATATAAATACTTATGTATTTTTTTAAATACATACAGAATATTTAAGTAGTGGTACAATGCAAAGTGCAGTATGCGATGCAATGTAAAATGTACTTACGCTTGGGCGGCTGTGTAGCGGGCGCGGTGTAGGGCTGCGCTGGGTAGGAGGCGGCGGCCGTGGTGGCGGTGTGCGAGTGCGAGTGCGTATACACCCCGCCGTATGGTTTTGCGCCGCCGCCGGCGCGGGCGCCGCCCTGCACCACAATTGTGTTCTACTACTCATTAAATTTGTCCAATATATAATACACAGATTCATTATCACTAATATTGGCATAAGAAAAATATGACTAACAAAAATAACAATCATAAATTATATTGTATTAATAATTAAAATATGCTCTGACTGAACACATAAACTCCATTGGGCATCTCTAGTTCGATCTTGAGTAGGATCCAAAACAAATTTAATTATATATACTGACTACTTTTATTTCTTTTTTGTTATTTTTACATTCTGAGAGATGACAAAAAGTTAATAATACTCCTGGACAGTTCACATGCCGCCATCTAGTCCCGAGGTATTTACTTGCATAATTGCATACTTGCAATTTTGGAAAGGCTAAGGTGGTGGCCTGGTGCTAAAAAGGATGTGAAACAATAGCGTAGAGAGAACATGCGGGCTGCGGCTGCTACGGCGGCCTGCTGGTAGTAGGTACACCGGTGTACAGACTACAGGCGAGGAGAGTCACCTGGGTGTAGGTGGCGGGCGTGGAGTAGGCGGGCTTGGCGGCGGCGGCCTGCTGGTAGTAGGTACACCGGTGTACAGACTACAGGCGAGGAGAGTCACCTGGGTGTAGGTGGCGGGCGTGGAGTAGGCGGGCTTGGCGGCGGCGGCCTGCTGGTAGTAGGTACACCGGTGTACAGACTACAGGCGAGGAGAGTCACCTGGGTGTAGGTGGCGGGCGTGGAGTAGGCGGGCTTGGCGGCGGCGGCCTGCTGGTAGTAGGTACACCGGTGTACAGACTACAGGCGAGGAGAGTCACCTGGGTGTAGGTGGCGGGCGTGGAGTAGGCGGGCTTGGCGGCGGCGGCCTGCTGGGAGTAGGTACACCGGTGTACAGACTACAGGCGAGGAGAGTCACCTGGGTGTAGGTGGCGGGCGTGGAGTAGGCGGGCTTGGCGGCGGCGGCCTGCTGGTAGTAGGTACACCGGTGTACAGACTACAGGCGAGGAGAGTCACCTGGGTGTAGGTGGCGGGCGTGGAGTAGGCGGGCTTGGCGGCGGCGGCGTCGTAGGCGGGCTGCGGCTGGGGCGGCGCGGCGGCCGGGTAGGCGGCGGCGGCCTGCTGGTAGTAGGCGGACTTGCTGGCGTCGTAGGCGGAGGCCGCCGCCACGGCCGCGTGCGCGTGCGCGTGGGCCGCCGCTGCCGACCAACCCTCTATTAACACCTCGTGTCACTACTCCGCTGCATGTTCGGACGCTATCCCCACAGACAGCGACTCCACATACAGCGATTAAAGTATATACGGTGAGCTATAGTGTTAAGAGGTAAACTTTAAAACAATAGTTTGATCACCATTTTTTCCATTCCGATCAGCTTTAGTGAAAAGTTAGAAATTTCAGTTTAAGTTAAATTTATATTCACAATAAATTAAAAAAAGGTATGTATTTTATTTTTAAAATTGTAATGCTTTTTTATTGCACCACTATTAGACAAATAATTGAAAAATAAAACAGTATGATAAAAAAAAACATGATTGAATTGGAAACAAACTTCAAAGGATGATTTCTATAGTAAATATAGCATTCATATAGGACTATAATCATGCATATTCACATTGATGATACAAATAAAGATACAATTCTACATATTGAAGAGAAAATTTCAAATTATACTGGATAACTCATCTCTAAAAATTTGCAAATCTCTCTAAATACATGTGCCAATTAAATTTAGAAATGTGCCAATTAAATTTAAAAATGTATTGACTTTGCCTAGTAGTGGACTACTCTATAAAAAAATGTGTTGACAAAAACTAAGGATTGAGTTCAGTTTCAGTTGTAAGTCCATAGTTACATACATACAAACAAATAATTCTCAATCTCAGTACTTCAATATACTTACTTCAGACAACAGTTGTGAAAGAAATTAAGACTATATCAACAATTTTTTAGACTTCTCTCAGGCAAAATATAGGATATAGAAGGGGAGCTTCTACATATTCTATATTTGGCCTGGGAGAGAGATTTCTAATATCAGTGAGTCTTACTACATCTTTATATATAAAAATAATGTGTAATGTTGTTTGTCCAAATTGGACTCCCTAAACTACTGAACCGATTGCAAATTTGATTTGCATATTGTGTGCAATTTTATCTAACTGGAAAGATTGTTAGTCTCAAATCAGTCCAGTGGTCCAGAGGTTATTTTCCTCATTACAAAATCCACAGACTTTTTCTTTATAATATTAGTATAGATGATAAAATAATTTAGATTGTACACACAAGGTTTTATAAATATTGTCAAAGATACAAAATATATTTGAATGTGAAAATGTGATGTGACTTCACTAAAATACCATTTGTGAGATGTCTTAAACATATTTAGTGGAGATGCAGTGTAAGACTAATAAAAATTTGCAAATACCAAATGTAATGCAAATGTAGTTAAAATATTTACAAATTTTAGAGACAAATGCAAAAAGTGGAACTATCGAATAATTTAATAACACATTTGCAAGTAATTTGAAAAGAAATTGTGTCGCAGTGTTATCGATTATAAAATCAAGGTTAAGCAAGACAAGAAGTTATTTATAATTTACAAACATTTAACCGCGAATTAGATGTACGTAAACATTGCAAATGAGTATTTTTAGGCATCCATCATTGAATACATACCCTGAGTAGCTGCTGCGGCCTGATAAGCCGTATCATATCCAGTGGCTGCGGCGCGCTGGGTACCGTAAGTAGCGGCTGTGGCCGCTGGCGCTACAGCGTAGCCTGTTTGACCGCCATATGCAGCCCCAGCAGTAGCCGCGCTAAAAATATACTATCATATCAAGAACAGAGGAAAATAATATGACGATCAGCGAAACATTTGCGATCAATAAAGACAAGACGCCATTTTGACTAGTCGGAAACATGAGCACGAGCACGTAAAAGTAGCTCATCATCAAAACATTCTTTAACTACTGTATACAACATTAAATTATATTTTAGTGTAATTGAGAAGAAGATTACTTACCCATATTGGGTTCCTCCATGAGTAAACCCAAAATAATTATTTGCTGCCATCATTTACCAATTTTCCGCGTTGAAACAACAGACGCTTCGGGCGGAAAAGGCCGGCGTTTGTCTTTGACAAATATGGCGACTAAAATACCACAGACTAAGAAATATTTTAATCGCAAATTTGAATCATGAATGGACATATTACACATACAGCCATATCTAAAACTTTAATTTCATCTGACTATTGAAATATTTAATAACAAAATATTTCGTTTTAACCATCTGATAACTAAACTACTAACAATGAAGACTGTTTAAGTAATTTATGACTCACATATCTTACAACTGTTTCGGAAATGTAAATTGATATTTATTTAATTAAAAAGAAATATAAACCGTAAAATGTACCAATAAGATTCATTTTTCAAACAGTTTATACATATGACAATAGGAATACTTGTATGAGACAGTAAGGGACACTAAGGGATTCCGCTCCATTCGGACGTTACACATGCCGTGTCATCATTTTTATTGATATCAACGAGACCAAAAAAAGTTTTATATTATTATAGTATTTTTAATTTTGCCTAATTTTAATAAATTAATTTAATTGGCATAATGCATACTATTCTAAAAAAGCCCTTCGTTCAATTTATTTGACTCTTGCTAACTGTTGTTCGCATAACTATGAATTTATATATGATATGATATGTTTATTAACCATATTCCAATTTTTTATGATATGTTTATTAACCATATTTCAAACCATGATTAACCATTTGAAATAAGTTTAACTTTTATCAAACATTTTCTGAGCTTTTATATAAATTGCTTTGTATTATTCGAACTGTCGTAGTAAAAAAAAGATACTATAAAAAATGCCAAAACACACTTCCACTAAAGAATATCATAAATTATATTTTTACTTTCATAAATTCCACAACGCCCTCTATTGTCAAATAGAAAGACCCCTACTGAGGAGATGTGGAAGACTCGTATTAATCATGTGGCAAAGGAGAAAATAAATCTGTGTGTGACATTGAAATAAAAATTTATTTCGAGAGGATATACCTACTTAATTTTATGTATCATTATATGTATCATCATACCACGATACAAATAAAACTAGTATAAATGTTAAAACTTTAATTATTAAAAGAAAATTACAGCTATAATGCAACTTGATGACAAAGTTATCACGATTATTTATTACGAAATTTGGCATAAATAAAGTGCATTTAGCATGGATAAAAGATGACAATATTATTTTAATTCAGGTCAATGTATATTTTATATTCTACATAATAAAAACAGGCACCAAAATTAGTAACTTATTTGTATGTATTTTCAAAACTTCGTGGGGCAGCCTTATCAAATAATAATAATAAACTATGTATATATTATAAAATAGACATTTATTTATAATTTATAAGTACTTATTTACATTAATCATTTTATTGGGTATAAAAATTCAGTTATAGATGTTTTATCCAAGTAATAACTTGAATATTATGGTTAGGATGTTTAGGAGGATCAATGGAACTGAAACAAAAAAAGAAATTATATAAAGTTACACATAAATCAAATAATTACATGAAATAGTAGCTAAAACTAAGTAATACACAAAAACTATTTTTATAAAATACAATTAATATTCAGATGGGAGATAATCTAAAAAAAAGTTTGTAACAATAACAATGTTATTACAATGTGTGTTAATTAATTGTATTACCAATATTTAGATCAGAATATAGCTATTATCATTAAATATAGTATAGGTATAGTATAGTATATAAATAAATTGAATTGAATTGAATTGAATTAGGGGTAGTTCAAGCATTAGTATGCAGATTTATTACAACTATTTACCCCCCTCTCCACATGATTACGTAAACATTTTACAATTAACATATACTTTTTGTTGCAAAGACAATGTGAGGGTTGCCTTTTGTGTAAAAAGCAAATAACTACCAATGACATAAATCAACTAGATCCCCTACCCCCCAATGTCATCCAAAATAAGCAAAGACAATATGTATGTAATACTTAAACAGCCCTATAATAGAAATAAAAACTCGGCTTTATATTCAGAGTAAGAAATTTGAGATACAAAATAATAAATATAGGTTAACTTATTGATAGTTACATATATAATAAACCCTTAAGAAAGTATCTGAAGAATCTGGTATGACAACCATTTGGCTCAATGTCGTAACCAGCTACAGTCATGAACATCATTGTGTCACCTATGTTACCATTTCTATGGACTAATGGATGGATGTTATGTCTCAATACAATACAATACAATACAACCCAGCTAACAATTCATGCTCGAAATTTAGAGAGCAATATTTGCTAGAAAAGAAATAGAAATAGAAATCATCTTTATTCAAATCAAGCACTTTTGAATAGTCATATTTTGATTCTACCTCTCATTCGGAATGCAGATTCATCACAAGAAGAATGAGCAAGAAACTTGTGTGTTGCTCTTTTTAATAGATGTTTTTTTATATAAACAATTACAGTATAACAAGTAAGAGGCATGCAATAATCAATATAGAAATCGCTACACACTCATTATTAGTGTAATCAGATAATATTGTCAGTACTATAAAGTATATATGTAAGGATTGTGTCCAATTTAACATACAAATTATTATCTAACTGCTTAGAATTGATATTTGTTTCATCAACATGCATTTAATAAGGACTTAAATTTATTTTGTTACCACACTATATAATTTTTATTTCTTTGTTGTTTAATATTATTTGAATTGTTTAAGAATAAACTAAACATGTACAATACACTGCTGTAACTGCTTTACTAAGCAATTTTATTTTTGTAAGAATATTGTCAAGACTGTACTAAATATTTCAATAAACATTATTACTATGAATTTTAAGTTTTTCTATAAAAGTATGTGTTAGAATCACTTAAATATATTACTAATGCATGCTCCTTATTCACTCAATTATGTAAGATAAAGGTATTATCCTTTTAAGAAAAATGGTAGAAAAAGATAAATTATTTAAAACAATTAATATAGCAATGTGCAGTGACAGAAGTGTCTTCAAAGATATTCTATTAAAAAACAATTTATTTGTGTAAAACATTTTAGCCGCATATGAATGTCATAATTTTTGTATTCATAGTTTTTTCCTACCATTTATATAAAAGGAATAAAGTATATACAAAACTACCAAAGTAAGAAAGAATATACAAACTCGGAAACTTATTGTAGGCCTAATATTCAGACCTACTCATATATTTTTCTTCAAAATATCTTATAATTAGTAAATTAGATATATTTAATATGCATATTATGGATACTTACTTCTTGTTACAGTCCTTATTGATCTAACCAAGTTTAATATTTGGAATTTAACTGATGATTGGTCTTCATAACCCTGATTTGGTCGATTTGCTCCCCATCCCACTATAACATAGTCAAATTAAAAACCATTACATATAATTCATAAAGTCCACATCTGCTAGTAAATTATATATTGTATGTAATATACGATTATAGCCACACACAACGGCCCAAATGAGAGGCCAATTGCAGAAAATAGAGTCCAACCTACGACTATAGCTGTAAATTAATTAAATTTTAATATTAACAGGTTATTTTTTTAATCTGTTCATTGGCAATTTTCTTTTTTAAACAATACTCAAATAATTTCTGTATATCTGTTTCTTTTCTGTTTATGTTGTCATTTCCAAAGTACTATGATTCAGCTCTTAAAAACAAAACATAAAAAAAGATTCTAATGTTTATAAAGTCCATATTAGAAAGAAATTTACAATTCATGTAATTTGTTTTAGGTTTCAATTTATATGATAAATATATTTATGAGCTCACTGAAATAATAAGAAATAAAATGCATGTATTACCGCATAATAAATTAAATAATTGATCACTTACTTTTCTGCATAAATCGTTCTTCATGTAAAACACATACTGCATTAAGACATAATAATGTCGCTTCAAACAGATTCCATAACGTTAACATAATAACGATGTATAAATTATAAGTCTACGAAATAAAGATAACTTATAATTATGTTATAATTTGAAATATAAAAATGTTAAAATATTGGATTCTATTATTTTAAATTAAAATTACACAGGAACAGTGTTGCCAAAGTAGATACTCTTCTATTACTCTTTTGACGTACATAAATATGTGGTAATACAATTAAGGAGTTTGATACTCAACAATAACAAGTTCGGAACAATAAAAAAATTTCATTATATTCTGATTTTTGAGATAATGTTGGTTGTTGATCGATTCGTATATAGTAAAACTTTTGTTTCCAGGTTGAATGTATAAAATATTATCAAGTTTTTCTAGAAAAACTTCAATTACACAAGTCATTTAGCCACTCAGATTAATTAAATTTTATGCTTAGAAAATATATGTTCATTTAAATACAAGCTTTGGAACAGTGCTGAACTATCTAATTTAACTGCTACAGACGTTTAGATTTAACTATTCTGAATATTACTAACTTTTTCAGTTCGCTAACAGACATATACAAATGAATAATGTTTAGGTGATGATTAGAAGTTACAAAATAAGTAAAAATGGTACTTTCTAGCAACATTTATCATATAATGTCAAATTTGACACTGACAATTTCTGCCAGGTTGGCGTATCTACAGGAACTGTCAGTCACATTCTTGATATGAATTATCGATAGTAAGCATCGAGTCGATGTTCAAGTTTACATAGTTAACTACCCTTTCAATCAATTAATAGTCGAATATTATTATATAATTATCTTTGTAGTGCCTTCTGAATTACCCTTATGTCGTTCGGTGATGAAAAAGCCAGCTGTGGCAAAGGAATCCGAATAGTTAAAGAAAAAGACGCTTAAAGATATTATTTGGCAAAATACAACATTAATATAAATAATAAATAACAAAATTAGTAAACTTGAAATGAGAGTTATGGTTTAGATAGATGAAAGGTTGCGATAGATCTGAGTAATAAAAAAAGTTCAGTGTATAAATTTATTTCAGACCGATATAATAACAACATAAATATATGAACCGGAAAAGACCATTCACCGTATACTTAACATATGCACCATATTATTTTATCTGAGATTCGCAATTTAACATATTTTGCTACGGGAACCTTAAATGCTGTCACGCTGAATTAAATTACAAAAATGAATAACTAATTAATAGCCACTAAAGTACTCATATTATTTAAATTATTATGCATTTCCACATATCTCTTCTCTAGCACTTATAAGGGTAATACTAATAATATAATAACTTTAGTAATTAAGTATTTCTATATATGAAGATTAGGCTGTATGGTCTTGTACCTTTACTTCTACTTGTGGATAAATAGAACCTTTACTTTTTGAGCGAATACCACAGACACCAATATACTTAGTACTCTGTACTTTGTAACATCAAAAGCAAAAGATTCCAAAAGACATTCGAAATTGATTCGGAGCCCTTGTTCGAAATCCAACAATTTATTTTTATATCTCAGTTATAAAAGATACTGTAATGGAATATTAGTATATCTCCTATAAATTATATACTTTATATTATTTTATTCATTTGTTATTGGTTAAACATTATTTTAACCAATAACAAATTTATATTTATTTACACCTACAGATATTATGAATTTAAAATTTTAAAATGTCTAATATGTAGTTATGAAAAATAATCATAATTACACAATGGAATCATCATCAAGTTCAACGCTTGAGAATGCTAACAATACGCTTACGGAGTCCGAAAATAGATTACAATTATCTGGAATTGTAGACACACAAATTTTTATGAAAAGTCCTAATAGAATAAATGAAAATTTTGAATTATCTGAAGCAACAATTAACAGTATGGAATTAGAGGTGTCAGACGGTACTCCTGATACTGTAAGTTTATGTACAATGGAGAACAGTGAAGGAAACCAGTCTGAAAATATTTGTCTACAACAAAGCAGTGTAATAAATCCTGAGGAGTCAAATAATAATAAAAAAAGTTTAGATTCGCAGTGTTCTGCAGTGAATAATGATATTAATATGCCATTCGAAGATCATAATGAGATTTTGTCTTCTGTAGGTCAAATGTCAGTTAGTAATATCCCAACTGATGTAAATGGTGATTTAGAACCATGTGTTAGAGAGGATGAGTCAGTATTCAATAACTCACAGGCTGCACTGAACATGGCTAATGGAATTAAGAAAGTTAAAAATGTAAATTTGTACTGTGAAAGTTTGGGGCCTAAGATGTATGATGTTAGGGGTAGCTTGGTGACTGAAACGTTGATACCAAAGAATTTGCCGGAAGCATTTACTTATTTACCAATCTATGGCAGACCTAATAGTAAGGCGGAAGTTCCTGAATTTTATAGTAATAAAATTAGAGAATTTGTTGGTTGTGATTTGGATGATGAGGCCTTTAAGCAGTTAGCAGACTATTGCAGGTTTGTTAATTGTTCAGTAGGTAGACATTGCTCTTATATTTATGTTATCTGTGTATTTAGTAAGTACAATGATTAGCAATATATCTACCATATACCATATTAGTTGGATTTATAATATAAGTTATACTAGTTGTACCTGCGATTGATCTGTGTGGAATTTTACTTAATTTTTCTAAAATAAAAGTAGCCTAAGTTACTCCTTATTACATAACCTACCTGCTAAAAAAGTCCCATCAATATCGGTCCAGCCATTTTAGAGATTAGCCGGAACAAACAGACAGACAACACACAAGTCCCTGATACAGTGATGTCGCTCTGTGAAACCTGTGAGGACACAAAGTGGCTTATGCACTTCTGAATACCTTGGCTAGCTACTTTAGTAGCCTCGACTCTGCATGCATACGGGCCCACATGAAAAGCTAAATGTAAAGAATAGAGTCCAATTTACATATTCATTGGCCCTCTTCACCTTAGTACAGATCTGTATCTCAAGCTATTTATTTCAGTGTGGAACATCTTAAAACTGGAAAGGAATTTATGATGATCACCAAACATCCAGGACATGGGCTGTGTGCATCCGAGATACAGTCGCCCAACGGTGGCTCTGGTGATGAAGATGAAGATGATGACAATGTGGCTAATCTGCATATAGTGAAGAAACATAAGCATAGAAAAGAAACTGATATAAAATGTATTTTTCTAAAACAGATGAAGTATAGAGGAATTAAGTTAATGCCACTTTCACAAGAGGTTTGTTATCTAGGAATTAATGAGTTTTACTTACACATTGTTCAACGTCTTTTTGGACTTTGTTTGGGCGCCTCTATCACGCCTAATGAGCCGCCAAGCAGGTTGCTTTGTAAGTTATTACTGTTTAAGACTTATATGACAGAGAAATTGCATAAATCAATGAAATGAAACATCATTTAATTATGTACGATATTTTAGCCGCTTATAAATGTCAAGTCAAGTCATTATTATTCCTCATAAATTTTATCAAATTAGGTGTTATTTTCCAGAAGTCCATTTCATTATAAAATATGGATGTCGACGCATGAGTACCCCTATGGTACTCATGCATCGACACACATAACAACAATTGCTACTTACTATTTCTGGGAGATAAGGTTTGTTTCGGATTGGATGTTAACCTGATGACCCATTATTATCAATATGGGGTACAATGTTAGTAATAATTATCCAGAACAATTCACATAGCACCATGTAGTCCCAAGTTAAAGGACAAGGTGTAGAATACAAATGTTTGTATGGTGCTGGGAATCAAACCCACAACCATCAGGGAAAGGGGATTGGTAGTAATCTGGACTACTACACTACTATGATACTAATGAATTAGTATCATGTCAGGTTGACCTCCACGCGGTTCCCCCTGGAAACCATCGTAATAAGTTTCTGGTAGGTTTTATTTTAAAGGATAATAATGGATGCAATAGTGCATCCGCCTGCGCTAACGGTTTACGCTGGCGGGGCACCAGTGGAGGATGATAGGTTGAACATGAGGTCAGGTCAGTTAGTCCAGCGCGACAAATTCACCAGGAATGTATCACGATGGTTTCCAGGGGGAACCGCATGGAGGTCGATCTGACATGGTACATTGCTAGCAATGGGATCATCAGTCCACATTACTAACAATCCCCTTCCCCCCTTTCTGGTAGATTTGTCACGATGTGCTAACTGACGTAACTTCATATTCATCTTATACTCCAATAGTGCCCCGCTAGCGTATACCGTTAGTGCAGGCGGTTGCTCCATTCCATTATCATCCATAAATACTTAATTTTCTTTTGTAAATACATACATAACACCCAGACCGAGACAAACAAGCATACTCATTGCAGGCGGGTGCTCCATTCCATTATCATCCATAAATACTTAATTTTCTTTTGTAAATACATACATAACACCCAGACCGAGACAAACAAGCATACTCATGAATATAAATATTTGCACCGTGCTAGGAATCGAACACGCGATCAACGGAAGTAAAGGAAAGCAGTAGAGAAAAAATATAACAAATTTGACGTTCATAATCGGCTAAAATGTCCTACATGAATAAATGATTATTGAATTTGAAAAAAAAAAAAGCTAGACCAGCGAGGCCGTCCGAGTATTAGAGCCAATAGTCTCCGTTACAAATATTTCTTTCCCCCACAAAGATGAATGTGTACCATTTTATCTTTTAAGGATGATGATATGAATGTGGGGACGTCAGGGGAGCCATTGCAGCCCGGCAAGGATTTGTTGTACCGTGTACGAATATACAGACCATTCGCATACAGCCCCAAAGAGAAAATGGTGAGTAGGAAAAATGTATATACTACGTATATACGCAAGAAAAATGTATATACACAGGGCACATGCCCAGGGCCCTGCGATGGATTGGAGCCCCCTAGTCTAATCTAATCCCTACTCCATTATCAACCGATAGTTGCTCTATTCTGGCCTGAAAATCAGTCTTAATTCGTCAATTTGTCCGTTTTTGTTATTTTTTTATAAATGTCAAGCAACAACTTGGCCCCTTCATCACATAACGACTTTTAAAAAATATTTTTTATTGATTTGTTTTGAAGGTATGGCATCCCCCATCTCTAAAGAGGCATGTTAAAAAGGACTTTGTCTGTTCTAACAAAATAGTGCTTTATTACAATGGTCATAGGTACCTCATTATCCTAATGTGCCCAGGGCCTCTAATATCTAAAAGAAGGCCCTGGCCACTATCGTAGTATAAAAAAAATGCCACACCGACACTGCCGTGGTAAAGCTATTTTTTATCAACTTATGCAATTATAAATATTTATTTATTTTATTTACTCAGTATTTTATTTCTTTGATATTAATTCAAGTTTTTTCTTAGATTTTTTGAGCGTGGTGACTAATAAGAAAACAATTTATTATACAGTAATAAAATAATATACTTTCTCACAAACAGCTGCTTACGTATTCGTCCGATTTCGGAGCAGCTCGTCTCGATCCGTGCGAGCTTCGTACAGTATACTTACACTTGACTTGTGTGTTGCACGCACACAGACCGTGTCGAAGTCTGCCGAACTGAAACGACGTTAGACGATGCACGGTTTACAACGCCACACCGCTGTGCCGGTCGGAGTGGGGGGTGTTAGGTTTATTTCTTTACGGAATTTCTTCATTCGGTCGCCGCGCTCAAATCCCACGATAAAAGCTATGCAATAGCTTAAAAAATAACATATATATTACAGTGTGGGCGTCGGCAGTTATTGCTGAACTGCGACGTGGTGCTGCTTGGCCGGCAGACGCTGGCGGATCTCCGGGACCGGATAGTGTGCCCCAACGACATCGACATGCGCATCGACGTCTCGGAACACCCTGACCATGTACCGACCTCCACTGCTAAGGTAATATACAGGGTGTTTTTTAAAAAAAATCTTGTTTAGTCCACATTATCAATATTGTTGGGTTTTAATTCGAATAATTTTATGGACATGGTATATTAATAACTGGCTGTGTCCGCGACTTCATCTGTGGAATAGACGACGAATGACGAATTTTCATACAAACTTTCATTCTCTATATATATCGACGACCTAGGTTGGTCTAGCGGAATAGCACACCGTTTTACGCCCGATGGTCGCGGGTTCGATTCCTCGCAAGGCACAAACATTTGTATTCATGAGTATGATTGTTTGTATCGGTCTGGGTGTTTTCTATGTATAATATGAATGTATTTACGAAATCAAAAAAATATCTATGTACTTGTATCAGTTATCTAGTACCCGTAACACAAGCTTTAGATAGCTTGACTTGGGACTAGATGGCGGTGTGTGAATTGTCCTGAGATTATTATTATTATCTAATTTATTTTACCCGATTAAGGGCGAAAGTGTACAAACTTTGATTGTTACAATTATTTATATTAAATCAACAGCTAAAAAAATATGTTTCAAGTCTCTAGTTTAAAAAATAACAATACTTACATACAAACATTAATCTCCTATTTCAACCACTCACATTCCTTTTTTTGCATTAAAAATTAGCCTATATCCTTTCTTAGGGTTTAGACTATCTGTGTACCAAATTTCATTTAAATCGGTTCAGTAGTTTTGGCGTGAAAGCGGGACAGACAGACAGAGTTCCGTTCGCATTATATATTATAATATTAGTAAGGATAATAACCCATAACCCAAACTCTGCTTAGATTGCAACAAGATGGCTCTGTTTGAATTATTGAGTAATATTATATCGCATCTACCAGAGGCTGTCATCCTCTGGTAGACTAGTGTTAGGGTTCACATCGATATTGTCGAAAAATCTGATATATTATATTAAAAGAAGGTAGTTTCACTATTACTCGGTATCGTTAAACTAGTTGCATATAACCCCCACTCATATCTTCTCTGTGTAAAAGGGAGGGTTTTTGTAGGCCGCGGCATTCGGTCTTTGAGCACAGGATGTGCTGGTTGTATTTTAATTGCTAAAGTGAATTGTGTTAGAGACATTGTTAAATTAATGTTATATAGTTGTTATTTTATTATAATACATACTTTTACTAGTACATAGAGTTGATATATCTAACACTAGATGCGGAAAAATGTGTCTATTTCAGACTTTACATTAGTGGATGTGACAACCGGTGGTGTTGAATGCACAGGAGCTGTTTCCGTCAGGGTTCCTGTTCATCAACAACGTGATCTACGTGGACACGCGCGAGGGGTGCCGCGACATCAGCGCGCCGCTCAGACAGTGGGCCTCCGCCAGGGGCATCGGCCTCCTGCCGCACCGGGACCTCACCGCCAGGCTCGACGAACTCACCATCCGCCTGGGGTACCCCGAGGTGAGCACGGCCATGCATTACAATACAACAGGACAGGACAGAATAGAAAATCATTTAAATAATGTTACATATTGTATAGAGATCGTATAAGTGCGCATACTAATATCCTTTTAACAGCACTACGAGATCCGATGAACTAGAGATGGCTGAAAAAAATCATGCATGATATTTTATTCACTCATAAAAAACAGTAAAGTAAAATGAGACAGTTTCCTCACTGGACGTACAGTTTTCTCTCGTTAGATTCCCACAACACATTTGCTGAAGCCTTGGTAAGCGGATTGCAGGATATGGATATAAAAAAACTTACATTAAAGTGCTTTTGAATAGTCATCACTTTTTTTTAATCTGCCGCTCATTTGGGAGCTCTCGTAGAGCGAGAAACAAGCGTGTTGCTCTTTTAAATAATTTGGTTGTAACTTTACATTTTTAATTTAAAATATGTGAACTCTTATACAAACGGCCACCTTTTACCATCGCACCGCTCGCCATCGACAGGGAATTCATTCCCACACGCTGGAACCTAAGTGGTCTCGGACAGTGCGGTTTCAGAGGAGCTTCCTCCCGCGTACACTTGTGGAATGAACTTTCTGTCGAGGTTTTCTCAGGAGACAGCATGGGGTTTTTCAAGAAGGGTATATTAAGGTTTCTTAAGGGTCGGCAACGCGCACGTGACACCCCTGGTGTTTCAGGCGTCCATAGGTTACGGTAACCATTGACCATCAGATGGGCCGTATGCTTGTTTGCCACCATAGTAGTATACAAATAAATGAAACTGTAAACGTGTTGATAAACGACTTTTACGGACTACTCTAATGTTGGTCGCAGTTGGCCTTTACAGTTTCACCGAACGATAGGGGTAGTATAGTGAGAGAGGTGCAGATGGTGCTCCAAATCCCCGGGAGGACTTATGAAGCGGCTAAAGGACAACTCCTGCCAGACAGATACGATTAACCATACCATTTACCATCAATTTAAACTGATGGCAAATGGTATTCTATGGTTATTCTAATGGTTATAATATGGACTTTTTAGCCCTCCCCCATCCATGTCACAGTTGGCCACATTTGTGAGACTCCCCCAACCTATGTCACAGTTGGCCACATTTGTGAGAACCCCCCGATTTATGTCACAGTTGGCCACATTTGTGAGAACCCCCCGATCTATGTCACAGTTGGCCACATTTGCGAGACTCCCCCGACCTATGTCACAGTTGGCCACATTTGTGAGACTCCCTCGACCTATGTCACAGTTGGCCACATTTGTCAGACTCCCCCGACCTATGTCATAGTTGGCCACATTTGTGGGACTCCCCCGACCTATGTCACAGTTGGCCACATTTGTCAGACTCCCCCGACCTATGTCACAGTTGGCCACATTTATGAGACTCCCCCGACCTATGTCACAGTTGGCCACATTTGTAGGCCTCCCCCGACCTATGTCACAGTTGGCCACATTTGTGAGACTCCCCCGACCTATGTCACAGTTGGCTACATTTATGAGACTCCCCCGACCTATTTCACAGTTGGCCACATTTGTGAGACTCCCCCGACCTATGTCACAGTTGGCCACATTTGTGAGAACCCCCCGATCTATATCACAGTTGGCCACATTTGCGAGACTCCCCCGACCTATGTCACAGTTGGCCACATTTGTGAGACTCCCTCGACCTATGTCACAGTTGGCCACATTTGTCAGACTCCCCCGACCTATGTCATAGTTGGCCACATTTGTGGGACTCCCCCGACCTATGTCACAGTTGGCCACATTTGTCAGACTCCCCCGACCTATGTCACAGTTGGCCACATTTATGAGACTCCCCCGACCTATGTCACAGTTGGCCACATTTGTAGGCCTCCCCCGACCTATGTCACAGTTGGCCACATTTGTGAGACTCCCCCGACCTATGTCACAGTTGGCTACATTTATGAGACTCCCCCGACCTATTTCACAGTTGGCCACATTTGTGAGACTCCCCCGACCTATGTCACAGTTGGCCACATTTGTGAGACACCCCCGATCTATGTCACAGTTGGCCACATTTGTGAGACTCCCCCGACCTATGTCACAGTTGGCCACATTTGTGAGACTCCCCCGACCTATGTCACAGTTGGCCACATTTGTGAGACTCCCCCGACCTATGTCATAGTTGGCCACATTTGTGAGACTCCCCCGACCTATGTCATAGTTGGCCACATTTGTGAGACTCCCCCGTCCTATGTCACAGTTGGCCACATTTGTGAGACTCCCCCTATCTATGTCACAGTTGGCCATATTTGTGAGACTCCCCTCCATATCATAAACTGACAGGGACTGAATGAGGGTAGAAAAGTATGAAATTTGAATTGTTCGGGTTACAGCCATTGCTTAGTTGTTTCCTTCTGACAAAAATACAATAACATTATGCTTATCACTACATCCTCCCAAATTTAATGTCATATAGAATCTGTATTTTATTATTGTAATCTGGTACAAACATATTTGAAAAGAATGGGAGCTAAATCTCTTGTCTTGTGTTCTTTGTCAGTTCTCAGCACAAAAGCACTCCGAACTGGCGGTAGATTAGACATATTTTAAGACCTACATGAATAAAGATATTTATATATCCCCTTACAGTTACTTGTTCCTTTTTCAGGTATACATCCACCAAGGGAACTGCGAGCACCTGTTCACATTCTCCGAAGTTCGATTACTGAACGCGACGGATCCTCTCGATATATCTCATTACCCTCGCCACACCGCCGTGTCTCAAAACCAGACGGTATACTGCACAACTTGCGCAGAATTTGGCGCCAAGTGGGTGGTGGTCGGTTCCGAGAGAGTGCCATTCGACCCGGCTTTCTTCTGTGACAAGTGCTTCAAAATGTATTTATACAAAGATGGAAAGAAAATTGGAAATTTCAAAGCTTACTCGTACAGGGCGAATGAGATTAATGTATTGAAACCACAAAGTTGAAATGGTTCGTTTAAAATAGAAAATCTAATTGAAATAAACATGACATATTATCAGCACTGTAGGTGTCCCCTCAGATCGATCCCCGTTCAATTCAAAAGGGGATTGAAATTACGACGGCCCGAGCCTAGGTTCGGATCCCTAGCGGTGCCCTCAGACTAAAGTCGTATCCGTCAGGCAGGAGTTGATCTTAAGCCGCTCTATAAGTCCTTCCGTGTGTTTAGATTGCCATCTGCACTCGCATTAAAATAGTTCGAAAAAAAAACAATTATAGGCAGAGAAGCTTGTCAAGTACCATATTTTGTTGAGTATATTTGATTACAAAATATACTCGTGGTGTGCCAAGGGTGAACCAATCGTCGATTTAGTTGATTTGGTATCTTTGATAGTAGAGAATAAACCATAGACTATGGTGATACGAAGATTCGACTACCTACTTTTGCACGTAATGTAGGAAAGTCATGTTACAACATTATGTTCTGTATATATTGAATTAGTTTACATAATTATTTATTTGTATAGAGGCTTCGTGTTTAAATATAATTTATAAGAACTACTTATTTTATATCTATGTAAGAAATTCGCTGAATACTCTGCATTATTGAGAACCAGAATATGTGATAGTTAATAGATTCGGTTCCATGTATTTTTTTATTCATTATACATATGTATAGATTGGAAGGAATGAAAGGGATAGCAATAAACTTGACTGTAGATCTAAGTTTAAGGACTACATATGTACAAGCTTTTAGACATACAAACCCAAAAAACAGGATGTTAATATATATTTCAGACAGAAATAAATGAAGAATCAAAAAGTAGATCAGTCACTACATGCACTATCCGTTCATTAGAATGACAATAATAAATTAATCTCAGGACAATTCACACAGTGCCATCTAGTCCCAAGTTAAGCTAACAAGCTTGTGTTACGGGTACTAGATAACTGATACAGTGCATAGATATTTTTTTTTACCTAAATACATACATATTATACATAGAAAACACCCAGATCGATACAAATAATCATACTCATGAATACAAATGTTTGTGTCGTGCGAGGAATCGAACCCGCGACCATCGGACGTAAAGCGGTGTGCTAGACCGCTAGACTACCGAGGTCGACAATGCGTGTTCAAAATAATTGTTGGGGCCATTTTATGGTCATATACTTCTTCAAGTTAGACAAAGTAAGAAAAGCATATGCGCATTTTAGAAGTATAATTATAGTGAAAGAGCTAGAGAGGGAAAGAAGCAAAGGGACTTTGACATGAAATAACTAACAGTTTTGGAAATATCAGTTTAACCAATTTAATGGATCAAGATGGTTAGTGCCAAATATATTAATTAAACTACAGTGATATTGTCTTAACTTGTTTTATTTGTATATTAATTAGGTTTATTTTTCTTATTAATGACTAGATGTTTCCGCGACTTCGTCCGCGTGGAAATTAACTTTATTTTTCTAAAATCAAATAATGGTTCTAAAATAAAAGTAGCCTAAGTTACTCCTTATTATATCAGCTACCTGCCAAAAAAAGTCCAGTCATAATCGGTCCAGCCATTTCAGAGATTAGCCGGAATAAACAGACCGGCAGACAGACAGACAAAAATTTTAAAAAGTGTTTTTTTGGGATATGTATCGTATTTATATTCATATGCATGTAGTTAAAAACGGTAATTTCAATATTACAAACAGACACTCCAATTTTATTTATATGTATAGATAATGAAACGATTTACGCTGGTGGGTTACCAGTGGAAGATGAATGATAATATGAGTATATCAGCTCAGGTAGCCCATCGTGGTACATTCACTGAATGTATAATATATGAAAAAATACATTGAATACTCTTTATCCACGGATCCTCAAGGGTGTACTTTGATTAGGGTAGTTAAATAAATTAAACTACCGAAACCTTTATACAGTGATTGTTATATTAACTTTTATTAATAATTATCAAAAATCTATATGCATTCGAAAAGAAATCTTAATAGCGAGATGTAGAAAAATGTATCAAAGTAAACAACGCCATCTAGTGGTACTTAGGAACTAAAACATGTAATCTCGTTCGATTGTACATACACTATGAATTTTAAATGTTTGGTTTCTAGGGGGAACCACGTGGTAGTCAAACTGATATGGTACATTATACGAGCTATGGGGTTGATGTAGATGTAGATGTAGGTTGGACTCCATTTTCCGCAATTGGCCTCTCATTAACTACAGCGTAGCCCCAGCTCCTCCAGAAGCGCCTATGGTGTCTTCGCAGGCTTTATGAATGAGGATTTGTCGTTGTGTTTTATTATTACGTGATGTTTCCTCGTTTGGTCTTACCTATTTTCAACTGACATGTCATTGCTATCATTGTTTTTATGTTATGCCTGTCCAGATTTATAGGCGTTTGTCATTCTTTGATTTGTAGGAATTTACTTTTATTATTGCAATGGTTTATTATCTTGTGTTTTTATCTCAGTGGATCTTTGGCGAATCCAGGATCGAAATTGTGTATTGGCAGAAACGGATGTACCGTCATGCCTGAAATTCGTCCGCAGCGTCGTATGATCCGCTGTGCCCTTTTTATCCACTGGATGGTTACACCGTTGTGCTCTGCCACTTTGTCCATGATATTGTGACATTCGATTATTAATCTGTTGTTTGATTTCCTGTTCTGTAGTGCTTTTAGCACGGCTGCATGTATATAAATTTTATGTTGAAATTATTGACACCTAACTTTTGCACTGTTCGTGCTGCCTCAGTCAGGGCAACGCATTCACATTGGAAAATCGAACTATGTAGTGGTATGTATAAGTTCATGTTATCAAGAGATGAACCGTTTTGTGTTTTGGAGCCATCTGTGTATATGCGTAGTTCATTTCAGATTGATCTTGTTCCTCCTGTTTCATTTGTATCTGGTATTTCCTGTTAAATGATGATATGTTTGAGTTCTATCACACGGAGCTGCAATCAAAGGTTCGTGTTCGATTGCTTGGTTCAGGATGTGAGTGTGAGAACTATTGTGGTTTTTGCCCCATAGACCAAGATGGTATAGTCTTATGGCAGCTATGGCTGCCTCCTGTTGTATGAACAGATCGAGGGGTGTTATATTGAGGGCTATTTCAATTGCTGTTGTTGGGGTAGTTTTCATACATCCCGTGATTGAAGAGCATGCAAGTCTTTGAAAGGACCTTAGTTTGTTGACTGTGGTCGTGAGTTTCGACCTTGTCCACCAAACCAAGGCCCCGTACGCTAGCATTGGTCTTATCACTGCTGTGTATAGCCAAAGTGTTATTTTTGTGTAATACCCCACTTGTTTCTAGCATCTTTCGACATTGATAAAATGCTATGGTGCTTTTGTTGATTTTGTGGTCAAGATGTTTGTTCCATAGGAGTTTACTGTCCAGTATAACTCCCAGGTACTTGACTTCTTCTTTTAGACTAAGGTCTGTGTTAAAGAGTTTCGGTGTCCTAAAGATACCAGGAGCTCTTTTGTTAGTAAACATGATTAGTTCTGTTTTGGAAGGATTTACCGAGAGTTCGTGGTTTTTACACCATCTCTCTACAAGTCTGAAGGCTTCTCTCATGCGGTCGCATAAAGTTCCCTCAAAGTTTCCTGTTATAAGAATAGCAATATCGTCAGCATACCCTACCGTGTAGAGGTCGTTGTCATTGAGCTCCTCAATGAGTTCGTTAACAACTAGGTTCCAAAGAAGAGGTGATAGGACCCCTCCTTGTGGACATCCTCTGCTCACGATGCCTCGTGTGGTAGTGTTTACGGTAAACTGAATTGCACGGTTCTTTAGCATGTTGCTTATCCATTCTATGATAGTTAGAGGTACTCCATGTATGGCGAGAGCCCGGCTTATGCTGGTAAAATTTGTTTTATCAAAGGCCCCTTCGATGTCTATAAAGGCACCTAGTGTTGGCTGCTTTGAGTGTAACGAGTTACCAATTCGGGTTACTACGCTGTGGAGTGCTGATTCCGTTGATTTGCCTTCGCTGTGCATGTTGGTTAGGATGGAGTGGTTTGTTTGTGGACACAAGAGATCTCTGATTTCTTTGTCGCATAGTCTCTCCAAAGTTTTTATAAAAAACGATGTGAGACTAATTGGTCGAAAGGATTTGGCCTGTGTGTAATCACCTCTGCCTGGTTTTGGGATGAAGATTATTTTCACTTCGCGCCATTTCAAAGGTATGTATCGGTGTGCTAAATATTCGAAATAGCTGAACGAGTTGTTCAGCTATTATGTCTCCGCTCCATCTTAGGAGGGCCGGAAAGACACCATCTAGTCCCGCTGCTTTGAAAGGCAGGAATGTGTTGATTGCCCATATATTGCTAGCTACCTCCCAGTCCGAGCTGCTGGTTGTCCTGTCTTCCTGTGAATTCCATGTGTGGTTATTGTCCACAAGAAATCCTGGGAAGTGAGTTGACAGTAGTATTTCGCAAGTTTCTGTGTCATTTGTTGTGTAACTGTTATCCGGTTTCTTTAGACAGCCTATTGTGTGGTCTTTCTCTTTGGAGAGACACGCTTTTACCTTGACTGCTTGGTTGTTGTTTTCTATACTAGTGCAGAATCGCCTCCAACATTCCTGTCGTCGTTGGCGAATTAGTTTTTTATATTTTTTCTTCGAGGTAGTGTATTTGTCCCAGTCACTTTGTGATCTACTATTCATGGCTACGTTGAAAGTTTTTCTCAACTTCCGGCGGTGTTTCTCTAGTTCGAGACACCACCAGTGTTGCCTGCCTCCGATTTTGGGTACGGTGAGAGGGCAAGACTGTTCGTAGCACGTGGTTAGTATGGACGAGCTATGGGGTTATTAAGTAGTCCATATTATTAACCATCCCATTCCACCCATATGAAGTAGGTTATGAATGAATGTCTTATTTATTATTAATGCGTTTGGTCTTACCTCTTCTGAATGTTTGCTTTGTGTTGTCTCCCTGGATTTATGTATGTATGTGTATTATTATTATAATTTTATTATGTTTATTGTATATGAAGGTATCCGCTGAAAACCAGCGTCGTGGCACCCCGTCACGACATATGCTGAGCGGAGACCTATTTGGTACTCTAATTATTAATATAAAATGTAAATTAAATTTTAAAAATTATTTTCAGTGTACCAAATAAACAATTTTCTTTCTTTCTTTCTTTGATGGGAAATGATGGTAAACCTAGGATATAGCGTGCTTACCCAGAAGATATTTGTTCACCATAGACTTGAAGAATCTGGGATTTCTCCAGGAACACGAACGCTGGAATTGTCCACTCTTTGGCAGTGCGTATTAAAAATGACGATGCGAACCGCTTGGTGCGAATATGTGGAATTTCGACGACGTAGTACGTAATGTCTAAATCATAATAAAAATATTTTTACTCATGAAGGTCTATTACAGACTCTTAAAATAATAAAATTATCTCAGGACAATTCACATATCAAGCAATCATACTCATAAATGCAAATGAGTACCGTGCGAGGAATCAAACCCGCGATTGTCTCTATAGTTATATCTCGATGATTTCTGCCGCAAAACTACTAATTGAATTCTTTTAAGTTTAAGAGATGTTGCATTGAAATTACTTTTAATGGCATAACCGAATAAACAGGATTGTTTATATAAAATATAAACAAAAAATATTAATAAACAGAACTATCGCTAGTATGCAGAAATGTATATATTACATAAAGTAACTATTTCGCCCCCTTCTTACCTCTTCCTTTGGCGCACCATGGAAGAATGAAGACAGCAGTCGTCAAATATCTAGGTGAAAGTGAAATGTAAATTTTCATTACAGCAAAAATATTACATAAGCATCGAATCTTGGATTGTCCGTACTAATATTACAAGTGCGAGTGTCTCTGACAATTTGTTTATCAACTTACAACTAAATTATTGAACGTAATTTAAGTAAATATGGCAGACATAAGATTATATAAGATTATATATATATACAAAGTCCGGGAAACATCTAATGATGTATGTGTATAAATTTATGCCAATCTTAAGACTATTATCAGTTTTATGCTCTATGGTGAAAGCACCATAGAGCACAAACGTACCAGAGATGAACTGGAAAAGTACCTTAAGTGGAAACTAAATGTGTGGACAACTTGTCTAGTACCCATAACACAAGCTCTGCTTAGCTTAAGACTAGATGGCGCTATGTAAATTGTACAGGATTATTACTATTATAATTTATAAAAAGTAAGGACACTTCGTTTGTGTTTCAACTCTAAAATTGTCCATTTTATATTATAGCTCACGGGCTGCCGGTTTGTCGTGTAAGTATGTCTAAGAGACATTATATTAAATACACTACGGTAGCAAACAAGCATACGGCCCATCTAATGGACGCCTGAGACATCATGAGTTTCACGTTATTTTTTTTTCGGACTACTCTAATGCTGTTGGCTGCAGCTGGCCTTTACAGCTTCACCGGACGATAGGGGGCTAGTGCAGATGGCACTCCAAACCCACGGAAGGACTTATGGAGCGGCTGAAGACCAACTTTCGCCTGACGGATACGTAGTTTCACGCGTGCGTTGCTGACCCTTAAGAAACCTTTATATACCCATGCTGTAGTCTCATGAGAAAACTTCGGCAGGTAGTTCATTCCACGATTTAGCTGTAAGTGTACCCGGGATGAAGCTTCTCTGAAACTGCACTGTCCGAGACCACTTACCACCAGCGGTTCTAGCGTATGGGGATGAATTCCCTGTCGATGGCGAGTGGTGGCGACAGTTATTATACCTATTAGCTTATACCCACAGTTTTGAATATATAAAACGAGACAAATACGAGTGCTCTTTTTTTAGGGCATGGTCCTTGCTTCTTACATAATATAACATAACAAAAGGTCCCTAGATGGAAGGGAATTTTTAGTAATGACCCCATTGCTGGCAATGTACCATGTCAGGTTGATTTCCACGCGGTTCCCCTTGAAATTATTGTGATAAATTCCTAGTGAATTTGCCACGAAGGGTAACCTGACTTTATGCTCATCTTAAGATCCTTTACTGGTGCCTTGCCAGTGCATACTGATAGCGTAGGCGGGAAGACCATTTCATTATCAGCGTTTAATAAAACAAGGCTCCTCTATTACTGGCGTAATTTTCAAACATTCTTTATTATGTTGTTCCTGGTTATCTCACATCTATCTGAATATTAGATGAAATTACAGGATAAGAGCCATATATGATTTAAATTATTAACCGGGTCTTAACACGAATAATTTTATGGCAAATAAAGGTATTTACCTCTCTCGACGTTTCGACTAGGTTGCACCTATCTACATTGACATCGCTGTTACTCCAGTCAGCTCGTGACGGCTAGTGCAACCTAGTCAAAACGTCGAGAGAGGTAAATACCTTTATTTGCCGTAAAATTATTCGTGTTAAGATCCGGTTAATAATTTAAATAATGTATATTAAACACGAAAGAGCCATATATCTTAGTCCCGTGGAATGGCAACGCGTGAATGGTATCACAAGCGTCGCGTGAGCCGTAGCTGATCATGTATATAGGCAAGGATTATAGTTTACCTTCGGGTGCGCCGTCAGCTTGTTCACCATTCCAATTAAATAAAAAACTAGCAACGCGGCAAACGATTTACATCTCGACGTTGAGAGCAGAAAATTATTCAAGTACTAATATCCCTCTTAAAATACGGGTTGATGGTAGAAGGGTGAAAATTTAGGGTTGTATGTATTTTAATGCCGAATAATATATAATACATTAAACATTTTTAATTTTATTATAAAATTCAAAATAGAAATTTGACTTGGACCACACTTATAACTCAGCAGTATGAAAAATAGTTTACGTCCTATTCTCAGACCTACTGAATACACACAATATTTCATAAGAATCGGTCAAGCCGTTTCGGAGGAGTTTTGTTACAAACACTTCACGAGAATTATATATAGGTACTAAAATAAAGTATTATTTTGTCGCAGCTGAAAGGAGGGAAGGAGAAGGAACTATTCAGTGAGTTAGAACAATTCATATATAACTAGATACACGCCCCGGCTTCGCACTGTAGTACATGTATTAGACATATATACCTTCCTCTTGATTCACTCTAGCTGTTGCTAAAACCTGCATTAAAATCCGTTGCATAATTTTAAATATATAAACGAGCAGATAGAGTAAGCGACTTCATTTTGTAGTAAATATGTTATTCAATATCCACGATACAGACTGGATGGACTTGTTGTCGTTTTGAATTACTTAAGATCATTTATTTAAAGTCTAGTTCTTTGCAGATTCCTCTCACAAGACAACATTCCAAACCCACTTGCTGAATAATTAAAAGTTTTAATCTAACTAATGTATAAACTCCAAAGTTAGTAAGTATGGATGCATAGATGGATGTATGGATCTTTCTTTGGTACTCTTTCACGCAAAGACTACTGAATGGATTTTGATAAAACTTTACAATAATCATCATCGTCATCATCGCAGCCCGGAAGACGTCCACTGCTGGACATAGGCCTCCCCCAAAGATCTCCACGACGATCGGTCCTGCGCTGCTCGCATCCAATGCCTTCCAGCGATCTTAACCAGATCGTCGGTCCACCTTGCTGGAGGCCTTCCCACGCTGTCTTCCGGTCCGTGGTCGCCACTCGAGGACTTTACTGCCCCAACGGCCATCTGTCCTACTTTACAATAATAAAACTTATAAATTTGAATTACACATAAGCTATAATTTAAAAAGATATTATGTAAATTGCGCGATATATAATAACAAATGTCAAGTAAGTGTGGTGCAGACGTAGTTGCGCGGGTCAGCTAGTCTTCAGTAAATAGAATTATTTTAATATTGTACAACGCATGGTAGATTATTTAGCAGTGTCAATATTTTTACATATGAAAATGTATTATGCAATATTTCAGAAAAAAATGTTCATAATCCATGATATTCACAGTCACATTTTGTGTTTGGGTGCTCAAAGAGTAAGGTGACTGACTCATTTTTTACTCAAAAAATATTTATTTATTCATCAATCAATCAATGTTTATTTTGTCCCCTTCAAAGTAATCCCCCTCAGATATAATACACTCAGGGGCGGATCGTGAATTTGTGGGGCCCTGGGCTGAATCTACTTAGGGGCCCAATTATAATATTACTCAACTAAAATAATACACCGACCAGAAATTCCTTTCAATAGACGCGCACTTGCATGAGTGAATTGATCTCAGGGTTGCCAACCTTATGATAGGTTTTTTAACATTCCAGGGGGAGAGTGGTGGCCCTTTATATCTTCGGGGCCTTGGGCTGCAGCCCAAAAAGCCCTTAGGTAGATCCGCCCCTGAAAACACTTGTACCAACGCTTTTTCCAATCCTCGAAGCACTTCTGATAATCATTTTGTGGTAGAGCCTTGAGTTCTTTCGGCGACGCAGTTTTTATCTCTTCAGTTGTTGAAAATTGATGTCCTCGTGGGTCTCTCCAGTTTTGGGAAGAAAAAAAGTCGCAGTCTGATAATTCAAAATCGGTGAATATCTTCCACATTCACCGGATTTGAATTATCTGAAGCATGACTGTGGTGTTGGTTTTGTCTAAAAATCTCTCGCAAGCATATATGCGTGTATGTTTGTATGCGTATGTGTCAGATACATGGTAGTCTGTGTGTATTTTTTTTTTATTAATTTAAGGTATTTTTTGGGCATAATTTTGAAAAAATATTAGAATTCTGTACTCCTATCTCTATATACACTATAAGTGTACGAAATTTTGATATTCCGTCCGCGTAATTTCGTAAAAATGGTTCCAAGTTTTTTCTTCACGTATTAAAATATACATAGATAAGCTATAAGATTCTATTCAAAATATGTGACTAGGTACACAATGAATTAATGTCGGATTAGATGTTTTAGTATATATACTTACTGACTCACAATTAAACAAGGATATTTGCACACCAATTCGCGTCAAATAACTCAACACTTAAGAATTCCGCAACAGTATTTTTTTGTTGCAGTTTATATTTTTAATTTTTAACTTCCAGTCCTGACCCATATTTTCAGGAATATTTTTTGGTATTTACATGTCAATGTATTGCGCAGTGATGGCTGGCTCATCCGTCATACTCGTGAACGAGTGCTGCTTGTAGGGACTGGTCTGCTCTTATCACTACGACTGATTTAATCTTATTGTGTATTTATATTTGACCCTAATAAATTAGTGCTGGTTCGTAGTTTGTATTCACACGTTTCGACTTGCAAAATGTGAACTTACAAGGATTATATAAAAGAGCAACACACAAGTTTCTTGCTCGTTCTTCTTGTATTCATTTCTTCCGAATGATCGGTAGATTAAAAAATTAAGAAAGGAAGTAAATAACGCGATGGCTGCGAACAGGGATGAACTGAAGCGAAAAACATATTACGCCGACCACAAATAAATGGGATAAGGAAGAAGCAGATGATGTTGATAGGTAGATTAAAAATAATATCATGACTATTCGAAAGTGCTTAAATTAAGTTTATTTTTATAAATGATTTTCTATTCTATTCTATTTTATGAAATCTGTGTTCATTTTCAGATGGGTCAAATTTATTATTGTTATATACCCACCTAGGGTTAATATAGGTGGGTTAATTTTATTATTAAATAGTTTGGATTTCGCTGTGTGAATTTTCCTGGAATAGCCCAGGAAAATTCACATATTATTATTAAAAATTGTGGATCTCTAAAACGGATAATCCTGTATCACATGCCAGCCGTTATCAGCAATCTTAATTATCTTTAATGCAAATTATTTATTAGATACGAATAGTGCCTCATTATCAGAGCAGGCTTCTATTTACAGTTATACAATGATAAGAGAGTCGTACAGATTGTTGGGATTGTGACCCAGATTACGCTAACTGTTTATTTTGTGATGCATTCAGCTGCATAATAGAAAAGGGAGCGGCGAGATTTTGTTACCTAGGTATATCTATACCAATATATTGTTAACTATCGCGTGAGGCACCATTAATTAAAAACGGTAAAGTCAATAATCATGTTTATTTATCCAAGTCATTCAGAGTAACCTGAAACGGAACGGCAGAGTCCAGAGCCTATTTTTTTTTTATTCTGTTTATCCTTTAACGAAAAGGCAAAGGGCACTGCGCCCATACAGCCATGTCTTCATAGTTTTGATTTTATTGATATTTTTTTAATGTCTTGAATTATGGAGATTCTGTAGTCGTAATCCTGCATATATGTGTTTCTGGAGAGAGCGAGAACCTAAATAATCTTTGTGACATTGACAAGTAGATTGATGGATGAAATTGAACTGACGTAGCGAGAGTTTGGAGCGAAAAGTTGAAGTCCAGTAGGTTTTTTTTAAGGATGATAATGTAATGGTGCACTCGCCTGCGCTAACGGTTTACGCTGGCGGGGCACCAGTTGAGGATGAAAAGATGAACATGTCAGATCAGTTAGCCTAGCGTGATAAATTCAACGGGAATGTATCACGATGGTTTCCAGGGGGAACCGCGTGGAGGTCGATCCGATATGGCACATTGCTAGTAATGGGATCATCAGTCCACATTACTAACAATCCACTTCCCCCCAGTCCAGTAGGTTAGGTCCAGTTTCTACATATAGATCCAATCCAAAATCCAAATTAATTTTTAAATTTAAATTTGGGAGAATAGTGATTACTAGCTAATGCTATTGCAAAATGAATTAGTGTCTAATCAGTGTCCGTAACCCGAATATATCAGTCAATTAAAGTTATAGTATTAAAAATAGTACTTGTTCTATAAATAGGTATAGATATTTATACGTACGTTGTTAAGTGTAAATTAATTAAGTTATCTCTATTAATAGCTATAGATACAATATCCAGATACAGTGTTGCCAGATGACTATTTTGTATTCCCCACAAATTTTATCCATAATCTCCCCAAAATGTAGGTATTGAAGAACTACCCATGGTGTCTGCTTTTTGGCAGCATGGCCTTCTATTTTATTTTATATTTAAATTCGATTCTCGAATGATCTTTCTTTTTAGGTCGCCCGGCCTTCTTGCTCATTTAGGATAGAAGGCATGTCTTGATTTTTTTTCCCCATAAAAACTCCTATAACATTCCCAAGTTTAATTTTTTCCCCATAATTATTCTGCCCAAAATTTGTTCTATATCACCAAAACTACTATTTCTGAAGATTATTAATTGGCATATGACAATTCAATATGATCAGTTCATTCAACGTACCATGTTGGGTTGATCTCCACGCGGTTCCACCTGGAAACCATCGTGATAAATGTCATGATGGGCTAACTGACCTGACCTCATGCTCATCCTATGATCTTCCATCATCCATGGGAGCACCATTCTATTATCATCCATAAAAAAATATGATCAATAACATTAAAATTACACCGTTAATCTTCCTAATTTAAATAAATAATAAATACTCCCAAATATGCAGTTTCCCGCCATAAATCGCCAAAAAATCCTCCCTGATTTAGAGGTAAAGGCTGCAATCTGGCATCCTCGTGCATGTGGTGTTATTTTTTCCACATGTATAACCTGGTCACGTATGATTTTTGGGTCGCCGTTGATTGCATAAGTGGTGGCACAACCTGCCTCTGCCTTTATCGGCGGAGATACGGCGCTCTCAAAATAATAGATTCCCGGCCAATTTCTTGTTTGCATATTTATCGTACACAGTATAATGTATCACATACTCATAAGGTAATTATAACATGTTACCATGCAGCTGATGTTAATTAAATTTTGCACATTTCTTGTAGATTGGATCGGGACTTTGTGTAAAGTCGTCAATATATTTTATTTATTTTTTATGTACAAATACACAAATATAGATGCATATGGCGGACTAGATGTTAATTAAATTTTGCACATTTCTTGTAGATCCCGAAAGTCCCGATCCAGACTTTGTGTAAAGTCGTCAATATATTTTATTTATTTTTTATGTACAAATACACAAATATAGATGCATATGGCGGAACACCATAAGGTATTTTCTCCCAGTCAAGCATTGGGCAAACGGATATCTATGTGTGCTATATTTAATATTTTTTTATATATAAAAAACAATATATAAAAAAATATTAAAAACTAACTATACATTATCTATATCTAACTAAAAGTTACTAAAACTCAGCGCTGGAAACTATGTTTTCAGCATTATGCTGAGTTGTGGTACACATTGACTTTTGTTTTGTAAATAATTCTGAACTTTACCTGTGATGCTTGTATTATTTTGTGCTTGTTATTGTGTTAGGTAAATCAATAAAAAACTTATCTATCTGTATGTCCATTTGTCGTAGTCTTTCTCGATAAATGGGCTATCCAACACTAAAAGAATTATCAAAATCGATTAGATTATTAGATCTAGAGATTAGCGCCTAATAACTCACTCAACTTTACCTGTTTCTAATGTATAAAATCTCTGGACAATTCACACAGCGCCATCTAGTCCCAAGCAGAGTTTATGTTATGGGTACTGGACAATTGATACAAATATTTAGATACATTTTCTTGTAAATGCATACATATGATACTCAGATTGATACCAACGATTATACTCATGAATACAAATGTTTGTACCCGAAAGTAAAGTGGTTTACTCGATGCAAGGATTTGTAGTCATGATTGCTTGTTTTGGTCTGGGTACCCTTTATATACATACAAGGGGAATATTAGTAATGTGGACTCTTGAACCCATTGCTATCAATGTAATAATAATAATAATAATAAACTCTTTATTGTGCACATAGAAGAAATACAATAAGAAAAAACAATAAATAGAAAATCATGAACAAAATGCGGTCTTATTGCTATAAGCAACTTTTTACAGACAACCTGCAAGATAGGACTAACGTACACAGAAGAGGTAGATGGTACACACAAGACACTATAATTATCAAACGAATTAATAGACATACATATATATATAAATAATATACATAAAATTTTTTGCCTCGCACAACCACATTGTGGAATCACCTTCCAGCAATGGTATTTTCGAACCGATACGATATTGAAACCTTCAAGAAAAGAGCTTATTCCTTTTTAAAAGGCCGACAACGTACTTGCAATTCCCCTGGTGTTGCGGGTGCTCATGGGCGGCGGTAATCACTTACCATCAGGTGAGCCGCATGCTCGTTTGTCCCCTGTGTTATAAAAAAAAATTACATATATACAATATATTGGAAGATTTCAGAGTTAAATAGAAAAAAATGAGCTATAGGGACAGATACTGTACTGTGTCATGTTGACCTCCACGCGGTTTCCCCTGGAAATCATCGTTATAAATTCCTAGTAAATTTGTCACCATGGGCTAACTGACCTGACCTCATGCTTATTTAATTATTCTCCTCTGGTGCCCTGCCAGCGTAAACCGTTAGCATAGACCGTGCATCATTCCATCATTTCATAACACCGTTCCATAAAAAGAAGCCTTTAGATGTTAATTTACATTTTATTATGCATACACTTAAGTAATTCTATCAGTTGTCTAGTACTCGTAATAGCAGTCTGCTTAGCTTGTAACTGGATGGCGCTGTATGCGTTTTTCAGGGTTATTATTATCATTGCATTACTCCGAAACTGTGTAAGACTGCATGTCCCTGCACTTCTCCATACATAACGTGCTATTATAAAAAAATATAACGTGCTATTATAAATTTTGAAAAAATATATCTGTGACTACTTGAACTCAATAACATTTAGTCCATAGGGTAAGACAACTAATATCAATATATAGGTTTGTTTTAGAATTACGCGTATCTGAAAATCGATTGAAAGTTAGAGATATGTCGGGTTTCACCAAACAGTCATATCTTTCTTAAAAATCTATCTTTAACTCATTCATATGAAATGAACAATCGAAGACAGTATAAAAATTCAGAATAATGAAAATAAATATATATTTATTCTAGCGACCTCGGTGGTCTAGCGGTCTAGCACACCGCTTTACGTTCGATGGTCGCGGGTGTGATTCCTCGCACGGCACATACATTTGTATTCATGATTATGATTGTTTGTATCGGTCTGGGTATTTTCTATGTATTTACAAAAAAAAAATATCTATGTATTTGTATCAGTTATCTATTGCCCATAACACAAGCTTTAGTTAGCTTAACTTGGGTCTAGATGGCGCTGTGTGAATTGTCCTGAGATTATTATTATTATTATATAGCGATAGAGTAAGCCTAGTACAGCGGAACGTAAATATTTATGGCTAAATTTGGATTCAAAGTATTGCTATCGCGCTTGGGTGAGGGTAGACGCAAGGTCTCTAAATAGAGATAGAATGAATACAGAAGATTTTTTTATTGCGGATTTGGCTATTGGTCAGATGCTAAGGTCTGTAGCACTGCGACCTGCATAGACCTATTATGCTCGCCCTTTTTATATAGAAGAATAACTACATCATCATTTTATTTGAACTGGACCCGATGACTTAAGTTGTCTTACCTAATGAAAAACACGATGATTCTATTGGGAATCACACTCTACCCGCGTAACTTATACCTCATCTGTTCATAGTCTTCAACTTATTGCAAGATGGACACAGAATAAAAATATTGCGTGGACACACTCCTCTTAAGTTATTTACACGATTACAATGCTGCAATCTTGCCTAGTATCACAATATAGACTTAATTAATGATGAATCCTAGGTTTCTCAGAAGAGTACAGGGTTACGTTGATTAACAAGCATTTGTTAAAGATAGTTTGCAATTTTAGAACCAAAATATGTTTGTAAATATTGGTAACATGAAGATTGTGAGCTATAAAGGAACCTGTCGTAAGGGAATTGTGGTAAGGTATATATTATCAAAGAAACAATACAAACTAGGGCTAGAAAGGGAAATATTGGAATTACTCTTAAATAAATTAAAAACATCTGTTAAATCATATTTACTGAGCAAGGCTTATTAGTCACTAAACGATTACTTGAATGACGAGCGTGCATGGCAATAGTTTTCATGTTCGGGATTTTCATTTAATGTTAGACATAGACACCAATATAAATACCTATGCATTGTAAAAAAACTGGATTAAAAAAAAAAGTAATTCAATTGAGTTTCTTGCCAGTTCTTCTCAATTGGATCTATATACCGATTCCCTTACTATAGGGGTTAGGGGTGTGAGATTGAGTGCATGGCTATTCATGGCATGATTAGATGAAAAACAATAAATATAATGTAAGAACCATTCATCAGTTTTCATATTACTAAACTTGCTAGATTCTTATTTTTCCTTCTTTCGTTCTAACTAAAAGGTATGTATTCCACAGAGGAAATATTACTCTGTAGGTAAGTTCATCTTTTGAAAGTGTTTTTATTGGTGGTAGACTTTCTGTATAGCCCTCTACGTCGATAACTTATTTCACGTAGTACCTTACAAAGCTGCAGCCAACATTACCATTTTTATGTGAGCGCCAAAAAATGGCCGCCATTTTTTGGCGCCAACGTAAAAATGGTAATGTTGGCTGCAGCTGCCTTTTACCGCTTCGCCGAACAATAATCCAAAACCTGCCGAAGGGTTTATGAAGCAGCTTAGGGCCAACTCTGGATACGACTTTAGTCTGAGGGCACCGTTAGCTTCAAACCTCGGCTTAGACTGTCGTAATTTCATTCCCCGTTCGAACGAAATGGGGAATCGAATGCAAGGGACTTTCTACCGCCAATCAGCTTGCTTTCTAACGATCTTCTCTAATTTCGCAGTGGTTTCTCTTGTTTCGCAGAGTTATTGCTTTCCCTATTATAGGCTGTATGCTTATTGGTCATTTCAGTTATATAAAAAACACACTGTTATGTTCGTTATCCCAGATGGAGTATTCACAGGCATTGTCAACTGTCGATGTTGCAGTAAACGCAACAAATGGTATATTTCGCTTTGTATATTTCAACCCCATGTAGCGAGGGTAGAGGATTGTTATTAATAGTGACTAGGACTCCATTGCTAACAATGTACCATGAGGTTGATATTCTCTGGAAAGAAATTGACTTCACCACGATGGGCTAAGTGACCTGACTACATTCTCATCTTATCATCCTTCACTGGTGCTCCGCTTGCGTATACTATTAGCGCAGCCAGCACTCCATTATCATCCATTAAAAAATCCTCTTGGCAGGGGTAGAGTCATCCTCGTCTCTTGCATTATTTTTTAGTTTGATATCGGTGTTTTCTTCATCAGAGCATCAGTCAGAAATATAAACTTGAACTCTCGACCTCTTCGGTGTAATTCTGGGTAGTATATCACTTAGTCGTGATGATTTTACATAAAAAATAATGGGTAAATAAAGCCTGCCATATAAATTTATAGCAACATCTCGCTTGTTAATTCATACCTGCTAATAGAGCGAAGCTAAATTGCACTTAAAAGCATCCAAGGTTTCGGGAGCGGTAAATTTTGTATCGCTTATCAGCGCTATGATAGAGCAATTGGTTCAAATCTAAATATTAATTAATTCAATTGAACTAACTATTGTGATGTCAGTCTGTATGTGTATTGCTGTGGGAGATATTGCTTAATACTAGACTGTTTTCTGTTTACTACCCATTTTCTGTGAGTTCATCTGTGAGCTTTATTCTCGCGTGACAACCGAAGTACACTTTGTAAAAAGTCGTCTACGTGGGTTCTTAATCTTACTGTCAGATGGAGCTTTCGTCCATCCCATTGCCATTCCAACCTCGTGGTTATACTGACCGAAACGCGAGAGTAGCACGCGAGCGCGCGTCTCTCTTGAATCCTTACAAATTATTTAATTTATATTCCTTGTTCTTACAACATTTTCTCCCCTTTCTGGGGCAGTGTACACTACAGCAAACAGATGGACCGTCAGCTTGTTTGCCACTCCATCAATTCGTTCACTCAAATGTATATTACGGGAGAATGGTTTTGGCTTCAGTTTTTTAGGACTGGCCGCCTGCCCGTCAACCCTCATTGGGCTTCTATTCATGATCTTCCCTGGTAGCCTCACCTTACAAAAATCTTGCAATTTGCCACTTCAATAGCATAAACAATATGGCAGGTAAACTGCAGAGTATAAAGGCATGACGCTAGTCCTCTGAAACAGTGTACCACAGCTGGCTCGTGATGACGTGATGACCTTTTTGACTTGATGAGTCATCCAAATTATCTTATCTGTGCTTAGAATAGTTAGTTAATACTTACAGTAGAGAGTACGAGCTGAGTTTCTTCTCTGTTCTCCTCATCTCGATAGCATTCCCAACTGACGGTAGATTTTGACATACCATGACTCTCATGGTATGTCAAATCTACCGTCTGCAGTACATGAATAAAGATATTTTGATTTGATTTTGACTATTCTGTGGACCTGTATTAAATTTCTTGCCATTAATAAAAAAATAATTATATTCTATTTACAAAAAATTATTAAAACTACTCTTTCTCTGATTATTAATAGGTCTGGGTGTTTTCTATGTATAATATGTATGCATATATAAAAAAAATGTATTTAAGTATCAGTTGTCTAGTACTCATAACATAGTTTGGGACTAGATGGCGCTGTGTAAATTGTCCTGAGATATTATTATTATTATATATTTATTAAAAAAAAAATTCTTAAAAATGTAATTCTGAACAACATTTATTTAAAAAACACAAGTTTCTTGCTCATTCTTCTTGTGATGAATCTGCATTCCGAATGAGTGGTAGAATCAAAATATGTATTCAAAAATGCTTGTAATGAGTTTATTTGAATAAAGACTTCTATTTCTATAATACAATTGCCAGAGTCATCAGCTTATCTCAGTTTATCAACGTAACTGCAACACCAATCCGTCTTTCCCCATAGGGGCCATGAAATAGAACGTTTCCATAGTTTTTTTAAGGCACCTCGCTAAGTGGGTCAGGCCAGCGCGCCGTAAGGAGGCTGCGGCATCCATGATTAGATATCGTATACCAACACATCTTGTTGTCACAGTCAACAGCGGCTGATTAAACTATCGCCTTTAATTACATTGATACGATGTGATTAATTAATTATATTAAGCCCTAAAAGAAATCGATGGATATAGGGTGTTCATAAAACGATTCTGCGTTTTTTTTAGAGAGGATGGTATTTTTTTTGTAGATGATAATGGAATGGCGCACCCGCTTGCGCTAACAGTTTACGCTGGTGGGACACCAGTGGAGGATGTAATGAGCATGAGGTCAGTCATCTTGACAAATTCAATAGGAATTTATCACGATGGTTTTCAGTGGAAACTGCATGGAGGTCGACCTAACGTGGTACATTGCTAGCAATGGGGGTTACTAGTTCCCATTACTAATAATCGTCTTCCCCATTGAGTAATGGTATTAGATGTATACATTAAGAAATCGATGTATATAGGCTGTTTATAAAGTGATTCTACGTTTTCTTCTATAGGGAATGGTATTAGATGTACATATACATTCAGAAATCGATGTATAAAGGATGTTTATAAAATCATTCTGTGTTTTTTCCAGAAGGAATGGTATTAGATGTATACACTAAGAAATAGATGTATATAGCCTGTTTATAAAGTGATTCTACGTTTTCTTCTATAGGGAATGGTATTAGATGTACATATACATTCAGAAATATATAGGATGTATATAGGATGTTTATAAAATGATTCTGCGTTTTTTTCTACAGGGAATGATAGATGGATAGAATTGTCATTAAGATAATGACGTAATTTTTATTCTTTAATAAAATTCTCGTATCAATGTGTTTTTAACAAAACTCTTGCGAAACGGCTTGACTGATTCTTATGAAAATTTGTGTTTAAGTTCAGTAGGTATAAAAAGTAGTTAACGTAAACTATTTCTCACAGCCCTAAGTGATAAGGGTTGTCCACCGCCAACATTTATTTTTTATTTTTTGGACATTGATTTATAATCTTATAATATGGCATTAATTAATAAAAAACCAATCCCTATTTTTAAAAGCGTACTAATATACTTTAAATTGTATAGTATGGCAAGGTATGTTATGGTAAAACAATGTTTGCCAGGACAGCTAGTGAAGTAATAAAAATATGAAACAATTAAGAACATCTCACAAATACCGTGCTCTCAATAACAATAGATATTTAACAAGACACATTCCTCACTAACGTTTCTCGCGTAGTAACACGGAATTTTGCAATCTTATCTCCTCGTTCTCAAATTAATCCAGTTTACTGATGACGAGCAAATATTTCACCGCACGCGTAATATGGCCCGTGTGTGAATTGAGAGTATTTTTTATGTAACTGGAAGCTAACGACCACCAGATGGTAAGTGGCAATCGTAAAGTATACAATACAGGAACTGGACTTTAAGTCCGATATGACGTCATTGTACTCGTCACTCGTACTCAGAGTCACGCTCTGAAATAGATTTCTGTAATTTGTGATAAATGTAAAATGTGATAAATGTAATTCTGTAATTAGAATAGAATAGAAATAATTTATTCAAATAAACTTAATTTAAACACTTTTGCATAGTCATAGTTATCCTTCTTTTAACTTCTTCTTCTTTTTACTACTCGGAAAGCTGTCTCATCACAAGAAGAATGAGCCAGAATCTTCTGTGTTGCTCTTTTAAGTAATCGTACAACGATTACTTTACATTTTTAAGTCGAAAAATGTGAACATTAACTACCAACTAGATATAATTTATTGTGGTCAAATATTAAACACAATAAGATTACCGATACGATATTGAAACCTTCAAGAAAAGAGCTTATTCCTTTTTAAAAGGTCGACAACGTACTTGCAATTCCCCTGGTGTTGCGGGTGCTCATGGGCGGCGGTAATCACTTACCATCAGGTGAGCCGCATGCTCGTTTGTCCCCTGTGTTATAAAAAAAAAGATTAAATCAGTCGTAGTGATTAGAGCAGACCAGCTTCAATTTTACTGCTATATCTCCCTTCAATCGAAATAGTTTACAAAGCAAGCTATTTGGAGGCTCCAGTGGGTGTATTTTTAATGCCGAAGTATAAAAAATGATCCAAACAATAAAAAAACATCTAATTATAAGTGATGTTGTATATTATCAGATATTAAAATAGATAACAACGAATAACAACCTATTCTCAGACCTACCGAGTATACATATAAATTTAATCACAATAAAAAACACAAAAGGGACTTGAACAGCACTGCTGGCATCATTTTATCGTCTTCATCATGTAACACCTGCAATGTCATTCCAGAGGAGTAAGATGTTATATCTCTATTGTAATTTTATTGCCTAATCTGCACCCTACAACAGAAACAGCTTACAAAGCAAGCTGCTTAGCGGCTCTAGTTGAAGCAGAGGTTTCTTTATACAACATTGGTGGCAATCAAGCATATTAAGAATTTTTACATATATAGTATAATCTTCTTGGAAAAAGGAAAGGAGTAGACTTTTTACAGTCTACCTCGGTATATACACACACATATATATATATATACTTATATTTAGTCTCCTTCGATCGATCACCCATCCAATTCAAAGTGAGATGGAAATTACGACGGCTTCAGCCGGGGTTACAACCCCTAAAGGTGCCCTCAAACTCAGAGGAGTTGGTCTTCAACCCTATAAGTCCTTCCGCGGATTTGGAGTGCCATCTGCACTCGCCCTTTAACGTTCGCTTTAGCTGTAAAAGTCAGCAGTGCCTAATACTATTAGAATATTTCAATCATATAATTAGTATCTACGACTTTTTTTTATGAAATGAAAATATAATTATCATTAGACTTTTGAGCCGCTTTGAGATACTTTTAAGTTGGTATTCTTTGCATATGTGCAGGTCTGTTTGCCGCTCAACTGTCCCATATTCATTGTTCGTCTCACGGACACATGTTCAGGTGCAGTCCGTCTTTAGATTCACCTAGTTCGAGCACAGTCAGCGGTTTGTTTGCACAAGTATAATATGTTTGATCATTCACCTTTATGATACCAAATTTTGATGTCGTCAAGACCTAATTACATATTTAGCATTTCGCATTACTTCCAAAGGTCGTGAGTTAAATTTTTGCACTATCAAAACATTTGTATACATGAGCAAAAACTTACCATCCTGATCATCTGGATAAATGGCGGTCCTCCACCGCGCGTTTTTTAAGAAACTTTTTTGCCACGCGCAACCACATTGTCGAAACACCTTCTAGTAATAGTATTTTTGAATTGATACAATGAACCTGAACCGATGAAACCTTCAAGAAAAGAGCTTATTCCTTCTTAAAGGCCGCCAACGCACTTGCAATTCTCCTAGTGTTGCGGGTGCTCATGGGCGAGGTGAGCCGCAAGCCCCATGCTGTTAAAATAAATAACATAAGACATGTATGTCAAAGGAGACAATAGATATCTGGGAGCATAACCTAAATAAATTCTTTCTAAAAAAATCGTCAAACAGAGAATTTTAAGTCATGCGCCTCGCTACTGTAGGGACCTAGTAGTTGCCGTTTCATTTATACTAGTGATTGTCTAGTGGTGAAATTGGACCTTAATTAGTTTATTTTATAAGTTTCTCAGAGTTTATACTTCTAAAATCACAGTGTGTGTAATATTTTTTTATTGATTTAATGTATTTTTATGCCTAATTTTTAAAGACAATTAGTCGTATGCACTCATACTCTATAAAAATTACAAGTGTGCGAAATTGCATACTTCTCCATTCGCGCAATCTTTCTCTTTTTCTAATTACATAAAAAAACTACTCTAAACACCAACATTAATCGAAATAGTACATTCTGTTTCCAAAATAAAAGAATTAGTCCTTTAAAGTGATACTATATTCATTGTAATAACCCAAAAACACATTTTTTAATGTTATACAATGTTCAGACATAACTGACGCATGTACTCGAGAATTACACACAGTGTAAGAATCTGAAGGTCGGACCAGGGTTACTTAAGTTATAAATGCAAGTGATCAAACACAAATGTACAATATTTAGGTACATACACATACCTACATGAGTTTTATTCAATTATTGATGAATAATTTCACTAGTCTATATTGGGGTCTGATATCATTGTTGAATTCAGTTGGTAACTGGTTTGAATAAACTGTAGTCTGGCTACGGCTGCAATATCAGAAAACATAAACGTGCTCCACACTGCTAATATGAATTGATGGTCTCGGTGGTTTAGCAGTTTAGTGCACTATACTTCCGAGGGTCGCGGCTTCAATTCTTCATATGATGTGAAGTAAAAAGGACTAGCGGCCCTGTTGCTAGCAATGATATACATTCAGTCAGATTTCCACGCTCTTAACTTTGGCAATTATCATGGTTGAATGCTGGCGGGGCATCATCTTCCACTGCTACCGTATAGCCTCATCCGTCATACTAGTGAACGGGTGCTGCTTGTAGGGACTGGTCTGCTCTAATCACTATGACTGATTTCCTCTTATTAATTGTTTAACCAGTTGGTTATATATTCAATATTTTTTCTATTTGAGTATTTAATTGACTTAGTGCTAATTGGTGATTTGTATTCACACACTTAAACTTAAAAATGTAAAGTAATAATAAAATTATTTAAAAGAGCAACACGCATGTTTCTTGCTCGTTCTTCTTGTGATGTGACAGCTTTCCGAACGAGCGGTAGATTAAAAAAATGTAACGACTATTCAAAAGTGCTTCAATGTAAGTTTATTTGAATATGTGATTTTCTATTCTATTCTATTCTATTCTATTCTATATACACTATCGTTAGTGTTACCCCAACCGATGGAACATATGATGTTACCCGATAGATGTAACAGATGGAACCCGTCAAATTCAAACGGGGATCGAAATTATGACGGACTGGGCCGAGGTTCGATCCCTTAACCATGTCACCAGACTATAGTCATATCCATCAGGCAGGAATTGGCTTTCAGCCCTCCGTGTTTGGAGTGCCTGTCTAATCTGCACCTGTCCCCTAACATTCGGTGAAACAGTAAAGGTTAGCTGCGGCCAATGTCATTAAAATAGTTCGAAAAAAAGGTCTTTGATCACCATTTGATCATCAGCCATCCATACTAATCTATACCATAATATTTTGAAAAAAAGAGGGACCATTTGTTCATCAGCCATCTATACCAATATTATATATTCTCAAATGTCTGTAAGTTTGCTACTATTTTACGACTAAATACTACACGGATCTTACTAAAATTTGGTATGTCGATAAATTGCACCTATCAGGCGAATGGACTTCTAAAAAAAGGCAGACAAGTCTAGAAATCGCGGATAACTACAAGTTAAAAATAAGCATTTTTACATTACATGTTTTATTTAAGTATGCATCAACATGTAACCAGTTGAATTAATAATAAAGTTGAATTAATAGTGCTCAGTGCACAGACATTAAAGTTCCGTCAAGCTCAAACTGATTACCCCCCAGACCAGACCTAGGACTATAATTGAACATAACGATCTAATTAAGCACATCCCTACGCGTAACTTGATTACTTGTTTGCACAATAATAAATTTTGCTTAACTAGACATATCTACTTTAATTTTAATGGAATTAGTGCTTATCAATTATTAGGTATACAATTACATTGATAGCAAATAGAAATTTGAAAATTTACTCACAATTGATGTAGTTATTAGAGAGATAGATACAAAAGATAGAGTCGTATTGAAGACTTCCTTCATTTTGAAGATAAAAAATGTATTCTAATTGTGTGAATGAAACTAATAATATAATCTTATTAATATTCTAAATGCGAAAGTTTGTGAGTATGGATGGATGTTTGTTACTCTTTCAGGCAGAAACTACTGAACGGATTTTGTTGTAACTTTACAGTAATATAGCTTATACAGCAGTATGACATATAGGCTATACATTTTATGTGAGTGAAACCGCGGGCACAGCAAGTATTTAATAAGTAATAATGATATTAAATAAATTATGAGTTTTACAAATTCCACCGAAAGAAAGAAAAGGGAAATTGAAGAGCACAGAAGTGTTACGTAACTATAAATTTGGGCCAACATAATATCAGCGTTAGAAATTATGGATGTAACAAACGTGTATCAAAGACACAATGTACACAAAGCAAAAAGCGTTAAAATGAGCGCAATAAATAAACATTTAGGTGAAGAATCCACTAATAACGTAACGGAAGCACTATCGATCTAAGTGGTTGGGCAAACGTGCGCGCGCGCCGCTTCGTGTGTTTGCCCATTGATAAAGCTCGCAATTTTAGCTGTCAGTCGAGAGCGTGCTGTCGAGGGAATCGCTCCTCATTTCGGTGCGCTGCTGAGCGCGTTATCGTCCATACATACCATCCGGTCGTACCATCGGCATCTGACTTGGACATTCACGTACCCCGCGCACTACTTTGGGTGCCCTCCAAGGAAACCAGTGGCATGGTAATTTGTGATATATACTCTTCAGGATAATGCTCATTTAATTTTGTCTGGACGGATCCTGGGTGTTTGCCGCCTATTGTCTCAAATAGAGCTAGAGATAGGTATCGTATAATATTACGTAATGAGACTGAAAAGTATTTCATGTATTTGTTTAATATTTTTATGTTAATTACGGTTAAATTTAGTATAACTGTTTTAATTAATTCGAAAGTTCACAACGTTAATTTTTTTAAATTATTATATGTAACTTTTGAATTATTATTTCAACAGTGTTTTAATTACAAATTGTTTCTATAACCGTTAAGTTCAACATAGAGCTTTTGTTCTTTGTAATGATTTTTATATTTCATACGATACAAGCTCTATGTTTAAATCTATTAGTTACAAAATGGATATATCTGAACAATTAATAGAATGATGTGCTTATACATATTAATAATAAATAGCACGATTCCTACATCCTCCGTAAATAGGGCCAGGGTTATACGCTGGTCTGCCTGTTATCAGAGTAGGAACAGTGCGAAGGCTAGTGATTTGCGCAATCACGGCGAAACATATCACGTCCGTCACTAAATTCAGTTGTGTGGGAATCCTCATGTCCCTATTATAACTATTTATTGTTCTAAATAATATGTTATAAACAGGACAGTTGCTGTAAGCAACCACCTGTTTGCAATGCACGTTGCATCATCATCTACACATACGACGGTAGGGAAAAATATTAGTACAAAAAATTTGACGTTCATAAGCGGGTGGGATGACCTAATGAATAAATGATTTTTGATTTGATGTATACATAATTTGATATATCGCTATTTAGATATTTGTTTATTCAATATTAAAACATCCATCTTCAATGCTTCTTTGCATCGTTATCTCTAATAAATTGAGATTATTCTGGACTATATTTCTATCATATAATTTTGATTACACCAAATAGTCTCCTCTAAAATATTGGCAATACTGCCTCGGATCTGCTCTACAAATGTTACTCGTTATATTATATATATATTATTATAGGATATAGGCATTAAAAAGATCATTGTATATGTGTAAATACTTACTAGTGTTAATCATTAATATATACAACTTGATACGTTGCTATTCTGATATGTGTTTATTCAAAATTAAAAAGTCCATCTTCATTGCATATTTTTCCCTAATCAATTGTGATTATTCTGGGCTATAATTCTATTTAGGACCAATACCATCAAGCCTATTAATCTTGTTTTAGACTATGTTGACAAAGCATCCGACTTTATGTATAGAATAAAATGACATAATCACCTAGCTTACGACTTAGTAGGTAAAGCTATCTGAGATCATATGGAATACCTACAAAATTAGTCTTATTACTGTAATGTTATAAACGCGAAAGTTTGTGTGTATGGATGGATGGATGTTTGATACTCTTTCACGTAAAAACTTTACAGTAATATAGCCTAGAAATCAGAATAACCTATAGACTACAAATTTCATGCGAGCGAAAACACGGATTCACACATTCTGCAATAAAAGACACAGAGATACCAAACTATCTCTTCCAAAATACTAGAAATACTACTTCGAATCTGCTCTACAAATGTTACTCGTTATATTTCTACCTCGACTAAAAGTTTTAAACAGTATAAATATTAAAAGGTCATTGTATGTTACTAGAGTCATTTAAAAATATTTTGATCATATAAATCGATTGTAACTATAAAAAAATGTTAAAAAGATGTATCTTTTCATCTCTACTTATGGTCTCTTCACTTTAAAAAGAGCTGTTTTGTAAACCTAGACTTCTGTATATGTGCCTTTTATTGCATAATGTCTGAGTCCGCGTTTTCACTCGCATGAAATTTGTAGTCTATATGTTATTCTGATATCTAAACTATATTACTGTAAAGTTTTTACGTGAAAGAGTATCAAACATCCATCCATCCATACACACAAACTTTCGCGTTTATAACATTATAATAATAATAATATAATAATAATCTCAGGACAATTCACACAGCGCCATCTAGACCCAAGTTAAGCTAGCTAAAGCTTGTGTTATGGGTACTAGATAACTGATACAAGTACATAGATATTTTTTTCGTAAATACATACTTATTATACATAGAAAACACCCAGACCGATACAAACAATCATACTCATGAATACAAATGTTTGTGCCGTGCGAGGTATCGAACCAGCAATTTACATTAACAACACTAATTTTGTAGGTATTCTATATGATCTCAGATAGCTTTACCTACTAAGTTGTAAGCTAGGTGATTATGTCATTTTATTCTATACATAAAGTCGGATGCTTTGTCAACATAGTCTAAAACAAGATTAATAGACTTGACGACATTGGCCCTAAACACCTATTGCAATGCAAACCAATTCTCCATTGTGCTCTAAGTTTTACTGTAAGTCGTTATGAATTACAACCGGCACTTAACTGTCCGTTTAAGCTATTGTCATAGGTGTGAATATTATAGCATTTTAGAACCTGAAATCATAACTAAGGCTCTATCTTGTATGTGTTGAAAGGTTATTGCTTAAGTACTGAATATGTAAATCCTTATTGCTAGTGTAGATACAAGTGTTACAAATACTCTGAATTACGAATGAAATATGTAAGTTTTATGTCAACTTATTGTATAAATATTTTACTACTTATTAATATTATAAACGCAAAAGTTTGTAAGTATTGATGGATGTTTGTTACTTTCACGCAATCTACTTATCGAATTTTGATGAAACTTTACAGTAATATAGTTTATACATCAGAATAACACATTTGCTATAAATTTGAATAGATATTATGTAAATTGAACGAAATATAATGATTAAGGTCACGTAAGTGTGATGCAGACGAATTCTGTGTGGCCAGCTAGTAAAATTATTATAAACTACTAGCTGTCCCGGCAAATGTTATTTTGCCTTAAAATAAAAAAAAATTAGGCGTGGACTACCCCTAACATTTAGGGGGATGAAAAATAGATGTTGGCCGATTCTCAGACCTACTCAATACACTCATAAAATTTCATGAGAATCGGTCAAGCCGTTTCGGAGGAGTATGAGAACGAAAACTGTGACACGAGAATTATATATATAAGATTACAGAAGAGCTCGTGTTCGTGAAGAATAAGTCTTCCTTCGTGTCTTCTACATATTCTCAATGCAATGATATTCATATACAGTATCATCTATATGTGTATATAATTCTCGAATCACAGTGTTATTAGCCTTACTTCTTTGAAACGGTTTAATCGATTTTGATGAATTTTTTTATGTATTTGTATATATAATAATAATAATCTCAGGACAATTTACACAGCGCCATCTAGTCCCAAGTTAAGCTATCTAAAGCTTGTGTTACGGGTACTAGATAACTGATACAAGTACATAGATTTTTTATCCGTAAATACATACATATTATACATAGAAAACACCCAGACCGAAACAAACAATCATACTCATGAATACAAATGTTTGTACCGTGCGAGGAATCGAACCCGCGACCATCGAACGTAAAGCGGTGTGCTAGACCGCTAGACCACCGAGGTCGTCGTCGATTTATACTCGGCAGGTCTAAGAAGACGTTAAGAATTATTTTAATTTTGGTAAATTTTTTTTGTGAAATATGATACGCCAATAAATAAGATACAATCTTAAAATGTCTTCCTTCTATTATCTTATATGGCAAAACAACGTGTATATGATCAGCTAGTAAATGATAAAATTCTGAAGAGAAACACTCATTATTTGATCATCGCATCTCTATAATATTAATATTATTTTAATATATATATCATTTACATAACTTAATTGTACAACTACAACCTAAAATTAAAAAGCTTAAAGAATATAATACAATAACTAAAATATATTATTAAAAGGGGTCCCTTTAGGCAAAGTTCCGAAGATCCTGGCAGCGTTCCCTCTTTGAATGGCTAGACTAATTCTTTGTCCAAGGTAGCTGCCAGCTCTTCGGTCTTCTGTGATGTCGACTAACCTTTTCGTTATTTCTTTGAAAAGTCTTATAGCGCTAGGACCCCACGGACCAAGGGTCTCGACACCGAATGGGACAAAATCATATTCGGAGCCTAGACTATTTTAATTTAACATAATAACTACTAGATGGTAGTTTGCATTCACACATTTCAACTTAAAAGTTACAAAAATTATTTAAAAGAGCAACACACAAGTTTCTTGCTCGCTATTTTGTCATGATGCAGGTTTCTGAATATGCGGTGGATTAAAAAAATTACTATGACTATTCAAAAGTGTTTAAATTAAGTTTATTTGACTTAAGGATTTTCTATTCTATTCTATAAATATGTAAGTTGGTTGTACTAACTACTAAGGTACTAGACAAAGGTCAGCCTAGTCTTCTAGTCTTAGATCTAAATGGGATTTATATTTAACGAGCTTTTGCCTGCGGCTTTGCTCGCGTTTATTTATCCCCTTAGAGGTGGAATTTATCAAAATTCTTTCTTAGGAGATACCTACGTCATAGTAACTTTATGCATGTAAAGTCTCAGCCCGATTGGTTTAAAATTGAGAAAGTTTCATACAAACTTTCATCCCCTATTTTATCCCCTTGGGGGTAGAATTTATCAAAATCCTTTCTTAGCGGATGCCTACGTCTTAACATCTACCTGCATGCCAAATTTCAGCCCGATCCGTCCAGTGGTTTGGGCTGTGCGTTGATAAATCACTATGTCAGTCACCTTTGAGTTATATATATTTAGATTTTGCATACATTTCTGAATTTACAAGGAACTGTACTTACTTCGTCTTGATTATAATTACTGTCTGATAGTTCTATATTAGTTTACTACGTAAACTTAGGCTATCCTTACATAGTACAAAACAAAGTCGCTGTCGCAGTCTGTCCCTATGTATGCTTGAATCTTTAAAACTACGCAACGGATTTTGAAGCGATTTTTTTTAATAGATAGAGTAATTGAAGAGGAAGGTTTATATATATATAATAGATGTATACCCGTGCGGAGTCGGGGCGAGTAGCTAGTTAGAAGATATTATGGGAACATTACTGATCTGTTATTTTTTTTGTATTAATATAACAATGATAAATAATTAGTACGTTAAATAATACACTTTAACCATAGTCCTTACCAATAAATTACTTTATTACGATGGCCTCGGTGGTCTAGCAGATTATCATACTGCCTTACTTCCGATGGTTGCGGGTTCGATTCCTCGTATGGTACAAAATTTTTTATTCATGAGTACGATTGTTTACATCGATTAGGATGTTTTTTTTGTATCTTATAAATGTATTTACATAAAAAAGATATTTTTTGTATATATATTAATATCAGTTGTATAGTACCCATAAGACAAGGTCTCTTGCTTAGAACTAGATGGTGGTATGGGAGTTGTCTGAAGTTATTATTATTATTATATATGATATTGTATGTTTATAATATAAGACTCGGATAAGATATAGTCGTAAAACACATTCTACAGATATTCTAGAAAAGTTTATTAACTCAGTGAATTCTTTAAAACATTTCGCGTAGCATTAGTTACATCATCACAAAGTATAAAACAAAATCGCTGTCGCTTTCTGTCCCTAAGTATGCTTAAATCTTTAAAATTACGCAACGGATTTTGAAGCGGTTTTTTTTAATAGATAGAGTGATTCTAGAGGAAGGTTTATATATATAATACATGTACACCCGTGCGAAGCCGCATCGAGTAGATAGTAATCTATAAATAGAGAATTATTTAATAGAAATCTTCTCGCTCAAATACCAGATAATTGTGACTGGTATACTTGTTCACTATTATTAATTAGGGCTATGGTTAGAAAGATAACGTACCTACATATTGTTTGATTCTCCTATTGTTTTGCAATGATTGTGTAATTATATGGTGGCATTTTAGAAATGGTATGCGAGGACGGACGTGTTATCTTTAATTTATTAGACTAAGTTAATTTTACTATCTTATTTGCACCTACATCAAATACAAATCTAGTTGTAATTTGTGTTTTAGGAAACGAAATGATTAATCTTTATCTTTATATAGTAGCTACTCGCCCCGGCTTCGCACAGGTGTATATGTATTTTATATATATAAACCTTCATGAATCACTCTATCTATTAAAAGTAACCGCTTCAGAATCCGTTGCGTAGTTTTAAAGATTTAAGCATACATAGGGACGGAGAGACAGCGACAGCGATTTCTTTTATACTATGTAATAATGTTAACGGCCTCGGTAGTAGTACACCGTCTTACTACCGATGGTCGCGGGTTCGATTCCTCGTACGGCACAAATATTTGTATTCATGAGTGTGTTTGTTTGTATCGGTCTGGGTGTTTTCTGTGTATAATATGTATATATAAACCTTCCTCTTGAATCACTCTATCTATTAAAAAAACCGGTTCAAATCCGTTGCGTAGTTTTAAAGATTTAAGCATACATAGGGACGGAGAGACAGCGACAGCGACTTCTTTTATACTATGTAATAATGTTAACGGCCCCGGTAGTAGCACACCGTCTTACTACCGATGGTCGCGGGTTCGATTCCTCGTACGGCACAAATATTTGCATTCATGAGTATGTTTGTTTGTATCGGTCTGGGTGTTTTCTGTGTATAATATGTATGTATAGAATACCATCATGATCATCTGGATGAGTGGCGGTCCTCCACAGTGCGATTTTCTATAAACTTTTTGCCACGCACAACCACATCGTGGAGTCACCTTCCAGCAATGGTATTTCCGAACCGATACGATATTGAAACCTTCAAGAAAAGAGCTTATTCGTTTTTAATAGGCTGACAACGTACTTGCAATTCCCCTGGTGTTCTGGTACTCATGGGCGGCGGTAATCACTTACCATCAGGTGAGCCGCATGCTCGCTTATCCCCCGTGTTATAAAAAAAATGTTGTTACGAAAAAAAAAAAAAATTAGTATCAGTAAAAAAAATTAATTAGTATCAGTTGTCTAGCATCCATAACACAATTAGCTGGCTTAACTTGTCTAGATATATAGATATTAAAAACAGCATTAAATCCGTTGTATCATTTAAAAAACATAAGCGTATAGACAGCGTAGGCAACTGTTTTTAGCAATAGATAGAGTGATTCAAGAGGAAAGTTTATACATATATATATTACATACATACGTACATACGGGTAGGTTTTTGATGCGTCCGCATTCATCATCATCATCATCATCGCAGCCCGGAAGACGTCCACTGCTGGACATAGGCCTCCCCCAAAGATCTCCACGACGATCGGTCCTGCGCTGCTCGCATCCAATGCCTTCCCGCGTCCGCATTAGTTTCCAATAATAAATAATACATATATTATATACTTCTTATAATATCTACGAGTGAAAATACCATAAAAATCGCTCTAGCCGTTTCAAAGATTAGCAAGAACATGTACCAATTTTTTTGACGTAACTATCATAAATATATTCCTTTAGAATTAGCAAAAAGCTGTTAATTTGAAATTACAAACAGACACTTGAATTTTATTTAGATAGATAAAAAGCTTTATTTTTTCAATTTTACATATTATTATTCTACTACCCTGCAAAACTCCTGTCGGGGTTTGTCTGCAGGCACGTAGTTATCTCTTATCTACTTACAATAGGTACATGCTTATATATTATTTTAGATAGTATTTTAACGTACACAAAAAATACAGTATTCCGTTTTACAATATTTAAGTATTAAATACTATTAAATAAGGACAGGATTTTTTTTGTTTATTAAGTTTCTAGGTTATATGTTTTTAATAAATGGTTTCTATAATTTATACGTAAGGATTTATATCTATTTTGATTTCTGATATGTTGAGGCATTTTATTAAATATTTCAGGCAATTTCAATTGTAACAATCGATATCCATAATAATTATTTATTTGTATATATTAGTATAGGATCTATAGGTGTGTAGGAACTTAGAAATGGATTAGAAAGCTATCTCTTGTTCCAAGTGCGATACTAAGTGCTTCTTTGATCGTCTGCAGAGTAATGTGTTCACTTCCTCGTTACCTATCAATGAACTCTTGTTTGAAATAGGCTGATTTTAATTGATATTTGATATTCTCTCTACTTATAGACTTGTTTACTAATGTTTTACTTATTTAAGTACTAGCTACCCGCCCCGTATTTGGACGGGTGTACATGTATCATTACATAGTATAAAACAATGTCACTGTCGCTATAAAAAAATCGCTTCAAAATCCGTAGTTTTAATTATTTAAACATACATAGGGAAGGTCCCTATGTATGTTTAAATAATTAAAACTACGGATTTTGAAGCGGTTTGTTTAATAGATAGAGTGATTCAAGAGGAAGATTTATATGTATAATACATGTACACCCGGGCGAAGCCGGGGCGAGTAGCTAGTTATTCATATAAACCTTTCTATTGAATCACTCTATCTATTGCTAAAAACTGCATTTAAATAAGTTGAGTAGTTTAAAAGATCTAATCGAACACGGAATAGACTTCATTTTGTATTATGTAAAGATATAAACTCTTTATTAAACACTAGTTGTGTCCGCGGTTACACACGCGTGAAATATATAGCCTATGTGTTATTCTCATGTATAAGCTATATTATTGTAAATTTTAATTAAAAACTGTTCAGTAGTATTTGCGTCAAAGAGTAACAAATATTTATCCATCCATCCATCCAAACTCGCATACATCCGCATTTATAATATTCGTAAGATCTAATACAAGATTTAAACAGACAAAAGAGTTTTATGTTTTATTCTAGCAATCACTTGTAGACAAACTTTGGTATAAAAAATCGACAAAAACGGTAGGTGGCGCTTTTAGTTGCATTATTTCTTTACTGGCTTATGGTGAATGGTAACCATTACGTAGAGCACCACAGATATCATGCTATAACGTTGTCATGTGACGTATGTGATTTAATTATTCATTCATTCATCCATTCATTCAAACATTCATTTATCATTCATTCATGCATTAATTTATTAATTAATTAATTCTTTCATTTATTTATTTAATTAACACAATATAAACTTACAGTTTATTGCCAACACGTTTATATTTTAAAACTATTATACTTTACTAAATATACTCTTTAACTATACAATGACAAAAATATTCTTATTTTATTTATTATGGAAGGTAAGGCTTCTGTGTATATGACAGCATCTTGGACCTTATCTAAAAATAAATTTAATAATTGCAATGCTCGCATAATGGTACCATTGTTAGCGAGCTTGTGATCATGTCTTACCGTCTTGAACAACATAAATACAATCATTAATTCGACAATTGGGGGATTTCACCATCTAAACCATCATCATCTTAACCCGGAAGGCATCTACTGCTGAACAAAGGCTTCTCCCAAAGATCTCCACGACGATCGGTCCTGCGCTGCTCGCATCCAATGCCTTCCAGCGAATTTGACCAGATCGTCGGTCCTTCAATAAAAATCTCTCGATACAGATCACAAATATTTTGATTAAATTATAAACCGTGTGTTTGAGTATCCCTTGACCAGTGGGTAGATTTTGATGGAGCTTTCAGTAATGTAATGGGGTAGATGCTATACTTACACATTAAGAATATATGTATCTTTAGTACATACTATCAGGTATTTTCTTATAGGAGTAGTAACATCTCATTCAATTGTATCTTATATCATAAGATTTTCTCTTATTGGAGCCGAGCAGTAGACTTTCAATAGTCATATCAAGACGGTTAAAAGTCATATTTATAAATCGCCATCTCCCTTCGGAACTTATACATAAATGGTAATGTAACAAGTACAACTTAACCTGCCCTTGACCTCTATACATGGCGACCTCAAATAATATTAGGATACATTGACATAGGGTCACTGAGTTTCGTCATTTTATGTTCACACATTTGTTCACAGCAGTTGTGATAATAGATTTGTTTGCTAAACACTCGTTAAACAAACATTTTATAGGACAATAATAGCCCCAGGACTAGATGGCGCTGTGTGATTGTTTATGATACACACAGCGCCATCTAGTCTCAAATTAAGTAGAACTTGTGTTATAGGTACCAGACCACTGAATAGAACACGAAAATACTCATTTTTTTGTAAATAATATACATAGAAAACACACATCAATACAAACAATGATATTCATGAACTATGTTTATACTGCAAGGAGTCGAACATGTGGCCATCAGAATCAAGGCATATTGCTAAACCACTCTACCACCGAAGCCGTAAATTTTTTGTTAGTTTATGTTTTTTATAATATTTCGTGCGGAACAAAATTTTGTATTCATGATTATGATTGTTGGTGTAGTTCTGGACAACCAGAACGACATATATATAGATATATAAAAAAATATATATATAGATAATTTTTGTTTAAATACATACAAATATACGTAGGACTTGAGTCCTACGTATATTTGTATGTATTTAAAAAAAAATTATCTATATATATATTTTTTTGTGTATGATAATGGAATGGTGCACCCGCCTGCACTAACGGTTTACGCTGGCGGGGCACCAGTGGAGGATGATAGGATGAGCACGAGGTCAGGTCAGTTAGCCCATCGTGACAAATTCACCAAGAATTTATCACGATGGTTTCTAGGGGGAACCGCGTGGAGGTCGACCTAACATGGTACATCACATTACTAACAATCCCTTTTCCCTCCTATCTATATATTTGTATCGGTTGTCTAGTACACATAATACAAGCTCTCCTTAGCTTAGGAGTACAATAGCTTATGAAACAAACTGCTTGGCAGCTGATAAAAATGAGTCTGAGGTACTCACGCTGATCATATTTTACACTCTACTTTTGGGTAAATGGTCTTCACTATATACGTTACGTTATTCAATTTGAAATTGAAAATGTTATTGTGATTAAAATGCGTAGGTATAACACTAATTTGACCTAAAATAGTGCAGGTGAAAACATATTAGTCAATTGAAATATTGATTCTAATGAAGCATTGTTGTAGAAATTGCGCTACTTTATACGATTGTTGTACAAAGGATGCTACGATTAGGCTGTTTATATTTTAGATAATATCGTGTTCTTGCTCTTCTTCTATTACTCATATATCTATAACTAGCTACTCGCCCAGGTGTACATGTATTATATATAATAATAATAATCTCAGGACAATTCACACAGCGCCATCTAGACCCAAGTTAAGCTAGCTGAAGCTTGTGTTATGGGTACTAGATACATAGATATTTTTTTTCGTAAATACATACATATTATACATAGAAATCACCCAGACCGATACAAACAATCATACTCATGAATACAAATGTTTGTGCCGTGCGAGGTATCGAACCCGCGACCATCGGATGTAAAGCGGTGTGCTAGACCGCTATACCATCGAGGTCGTCAATATATACAAACCTTCTAGAATCACTCTTTATACCACCCGCTGGAAACTAAAATACCATCCTGATCATCTGGATGAGTGGCGGTCTTTCTTCGTGTGGTTTTTTTATCACGCACAAGTACTTGTGGAATCACCTTGCAGCAATCGTATTTCCGAACCGATACTATATTGAAACCTTCAAGATAAGAGCTTATACCTTCTTAAAAGGTCGACGAACTTGTAATTCCCCTGGTGTTGCGGTAATCACTTACCATCAGGTGAGCCGCAAGATCATTTGTTATAATAAAAAAAACATGGCGTTCAGTATCCGTAGGGCTGTATTCAAATAATGAGAATGAGATCATAATTAATTCAAAATACAAAATTATATAGTATTACATAGTCATTACATGTCTTAATGAAAGAGAGACGACGAGAAGACAGAGAGAGAGAAATATTATAATATTATATTAGATTATCAATACAATTATAAAAAAAAAAACTTTAAGTAGGACTTATGGTGTGCCTGAAGGCCTACTCCTTCCTGGCTGATATGAGTTTAGTCTGAGGGTACTACGAGTTTGAAGCTCACCCCGGGCTTTAAATTTTGATCACAATAATAATAGTAATCACTTTTATTTGTCTCTGTCCACGCCTAAAGTTAACTCTTTCAATGGCCGGAGGATGTCCACGCCTAAAATGGAGATAAGGTTGGCAACACTGTACGAGTGTTGCCCCCCTTTTTTTTGACACATTGTTGTGAGCGCTCTCTGTACAAACTCAATAAACAATAAACGATTTAAAAAACTTGTAATTCTTTATATCAAGTAATGATCGCAATGATCAGTCTCAAATAAAAAACTATTAGATTTGCTGCTTATAATAAAATATTAGAAACTAGCAAACGTTGTTATGCCATATAAATTAAAATCGCTATTAAAAAATATGGGTTGATGAAGAAGGGCGAAAGTTTAGGGTTGTATGTATTTATCAATGCTAAATTATAATAAAATATTGACGAAAAAATAAATATTTAGTGGTGGAAAACCCTTGTCAATTAGGGGTATGAAAAATAGATAGTAGCCGATACTCAGACCTACTGAATACGGATAGAATTAAAAAAAAAATCGGTCTTGTCGTTTCAGTGGTACTCCACTGGCAACTAAATTGTGACACGAGAATTTTATATATTATATATAAGGTGACTCTGACATAATATATATATGACATAGGTATCCGCTAAGAAAGGATTTTGATTAATTCTACCCCCAAAGAGATCTCACTATAAATCTTCTTAGATTTTATAGGCCCTAATTTTTTACACACGTTAAACAAAAGTAAAGCCGCAAACACTACACCTAATTAATAATAATACTTACTACTACGCGAGCGAAGCCGCGGGCAAAAGCTAGTATAAGATAATCGAGACAATACGGTCTATAACTCAGAGTAGGTATTGAGTCTACCCTCTCTGTTATTCTGTTCTATTATTAGTAAATTAATAAAATAAAAAATCAACGACGATAGCATTTTAGTTCAAAACTGTCCACTACTAACGAAGTAATATAACATAAAAATTTTACGTTATTGTAAAATTTTTATGTTAACAAAATTAAAAGCTTGTAATTATTCATTGAACATAAAAAATCGATAATATCAAAATGTTTTCCTTGCAAAAACTTACACTTACTTAAATGTAAAGTATATTTTTATTACAGTTAGGTTTTTAAAAAACGTATTTTTTTATCTGTATTCTTATACCTGATCTAATTAAGTTTAATATTTTATCTGTATTTTTATCCGTAATCTAATTAACTACAGCGTCCCATATAAACTTAACCTAATATAGATTAAATGGGGGCGCGGACAGACCAACAGTTGTTTACTCGTATCTCTAGCTTTATTTACTATACCTCTAGTTTGCTCTGATAATGGTAATCAATCATCTTGATTGATGTATAATATATGACATTTTTTTGTTTTATTTCGCGTACTAATAATATTGAGGTCGACGTTTTTTTTATGATAATAATACGCTAATGATGTCGCCGTCGGGTCAATAGTGTAGGATGAATGAAAGAGGATCTTATCTAGCTCACTCTTATCGAAATAAAAAAAAATATCAATCACTATATTGTAAAATTTTTTTTTATTTATAATGCTTTATTGCGTCAACATTAAAATATAATACATTGAAAAATATAACAATAGATTATAGAAAGAAAAAAAGAAAATCTAGGCGGTCTTATCGCTAACGCAATCTCTTTCAGATAACCTTAGGAAAGAGAGAATTTCTAAAAATAAAGTAGGCAGTACATGAGTGGAAATAAGTTAACAAAACTAAAATAAAAACATGAAAAAAATATATACACTTACGTAAGTAAATTAAAATGTACACCGAATTAGGTTTTAAAAGTAATTTAATACTAAAACGAACTATTAATATATAACAAAAATATAAAAACATTTAAATATTATACAAACAAATAAAAATGACACATATATATAGGTACTAAAGGTAATAATAAACTGTCTTCACTTTTTGTAATCATATGACTATGAATACCCTTTTATAATTATATTAATGATAATATTTATCATATTAAATTTTTAATAATTGAAAAATCTTAGGCGATTATTCGGAATATTGAGCGAATGAAAAATTAATTAGTCTATGGTTGGTAGTCATTATGTATAGAAGGGTGTACTGTAATGTAGTGATTACTTGCTCAGTTTGGTGTACAAATAATTTATTTTACACAAAAATATACTTGCATAATAACCAAAAACATAACGTGAAGAAACACACTAAAGATATTTTTACATAATACAATAAACATAATAAAATCTGTGAGCAGTCCGCGAAAGTTATGCGGTTCGCGCCAAAATTCTGACAGTTGTGTTTTACTACTCATATACGTTCCCGTTTACGTAATCATGATCGACCTACGTTCTATTTAATTTTTTTTTAAACTGTGAGTGCAACTACATGTGGTCACAACTATATGTGGTCCTCGAATAATATTGATTTTGGTTCGAGGACATATTCATCTACGCACAAGTTTTTGATGTATGAAAATCAGTTAAAATCGTATGAAGTACGAGGTCAGAGAGTCAAATAGAGTTACTGTATGATAATTTACCAGATTCTTTATTTCTTTGTACGAGATTAAATGTTTTAAGGTTGGCAAAACTGTTTTGAAAATAGAAAAATATGTTTATTCTGGTTGTCAAAAGTGGTGAAAAATTCAAGCCATCAAAGCGTGATACCATATCAAATAAACAAACTCACTTTTGGGTTAATAATATTACACTGATTGATGCTGCGGTTGATAGGTGAATCTTAAATATACATTTATAGTACAAATATGTAATCATTGCCCATTATAGAGATCATCACGCGTTACCCAAACAGTTATAATAGGGTTTAACACCCGAAACTAGTTGCTGGTTGATTATTACGTTATCCGTCGATCAATCACTTGCATGGCGTTGATGATCGTGCATGGGCGCCTTACTGTCTACATTCAATGCACGGGTTCACTGACATTTGTTTACCATTTTATACTAGTGATGCGTCCCGGTTTCTCGCCTGTACATTTATTGTGGAATTTAAATATTATTGTTAATAGAACAGAACTTAATATGTTTTTTTTATATGTTAAAGATAGTATAAAATAATATTATTACTCCAATAGATAAACTATTACAAACAAGTATTATAAATCGTTTTTCTTTGTAATTATAGTTTCTCAATATTTTTTAAATAACATTAATTTATAAATATATGAAAAATAATTATTATGCATACTTCTATGAATGAATGAATGAATATAATATATAATAAGTACATTATCTCCTTCCTACATAGTATACCAAAATGAATAGTTATTAAAAAGTCCTATAGAGTCTACCACGACAGGTCGACCTCCACGCTGCCCTCCCTGGTAACTATCGTAGTTGTTTGCAGTACATTCCATCTACCTATATAGTATACTGTAGGAAATTGTTAGTAATGGCCCTAACGCTAATATTTTACCACGTCAGGTCGATCTCCACGCTGCCTCCCTAGTAACTATAGTTGATTCCTAGTGTATTCGAGCGGGCATAGACTCCATTACTAGTAATGTACCATGTCAGGTCGACTTCCACGTACCACCCGTAGTAACTGTTTTCTAGTACATACATCTTAAGCTGATTGATCTGACTTCATATCCATCCTATAATCCTCGAATGGTGGCCCTACATTAGCGCGAGTACACCATTAACATCTATACATATAAATAAAATTGGAGTGTCTGTTTGTAATATTGATATAACCGTTTTTTACTACATGCATATGAATATAAATACGGTACATACACCAAAATAACATTTTTTACAATTTTTCTCTGTCTGCTGTTTGTTCCGGCTTATCTCTGAAATGGCTGGGCCGATTTCGACGGGACTTTTATTGGCAGGTAGCTGATGTAATAAGGAGTAACTTAGGCTTCTTTTATTGTAGAAACAATCTCTAATTAACTTTATCGTTAAATACCACGCGGACGAAGTCGTACCCGCGACTTCGTAACAGATCTCTTTTTTTGAAGTTGGTTGTAAAGTTATAAATCAAATGCTCGATATCCAAACCCCATTATAATGTTGCACTATAAATTAATTCTAAAAGTATTAAAAGGTCTCTAAAGGTCTCTAATTATGCATGTAAGTAATTAATAACGTTCCTCGACCGTACATAATTAGGAATGTAAATTAATAAAATTGATTTTGTATCCTGGACTATGCTCGGTATGGTTTACAATAAAAAATATATAACTACTAGCTGACACGCGCAACTTCGCTCGCGTAGTAGTAAGTAATTATTATCAATTAGGTATAGTTTTTACGGCTTTACTTTTGTAAAAGTGTGTGTAAAAAATTAGGGCCTATAAAATCTTTTTGTTAAGTGTGTGTAAAAATTATGGCCTACAAAATCTAAGAAGATTTATACAAACTTTCATCACCTATTTTATCCCCTTAGGGGTGGAATTTATCAAAATCCTTTCTTAGGGGACGCCTACGTCATAGTAGCTTTATGCATGCAAAGTCTCAGCCCGATCAGTTTAAAATTAACAAAGTTTCATACAAACTTTTGTCCCCTTTTGTATCCCCTTGGGGGTAGAATTAATCAAATTCCTTCTAAACGTATGCCTAAGTCATAACATCTACCTGCATGCCAAATTTCAGCCCGTCCAGTGGTTTGGGCTGTGCGTTGATAGATTACTATGTCAGTCACCTTTGAGTTATATAAATTTAACGATATATTTCGCCCAATATAAATAATATTTTATTTAAATTATAACCTATGTGTTATTCTTCTCCTTCTTCTTTCGTTTCAATGGCAACTAAATTTATTTTCCCAATGTATAGAATGTTGCGATGACTTTTGCTCATTCTGTCGCATTTATAGATCTTCCTTTGTGCAGGATGTTGAGCACAAAGGACAGGTCAATAGATGGGTCATAGTCTGGGATGGTGCTCCACAGTCACAAGCCTCCTTTGATGCGACACTATTTTCCCAAGTTGTACCTACAGCGACCCATCTAGGTTCGCAGTCTGTTAAGCGATTTTATTCAGCTATATTACTGTAAAGTTTCATTAAAATAAGTGCAGTAGTTTTTACGTGAATGAGTAACATACATCCATCCATACTCACAAACTTTTGTGTATATAGTAAGATTGATTAAGTGAGAATAGATAGTGAAATTACAAGATAAGAGGTTTGATATTTGAGGCCTCTGGTATAGCAATGAATGAGTGGTGTCGCGGCCGAGTGGACACCGTCATGTCTATAGTATTGTTCATATACATAATGAACTATCTGTGGAAGTTCTACACGGAACTACAGCATAGGATTTTTCAAAATGGGTACATTATGATTAATAGGAATAGAAATAGAAATAATCTTTATTCAAATAAACTTAATATAAGCACTTTTGTATAGTCAAGTTTTTTTATTCTACCGCTCATTCGGAATGCAGATTCATCACAAGAAGAATAAGCAAGAAACTTGTGTGTTGCTCTTTTACATAAATATTGATTTACTTATATTTAATTAACAACAAGGATTAGGCATGCGACAATCAACATAGAAACCGCTACGCACTCAATCTCTGTTCAATCAGATAACATTGTCAGCGCTATGAATTTTAAGTTAGATTTTTCAAGAACCAGCAACGCACACTTGACTCCCCTGCTGTTTCAAGCGTCCATAGGCTACAGTTACCATCAGATGGCCTTGTTTGCAAACGTAGTAGTATAAAAAGAACATAGGCGTTGGTAAATCCCCTCTGATAGATTCCCTGTTTGAATTGAATGGGCATCGGAATTACGACGGCCTGAGCCGAGGTGCGAAACCCTAGCGGTGCCCTAAGACAAAAGTCGTATCCGTCAGGCGGGAGTTGGCCTTCAGCCGCTCCATAAGTCCTTCCGCGGGTTTGGAGTGCCATCTGCACTCGCCCCCTAACGTCCTGCGAAGCTGTATAGGCCAGCTGCGGCCAACACCATTAGAGTAGTCCGAAAAAGCGTCGGTAACTCTATCCTGAAGTGGGCCGTCAACTTGTTTGCCATTCTAATTACATAAAAAAACATAAGTTTGCTTTAGATATACTAGCTACTCGACCCGGCTTCGCACGGGTGTACATGTATTATATATATAAACCTTCCTCTTGAATCATCTATCTATTAAAAAACCGCTTCAAAATCCGTTCGGTGGTTTTAAAGATTTAAGCATACATAGGGACGGACAGACAGCGACAGCGACTTTGTTTTATCCTATGTAATCATGTGATGATGATATAGTAGGTAGTGTTTAGATGTTGACTGTACTTTGCTGGATTGTGGTATTTTATAGATGGGTGGTCGCCGGTTCTTGATCTGTGACTTTAATTATCTCTTTGATCCTTTCTCTGTTGGAATTTCTGGTTATATATATGATGGTTACTATTTGTAATAATTATCATTACATAGTATAGAACAAATTCGCTGTGTCCGTCCGTATGTATGCTTAAATCTTTATAATGGTCCGGTTGGTAGATTGTAGTTATATAGAAATGAAGATGTCAAACCAAATTCACATTAATTGTTGTGTGAACATTATTCACTGATCTGAAGATATCATTCCATGAGACTATATGAATATTTATTATAGATTGATTTTATATTTTATTTGTATGTTTATTTTATCCATGACTGTATATTTTTCATATTTATGTAATTATATATCTTATATGGGTATATAAGCATGTTTATATAATATATCATTACATAGTATAAAACAAAGTAGCTGTTGCTGTTTGTCCTTATGTATGCTTAAATCTTTAAAACTACGCAACGTATTTTGAAGCAGTTTTTATAATAGATAGAGTGATTCAAGAGGAAGGTCTATTATATAATACATGTACACCCGTGCCAAGCCGGGGCAAGTAGCTAGTTTGAAATAAACGTAAGAATGGTGCAGGTAAGTATCAAATCAGTCAATCAAACAAGTCATTTCATTGGTCACACTAATAGTGTACGACTTACCGAGAAGAGAGGTAACGAAACTGTATTTAAAATAAATAAATCTAGCTAAATGTGGGCGTGTAATACCGACCGATGTCATGGCAGTCAGCGGCGCTGACTACCCTAAAATATAGTCTTTAATGTTATGAGGCAATGCCTATCACAAAATGATTACTTGAAGTACATAATTTAAATGAACTGTCCTTAAAAAAAATAAACTTTAATGCACAAATACAATTGAGTGAATACAATTTGACTGGAAGAAATCCCTCTTTTGGGATACGTCCGCCATTGTACATCTTAGATATATTTTTTTAAGATCGTTGTATCTTTAGTTAATTTAAATGTATTTATTGTGCAATAAAGTGTTACAAACAAACAAATAATATATAAATGTACGTATGGCGAACTTAACACGTAAGGTATACCAGTCAACCATAAGACGGTAGAAAAAAATAAAAATAAAATTATAATGTAAAAATTTGACGTTCATAAGGCTAAAAACATGAATAAATGATTTTTGATTTGAATTTTAAGGCAAATTATATATTACTACTATTTACGTATTTGCGAACTTATTTTTATATATAGCGTCAAAACTGGTCACATCATGGTTTTTATTCAAAATATCTTTATTCACGTAGGTCTATTACAGACTCTTATGATACGTCAAATCTACCGTCAGTTCGGAATGATTTCGAGATGAGAAGAACTGACAAGAAACTCAGCTCGTATTCTTTTCAAATAAATGTTGTACATGTTTACAATAATACAGATTCATTTAAATTCAAATTTGGGAGAATAGAGTGACTGTGAATTTAATGGTTTTAATTTAATAATTTATTAGATTAATAAGCGGTTGTTGAAAATTACATGTTTTAATCGTATGGTTTAATTTATATTATAAATGTCCATAGTTTATAATTGAATGGGAATCAAAACCAGGGATGTTATGGATATGAAATTTCGGATACGGATAGCTTTCGGATATAGGAATGATTACTATACCGGATACGGATGCGGATATGAAATTATTTCAGATTATCCGTTAGTTTCGGATAATTTCAGTTACGGATAAAATACAAATAGCTAAATAAAATGGTTACATAACGTGTCTAACTCTGTCTCCGATATTGTCCGAAACTTTTATTTCGGATTCGGTTACGGTTACGGATATTTTATTATATCGGATATCCGAAAGTTTCGGTTACCGTTACGGAGCTCCTTAACATCCCTACTCAAAACCTAATTAATGTTACTACAATTTATCCCACAGTTAAGTGCATCAAAGATAACGAGGGACGATTGAACTGCGCTGCGGCTACGGCTGCGCGCTTGCGTGTCTGTTTGTTTGTCTGTACGTTGTGCGGTGCATCGTTAGATCTCGAGACGTTAATAAACGCTCAATTGGGGCCACTCCACTCGATTGTGGTGTGTCTGTGTTGATAAACGTTAGAGGGAGCGGAGATATCTTATATTTAACGTGGTTGTAACCGCGGGCACAGCTAGTAAGACTTAATTTAGGTGATACGTAGTTCACCGGGTCACCTTATATGTATCACTAGCTTTTGCCCGCGGCTTCGCTCTCATAAATTTACCCCCTTAGGGGTGGAATTTATCAAAATCCTTTCTTAGGGGATGCCTACGTCATAGTAGCTTTATGCATGCAAAGTCTCAGCCCGATCGGTTTAAAATTGACAAAGTTTCATACAAAGTTTCATCCCCATTTTATCCCCTTGGGGGTAGAATTAATCAAAATCCTTTCTTAGCGGATGCCTACGTCATAATATCTACCTGCATGCCAAATTTCAGCCTGATCCGTCCAGTGGTTTGGGCTGTGCGTTGATAGATCACTATGTTAGTCACCTTTGAGTTATATATATTTAGATGAAACTTCCTGTACTGTGTAACACATTACTTCCAATAAATAAAATAATGAATAATAATTTTAGACAATACCGTAACATATTCTTTGTATATACAAATATAAAGACAAAAGGTCATAAAAGGTCACAAATGACAGTTTTATAGAGGCAAGTGTGATCAGCTGAGTTTGTTTACTCTACTCGTTCAACTGGTGCACAAAATGCTCTACTTTAGTTTTTATTATATAAATACTGACACGGCAAGCGTTTAGTCATCTATATATTGATACAATAAATACAAAAAAAAACAAGACTAATACAAATCTATACATATAAATAAAATTGGAGTGTCTGTTTGTAATATTGATGTAACCGTTTTTTGCTACATGTATATGAATATAAATAAGGTACATAAACCAAAATAACATTTTTTACAATTTTTGTCTTCTGTCTGTCTGTCTGTTTGTACCGGCTAATCTCTGAAATGTCTGGACCGATTTTGACGGCATTTTTTTTGGCAGGTAGCTGATGTAATAAGTAGTAACTTAGGCTACTTTTATTTTAGAAAAATAAAGTTAAATTCCACGCGGACGAAGTTGCGGGTGCAATATTATTTGTCTATATATAGTCTTACCGAATGTTAAATTCATTATTATCGAATTTTGATCACTGGGCAACCACTAGTAATAAATAATAGTAACTTAAAAAGTTAATTTTATTAAGTGACTATGCTCATTGTAATAAATAGAGTAAAGTATTTATGGAATAGTAACTTCTCTAAGAAGGATATCTTCAATCTAGCTATAAACAAGATATTATGAATTATGTTGATAGTCGCATGCCTAATCCTTGTTAATGTAAATCTATTTAAAACAATATTTATTTAAAATAGCAAGACACAAGTTTCTTGCCCATTTTTCTTGTGATGAGTCTGCGTTTCGAATGAGTGGTAGAATAAAAAAATGTGACTATTCAAAAAATCTTATATAAAGTACATTTGAATTTTAAGAAAAAATAAAAATATTTTATATAAACAATATAATGTAAGTGTGTGTGACATGTCATCACGATTCACGTTGACATGTAGTAACTCATTGAGTTTGTTTACGCTGGACCCATGATACCCAACCAGTGGTTCGTGAACCGCCAAAGAGCCCAAATCTGGTGCGGGTTAGATTAAAAAAAAACAATTATTATGGACCTTAGAACTATTTAACACAATATATTTATTAGGTTTGATGTTTTTAAACTGTTGGATTTTTTTATCCAAATACGTATTATATAGATATAAATACAAACTTAAAAGTTTGTGGCTACCGAGACCGTCAAAAAGAAATATAAGTTTTGAAAATAATATAAAGTTTATTTATTGATTACTTCTATTTTTTAAACTGGTGGCTCCTGAAATAAATAAAAAACAAAGTATATTTCTCGATCTATTCTGGTTGACACTTGACATTGGTCATTGTCTGTTTGTGGACACATTATTCATTAATGCCTATGATTGATAGTAGTATCATGATGTAGTAGTTTTAGTATCTGTTAAGAAACTCTTTTGATATATTTAAAGTTTTCTTGATTACTCTAATCAAAATTATAAAAACAAAATTATATTATGTCACCTAACTCTCTACCATCTTACCATTAAATACATTTTTCCAGTCATAAATAGTTTTACTACATATTTCTACAACAGTATCACAGTCATTTAAACCGGTGTTTCCCAATTAGAGGTACGCGTACCCCCAGGGGTACGTGAAGTTACATCAAGGGGTTACAAGCTATTAGTAAAACAAACATACACACACACTCACAAACTTTCACAATTATAATATTTGTGTGATTGCTTGCAATACGGGGTACGCAAGGTTTGAGGTCTTTTTTGAAGTGGTACGCAGCAAAAACTAATTGGGAACCACTGATCCCTACTAATCTCTCTTTATGGGGAATCTCTCTTTATGGGGAATCTCTCTTTATGGGGAATCTCTCTTTATGGGGAGTCTCTCTTTATGGGGAATCTCTCTTTATGGGGGGGCTAAGGCCCTATGCATAAAGTTGGACTAGTGTCACTCACTAATAGCTATGCTATACTGTTAGGTTGACTGGTAGAGATGTCTTTTAGTGATAAGTCCACTTTTGCTCACTTTGTATATAATTAAGATTACTACTGCATTTAAAAGTGCAATAAAGTATAAAAGAAAATGGTGAGTAATATGGACTGATAGTCCCATTGCTAGCAATGGGTCAGGTTGACATCCACGCGGACTCCCCTGGAAATCATGACAAATTCTTAACATTGGTTATTGTCTGTTTGTCGACACATTATTGGTTAATATCCATGATTGATAGTAACATCATGATGTTTAGTATCACAGTCATCTCAAAATTCAAAATTCAAAATATCTTTATTCATGTAGGTCTATTGTAGACTCTTATGATATGTCAAATCTACCATCAGTTCGGAATGATTTCGTTTTGTTTATAACTTAAAAGAAACTCATCTCGTTTTTTTTTTTTTTTAATGTTGTAGGTACATATTTACAATAATACTATTTCATTTAAATTTAAATTTGGGAGAATAGAGTGACCACCAGCAAATGCTATATAAAAAAATCAAAAAATCAAATCAGTGTTCGCAACTTGAACAGACCAGTCCCCACAAGCAGCACCCGTTCACAAGTATGACGGATGAGCTAGCCATCATTGCATTCAACCATATTAGAGGGAGCACATCGACCCGGCCCACCACGCCGCCACAAGGTTGAACTTTATAGCGAGCATGACTGTTTCAAGTTACTCCACTACGTCATTTATATTATTTACACATAAACTGTACCAATCACAGTTTTCACCCATTACAATATTTAATTTACACGATATGTCATTACTAAATTTAGAATAAGTTTCTTTAGTGTTTATTACATTATCTATGTCAATGTCATCTAACCTGATCTATAATTAACAATAGGAATTAGTTGCACTAGTTTTATCCACTCACTAATAGCACAGATAATATAATCTAATAGCTATGCTATACTGTTAGGTTGACTGGGGATCTCTTTTAGTGATAAGTCCACTTTTGCTCACTTTATATATAATTAGGTTTACTACTGCATTTAAAAGTGCAATAAAGTATAAGACAGACAAAAATTGTAAAAAATGTTATCTTGGTATATGCACCGTATTTATATTCATATGTATGTAGTAAAAAACGATTATATCAATATTACAAACAGACACTCCAATTTTTTTTTATATGTATAGATTTCCATCTCGTACTCTAAGCATGAGAATCACAGCATTTTAAAATATGACTTAATTTGTTATTTAAGTTTACTAAATCATCTACACCTACGTATAAAATGTTCTAATAAGATTAATAAACAAATTTAAAAATTGCGTTGCTATAGTTTAAATAAAATATATAACGCCCAATGGTTTTATAGATCACCAATTGGTTAAATAATTGGGTTTGATACAGTAACTATCAATTTTGGTATGATTTATAGCGGATATGAATTGTCAGATACATTGGTATAAGCAATTATAACACCTACTGGACACCTAATGTAACTTTATCTGCAATTAACTTATATATGGAGTAAAAAATATGTTACAACAATTGAGCAGAGTTGCCAGATGTTTATTGGGTAAAGTTGCCAGATGGTTTTTCCTCAAGTTTTTCCAAAAATTCATGCTTGGAAGAAAATTTGCAACGGTGATGATCTTGTGACCAACAACAAGAGATTTTGTTTTTTTTATATCTCGATGGCTTTGAAAAACGCTCATTTATTACTTGTTTTACTTTGGTAAAGTAATAACAATTTGACTGAGAGAAATATACAACAATAAAATCAATTTAAATTAATTATTAGCTCATTTATTTGTTTATTTATTGTTTTAATTCTTTATTGCACTTTAAAAGAGTGTACAAGAGGCGAGCTTAATGCCATATGGCATTCTCTACCAGCAAACCTTTGGGTAGAACTAGAAAGCGTAGTAGGGCAGTAATGGCGAAAATTTGTGATATTAATACTATAATAAATAATTATATTTATTACAGTATAAACAAAACCTATGTACATATATAATTTATGTTATATAAATATAATATATACTTATACTATACTATATTTATTGCTTGTTTTGCTTTGGTAAAAAAAAATGACAGAGAAATATGTATACAACAATAAAATCAATTTAAATTAATTATTACGTTCCTTTAATAATATGTTTTTTATTCTTTTAAATACTGTCATATAGGATCTGTACATTCTTAATATTATGCGGAAGTCTGTCCGCTTGTCGATCTGTTTATTATCATTTCACGACTAAATAACTAAACTGAGCTCAAGATAGATAAATCGTTTATTAGATTATTAAAAATTTGACAAATTTGGCTAAAGATGGAGCAAGTATCTTTTATAGAAGACAAATAAAACAGACGAAGTGTGAAGGATGGAGATCAAGACGACGAGTAAACAAAACGGCACCAGTATAGTCGTAAAATATTATGTAATAATGACTGATGTCATATAAAAACAATATAATATTGTAAAATACATAGATAATAAAAAGGTATAAAAATAATTCGCAACACGATTTTGAGTAGAGTTAGTAATAGGTAAATTCTTAATAGCCATATAGGTACAGATTATAGATCTAATTGATTTTTCAGTTTAATACTAGACCTACAGATTAAAATTTGAAATTTATAAATAGTAGTAAAAATTTATAAATTTTCAAATTCGCCACTCGCGACACATTTAGCTACTCGCCCCGACTTCTACGGGTGTACATGTATTATATATATATATATATATATAAACCTTCCTATTGAATCACTCTATCTATTAAAAAACCTCTTCAAAATCCGTTGCGTAATTTTAAAGATTTAAGCATACATAGGGACGGACAGACAGCGACAGCGACTTGTTTTATACTATGCAATGATGTTGTGAACGAAGGACTGTATATATATGGGGCTGGTAGATATAATTATACAGACACGGGTTTTAGGAAGCAATAATATAATATTATGTATAAAAGTATAATAGCAGAACAAGAATAATAATGTCATATATATTTTTCTATATAAAATAATAGACAAAATACATAAATAATACACAAAGAGGTGCGTCGTGCACAGATGTAATAAAAAATAAATCATCGTTAATCTCAATAGATATATATTTGAGTCATGCGTTTAATTTTAAAATGTTTTGTTATATGTCGACTGTTATTATTAAGGATTTGTTTACTCTGTGATCTAGCAGAGCCGATTTGGGTCATATGTTCGTGGAGTGCTTGTGGAAAGTTCATTTAAGGCCATTCATTCCAACTCCTCGAGGATGTTCTGTGTTTATTTATTCAATGGGGTTTTTATAAAGGAATACTCAGTGCTGGAATTTAGAGAAATTACTTGCAATGTCGTTTAGTAGCTACCTCGGTCTCATATATTTCATCTTGCTTTGTAACCTGTTTTTGGGAGTGCAGATTAGATAGTAAAATTTGGCCCCTACTTTTACTTAAGCATATTTCATATTCAGAAGCATAGTTCAAGTATTACGTAAGCATATTTATTACAATTATTTACCCCCCCCCCCATCCTCCTCGTCAGCAACAGTAAGCAAAGCTATTTCCCCCTCCCCCCATGCTTACGTAAACATTTTTCAATTAGTGTTTTTTTAGCAAAAAAAATATGAGGGTTGAAATTCGTGTAAAAAAGTAAATAATTAACGATGACGTAATCATCTAGACTCCCCCATCTCCTACGTCATTCAAAATAAGCAACGCAAAGAAATAGTGTTTATGTATATATATATGTACTTGGATACAGAACAAGCGGCAAGATATCTCTGGATCGGCAAATCATGATTAGTATCACAGATGTCACAGGATAACGTTATACTTAGTGCTGTTCATGAGTATAGGCGACGGTTGCCGTTTACCATCAAGTGGTCAGCTTGTTGGCCATATCAATTACATAGAAATAGTAAAATTACTTTATAGATTTATATAATTTTTTTTAATGCCGCTACCATAGCCAATTAAGCACTTTTGAATAGTCATCACATTTTTTTTTTAATATACCGCTCATTAGAAAATCTGTCTCATCACAAGAAGAACGAGCAAGAAACTTGCGTGTTGCTCTTTTAAATAATTTTATTGTTACTTTTTAAGTTTAAGTGTGTGAATACAAATTACCAATTAGCACTAATTCAATTACTCAAATAGAAAAAATATTAAATATACGACCAACAATAAATTATAAAATCGCATTAAAATAAAATATGTCTTATTAAGTAATGATGAACTTCCGCAAAATAACACGTGGTCCGATAAAATATAAAAAGCAAGTACTCAATATAAAGGCCTATACACTTTCTAATTAATATAACAACGTTCTCAATTTAGAAATATCCTGCTCATTTATATCAGTGGCATTCGGCTAGTAGTATGACAACATAGGATAGCATAGCATTGGGTGTAGGGAGCAGGGTTGTCAACCTTACAAATATTTGCCTCGTACAATGAAGGTAAAAACTCGTACATTGGCACCATTTGGCTACAATCTCGTACTTCATCTTTCTTTGAATGACAGAAGAGGTTGAAAATTAACTCTATTTGTATAATTGATAGAGATATTGAGTGGATTACATATATAGTAGTAAATATAATTTACTTCGTTCCGATCGCAGTTGCACGTTACATACAAACTGTTACTTAGCAACAATACTTATTTTAAATGTGATGGATTATACTTTTTCTACTTCAATCAATGTGCCTAATAATAATCCACTAAAGTTTTGTTCGATTATAAACTTTATAGTCGATTGGACAAAGTCTATAACATTATCGAATCTTTTGCACAAAGTTTTTGTTCTCCGGAAATTATAACAACTCGTAAGTTAAGTATATAGCACACTGTAACTTATGCCTTAGTGAGTGCACATAAATTTGAAATTTATAAAAAGGAATATAACTGTTTTATAAGTTAACTACTTATTGAATTATATACTTATGTCAAAAATGCAGAATTTATATGGTCACTATATTATCCCTTACTGAATTTAAAAAAACATCTGTATTTTTGTAATCATGTACAAGCTCATTTGAAATGAACAAGCGCTGAGTTTCTTATCACTTCTTCTTAGCTCGAAAGCACACCAAATCGACGATAGGTCAAATCTATACCTATATATCATAAACAGAGTTATTTAGATTGGAGTTGAACTTTCAAGTTTTCAAACTTACTTTGGTCTAAATCTTGTACAAAAATGTACTAAAATAGAAACGTAGTTGTAGCGAAGACCAAAAATCTCGTACAAATACGATATTCGAACTTTCAAGTTTTCAAACTTACTTTGGTCTAAATCTTGTACAAAAATGTACTAAAATAGAAACGTAGTTGTAGCGAAGACCAAAAATCTCGTACAAATACGATATTCGAATACCCGTCGTAAATGGGATTGTTGGTAATGAGATTAATGATCTTATTGCTAGCATGTACCATGTCAGGTTGACCTCCATTGTGATTTTTTCTTAGTGGATTTGTCACTATGCGGTAACCTGGCCTCATGCTCATCTTATCATCCTCTGGTGCCCCACCAGCGTAAACCGTTAGCGTAGGAGGGTGCACCATTCCATTATCATCCATTAAAAATATATATAATATAAGTACGAAGTAGCAGGATTTTTACAGGTATGGTCACTCTATTCTCCCAAACTTGAAATTAAAAATGTATCTGTATTATTGTAAACATGTATAACATTTATTTGGAAAGAATACGAGCTGAGTTTCTTGTCAGTTCTTCTCATCTCGAAATCATTCCGAACTGACGGTAGATTTGACATATCATAAGAGTGATCATAAGACTTACATGAATAAACAAATTTTGAATAAAAACCATGATGTGACCAGTTTTGACGCTATATATAAAATAAATAATAAGTTAATGAAATAATAAGTTCGCAAATACGTTAATATATGAATATTATATATGATATTTTGAATTGAATTGAAAAATTGGCAACCCTGGTAGGGAGTGTATTGAATGCGCGAGCGCACGCGTGGGCAGGCAATTGTATTGTGACTCACAGTCCAGATTGATAGACTGATGCTCCTGTTTGTAAGTTGATCTAAGATACCGCTAAGATATCTACTACGACTGTTTTATTTCGTAAATTAATTTGTATGAGATCATACATGCGTACCTACATCGTAGAGTTATAGAGACACGGTAGAAGCGGAAAGTACCTTTATTACTAGCCCCGGCTTGGCCCGGGTGTACATTGTATATGTGTGTTATATATATAAACCTTCCTCTAGAATAACTTCATATATTTAAAAAAAACCGCCTCAAAATCCGTTGCACAGTTTAAAAGATTTAAGCATACATAGGGACGGACAGACAGCGACAGCGACTTCATTTTATACTATGTAATGGTAATGATGATTATTTTAGTTATAAAAGATTTTGGGTACATATATGATGTTATTGTAAACATGGCCATTACAAAATTTGGTTGTGTTAAGCGTATAAATCTTTAAGTTAATTAATATGTTAAATATCCTACGATTTATATATCTATACTCTATACATATATATAAAATTGGAGTGTCTGTTTATAATATTGAAATAACTGTTTTTTACTACATGCATATGAATAGAAATACGGTACATACACCAAAATAATATTTTTTACAATTTTTGTCTGTCTGTTTGTTCCGGCTAATCTCTGAACTCTAAATATCTAATATATCCTTCGGTATCTTATTGTAATTTTTTATGCCCATTCCCATAATATGTACACTTATAAACATATGTTTATTACTTGCGCCACCTATCTTTTTTTATCTTTATTTCTCTATCCACACAAAGGTAGTGTGGAAGAGATTGCTTAACAATAAGACTGCCTCTTGTATCACTTAATGTATATCTTAATATTTTAACTACTTTCTGTATTTGGTGCAATAAAGAGTATAAATCTTAAATATAAAATTCTCGTGTCACAATGTTAGTTACCATACTCCTCCGAAACGGCTTGACTGATTTTAATGAAATTTCATATGCACGTTCAGTAGGTCTGAGAATCGGCTACTATCTATTTTTCATACCCCTAAGTGGTAAGGGTTGTCCACACCTAACGTTTTTTTTAGTATTTGTCTATATATTTTTTTTTTATAAAGTCATTATAATACATACATTCCTAAATTTTCACCTTTCTACCATCAACCCCTATTTTTTAATAGCGATTTTGATTTATATACCAAAAAAACTTTTCGGGGTCAGCTATTAAATAAATAATAATATTATGAATATGGTAATGTTATGTATATAGTAATAGTGTATGCCGTAGAGTAGGAGAGCGGGTGGGTCGTCGCCCCTCGTTATCGTTTCGGCATACATTCCTTGACCCCCGGCCTGCCGCGCGGCCGCCACTATCTGCACCTACAACAATTATACTCTGATTTGTCATAATTCAGTCTGATATTTTAAACTACGATCGATTTATCTATTTATGATAAAAAGTGCTCTCTATATAATTAATATTATAAATGCGAGAGTTTGTAACTATGGATGTTTGTCACTCTTTCGTAGAAAAACGGATTTTTATGAAACTTTGCAGCTATATTAGCTTATGCATCAAAATAACACAGATTGTATTTTTTTATTATAATTTAAAGCAGATGAAACTGCGGGCATAGCTAGTTTATAATAATAACCCTGTATAATATACACAGCGTTGTGTAGTCCCAAATTGTGTAGAGTTTTTGGTATGAATGACAACTGAATCTTTGGCAAGGCAATGAATTATTGGTTCAACAATCTGATTTTACATGGATATTTTATATGTATACCTATATTATATGTATAACATGGATGTTTATATTTATATGTATATATACCTATATGTTACAACTTCTTGTAATTAGTGAAACTGTTAAGAAAGTTTACATTTTTACATTTTATTTTTGTAATAATAAAATGTAGTTCATATTACGCAATAATGTAATAGGCAGAGCGATTTTTCGAGTTTATCCGTTATATAAAAAAAAATATCTGTCGTCTATAGTTTATGGAAATGTAGAAAGAAGTAAATGTTATCAAATAAAATTAAAGTATCATTGAACAATAATTTTATATGGTTTTAATACAACAATATTGTCATCAGTGTGCATTACCAGATTTCTTATCTAAAACTACACAAATATAAAAATAATATAGACGTATAAACAGACGTATAAATACCGGTGGAACTTGGGTAACGAAAGATAATTTGTTCACGTGACGTTTTTGGTATTATTGATATTAACTATTAAAAGTTTTTTATCCTTAATTTTTTTTTTAAATAACTATTCTAGTATTAATATCTAGGGATATTATGTAGGATATATTTGGAGTCATCGGTAATCAATCTAATTCAACATTTAAATGTATAAATATAAATTAATGAAATACGGAATAAATAAATCGTGTATTCCTTACACTGAAACTTAATGATTATAAATAATTAAGTAATAATGTATTGTTATAATAGATTGTAATTATCAAACATCTGAATGAATAAATTGATTTGTGTGTAAAAAGTTGTATCCTAATTAATTAACTGGGTCAGCTTTGTTGTTGTGTTTAGAGTGGCCTCGTAGGTACAAGACTTATGCACAACTCGGCAGATAACAATGTTATCCACTCTAAAATTTGTTATAATAAAGTAAAAATCTTTAGTAAAGATAACATTAGATTAATAATGTGACGGCCTCGGCGGTCTAGTGGTTTAACACATTGTCTTACTTCCGATGGTCGCCTATTCGATTCCTCATATACATTTTTTCGTGTTTGTTCGTTGCTCAATTAGGTGTATTTTATTAATAATACTGCAGATATATGACTCTTTTATTGTATATGATTATATTTATTGTATTTAACATGACAACCCTTTGTAAAACGATTCGACTCGACACACCGACAGACCATAGACTAAGTAATTAATCATAAACATAGACAATGTATTTTTATGGCTCTGAATACACAACACATTTAAATATTGCATTAAAATCCGTTGCGTAATTTAAAAGCTATAAGTGTACAGACAGTGGAAATGACTTTGTTTATACTATGTAAAAATTGGGTCGTTTTATATATAATCTCTACAATAAAGTATTACTAATAACAATAATATCTTAGGACACCTCACACAGCGCCATCTAGTCCCAAGTTAACCAGAGCTTGTGTTATAGGTACTAGATAACTGATACAAATATATTGATTAATTTTTTTTGTAAATGCGTACATATTATAAAACACCCAACGGATACAAAATCATACTAATAATTAATGTATCTTACGAGGATTCGAGCCCGCGACCATTGGAAGTAAAGCGGTATGTAGAGCCGCTGGCCCACAGAGGCGTTCTTTTTAATGAGGGTTTTAGGCTTTTGTCAATTGTTAAGACCTGTAGCACTGCGACCTATATAGATCTATTGTGCTGGTCCTTTTTTCAGAGTTCGCTACTTAGACCCGTCAGGGACCAGACTTGTAGGATATTCTTAGGAGTGATGGTATTTATCTCCTCGGCGTATAGTGTATACTTTCCAAAGGAGATATTTCGTTTATGTATGAGTGGGCTACAACCACATTGGATGTGTAGTGGCATTTCCTCTTCTGCATGACCGAGTCTGGTACGAAGCTGGCCTTTACAGCTTCACCGGACGATAGGTGGCTAGTGCAGATGGCACTCCAAACCTGCGAAAGGACTTATGGAGCGGCTGAAGGCCAACTCCCGCCTGACGGATACGACTTTAGTCTGAGAATACTGCTAGGGGTAAACCTCGGCTCAGGCTTTAGTAATTTCGATTCCCGTTTGAATTCAAATTCAAAATATCTTTATGAATGTAGGTCTATTACAGACTCTTATGATATGTCAATTCTCCCATCAGGTCGGAATGATTTCCAGATGAGAACCACTCACAAAAAACTCAGCTCGTATTCTTTTCAAATGAATATTGTACATGTTTACAATAATACAGTCTTTAAAATTTGGGAAAATAGAGTTACCACCAGCATATGCTATTGCACAAAACAAAATCTAGTCAGTGTTCGTAACCAGAACAGACCAGTAGACCGTAGACCCCACAAGCAGCACCCGTTCACGAGTAGAGTATATGAGGATCAAACTTTGTACAAAATGTATACGTGTATGAAGCAGCCCCCGATCACGAGTATGACGGATCTATCGGAGGAGACCAAATTTTGTACAAAGTGTATATGTGTATGATATGGTTGCAGGGTGATGGTGCCAAGATGACATGGCTGTGGTTGTTGGCGGCAGTGGTGGTGAGCGTGTGCGCGGAGCCCTACCAGTCTAGCTCGAGGCCGCCGCGCACCAGGCACTTCAACCGCGGACACCGCAGCCGCGACTACCCGACCCCCTCACAGTTCGTCGGGTAAGGATTGCCTTACATCAGGATTGCCTTACCTTACATCTACACATCTATATACAGGATGTTTGGAAGATGATAAGGCTTGTTAGTATAGACCACTTAGAACCGTATTTGACCATGCTTAGCCTTCGTGACGTACGATTTAATTTATTACCGAATTTTTACAATTTTTGTTGCAAAAACACAATTTTTTTTGTAATTAATTGCAAATAGTGGTCAATCTCGAAGATTAGTGGGTTATTTTTTATTTTATTTGAATTAAGTAATGTGTAAACAACCAAATAAGACTTGATGTACATAACAAGGCGTTAAAGCTTTGCACCCATCTTCCAAACATCCTGTATATTTTACTAGCGGCCCCAGCCACGCACTGCTGTGGCTAAAGTTCTTGAATAAAATAATATTGCGACTATGAATTGAGATGTAACCTCCTATTCTCCTATTTTTCAAGTTGAATTAAATTGCACACAATGTCCAAATCAAATTTGCAATCGGTTCAATAGTTTAGGAGTCCTTCGGGGACAAACAACGTGACACGTGATTTTATATATATATACTAGCTAACCCCGCAAAAGTTTTTGTGCCATATAAATTAAAATCGCTATTAACAAATAACAAAAACGACAAAAATGAGGCGCAGACGATGTTACGCGGGTCAGTTAGTAATATAGAAAGAACGTATGTACAGAATAATTACGTATTCAGCTAGTACTAGGTTCGAATCTCGCACAGTGCAGGATGCGCGCACGTGAGTGTCCTGCGCGCGCGCATCATCTGTATCAACATCACAACGAATTCATCACACGTCCGTAACAATGCGCCGGCTACTAAACTGACCAACATTGCTCGCATTCTTCCATTAACTTGTTGACATATAAGGCGTACTTTCCTCGCGTATTTTGTCCCTTTGTAAGTTGATAACTTCTGGTTCCAAACTATGGTTTTAGGTTTTTTTAAAAGGATGATAATGGGTCACCTGCCTGCGCTAACGGTTTACGCTGGCGGGGCAACATTGGAGGATGATAAAATGAGCATAAGTCAGGTCAGTTAGCCCATGACAAATCACCAGTAATTTATCATGATGGTTTCCAGGGAAAATCGCGTGGTGGTTATGGTTCTGGATTAAATTTAACGACTTTTAGTTTTACTAGAATTGTCGAATTATTAGAATAGGATAGAAAAACAAATTCAAATAAACTTAATTTAAGCACTTTTGAATAGTCAACATTTTTTTAAATCTACCGCTTATTCGCAAAGTTGTCTCATCATAAGAAGAATAAGCAAGAAACTTGTGTGTTGCTCTTTTAAATAATCCTTGTAAGTTCACATTTTACAAGTCGAAACGTGTGAATACAACCAGCACTAATTTATTTAGGCTCAAATATAAAAACACAATAAGATTAAATCAGTCGTAGTGATAAGAGCGGACCAGTCCCTACAAGCAGCACTCGTTCACGAGCATGACGGATGAGCCAGCCATCACTGCGCTCGATCATATTTTAGGGAGCCCAATAACCCGGCCCACTACGCCGCCACATGTCTGAACATTTTAGTGAGCATGACTACTCATTCCACTCGACCACGTCACAGCTACAAAATTTGTAGTGTACGACCAACAAATAATTGTCTTTTCTTAACTGCATTTACTTAGAGGATTTGCGGCTTTGGATGGACTGTAAATTTAAATGATTTGGCACTATATTTGCTATTCTACATTTCTCACTAATGGAAGAAACAAAGGTCTGTTAGCCCATTAGTAAAGTTACAAGCGGATGTTTGTAGTATGTGCTCTTTCTTTGATGCATGCCGCGTTTGTATATGAACTGCACCAGCGTCTTATTTTATGAATCCATTGGATTTACCCATAATGCTATTCGTCTATCATTGTCCCAAATTAACTGTTATTCCGCGGTAATATTCGCATGAATTGTGGGTACAATTTCCACTTGGTACTTGAAATTTGGCCCTTGTTCCGGGCTAGCGATCATGCATATGTTTGGAGTTTGGGATATATTTTTATATAATATTTTTTTTTATGAGTTTGGTCTAGGTGTTATAACCCTATAGCACAGTCTTTTATAATCTCTACTACAGCATTGGGATGCCCATATTTGGGATCGACAAAGTTACCAAGTAAATGCTTGAATAATTTAGATCTTGGATTACAATGAATTGGTTCGTTTCAATCTTAGATGTCTGGTTGTTTCCATCTCATTAGGTAATCACGATGGTTTCTTGAGACGCATGAATGTAGTCCTAACAGGGTATATCATTAATACTGATATCTGGGTCTCGGATCCCGTCCCCATTTCTTTATACTAATATATAAATGCGAAAGTTTGTGAGTATGGATGGATGTTTGTTACTCTTTCACGCAAACACTACTGAACGGATTTTGATGAAACTTTACAGTAACATAGCTTATACGTCTACGTAAGCTAATTACAATAAATTTCTTTATATGTATATAAACGCACATGTACCAAGCCTAAGTACCTATTTGGATAGATCTTTCTATCCAAATAGGTACTTTTGGCTTGGTAGAAAGAAAGAAAGAAAAATATTTTATTCAGTGCAATGTAAAAAATACAATATAAACAACAAACGGAAAAAAAAGAGCAAATAAAATGTACATATAATTAAACTTAATTTACCATAGTGTGTTCTATACATTTTACGTCATACTCTACAGCTACGTTCCCCCAAATTTATCTTATAACAGATACAATTTGTTATCTAAACTGACGGGGTCGAAGTTTATCTAAGTACAACACCTGATGTAATTATATTTAGTCGTCGCTAAACTGAAGTTCAGCGACCGTCTTATCGGAAGTGATTTGTAGTGTTCCGAATTAAAATGATCTACTTTTTCCGTCCCAAAGATATTTTGCTGAAACTACGTTTTTTTAATTGATGATAATGGAATGGCGCACCCGGCTTCGTTAACGGTTTACGCTGACGGGGCACCAGTGCAGGATGATAAGATGAATATGAGGTCAGGTTATGACAAATCCACCAGGAATTTATGACGATGATTTCCACATTACATTGCTAGCAATGGGGTTTATTAGCCCCCATTACTAACCATCCCCTTCCCACAGCTGAAACTATTGACACGCTCGGTTTGAATAGAATAGAAAATATTATTTATTCAAATAAACTTAAATTTATGTCACATATAAGATAATATTGTATACAGAAACCTCACCTTATACAAGAAAATGGTTCCTTTCTAACTCGGATTATTCTTTGGGCTGCTTTAGTTCTTCGACAGCCACTTTGATGGTTTTTTTATTTTATGGCCTCGGTAGTCTAGCGGTTTAGTATACTGCTTTACTTCCGATGGTCGCGGGTTCGATTCCTTGCACGGTGCAAACATTTGTATTCATGAGTATGATTATATGTATCGGACTAAGTGTTTTCTATGTATATCCAAAAAAGTATTTATATCAATTGTTTAGTCGCTCTGCTTATCGTGACACTAGGTGGCGCTGTGTTAATTGTCTATGGTTAATTTTTTTGTTTCATTTTTATTATTATTATTATGTATAGTTTACAGTTTAGAGTACTTCGGATATGTATCGTTTAGAGCATACGCTGTGACGTCACGTTACAATTCTGTATCGTACATTGACTTGTAGGCGTGTTTGCTGAAATTGTCGTTATTATACTAAATATAATACACAATTGGGTTGTACACATAATACACTTTCTTATGATTCATTTTATTACAATGCATTTAGTGTATTCAGAGCATTGAGGATAATCTTCATTGGTTTTTTTATTTTTTCTAATGAATTTGTAGTAATGAAATTTTGTTATATGTATTTCTTTTTGTTTGATTTTCTTGTTCTTTTTTATATTTTAATTCCAATTCAAATTTAAATTCAAAATATCTTTATTCATGTAGGTCTATTACAGACTCTTATGATATGTCAAATCTACCGTCATTTCGAGATAAGAAGAATGAACAAGAAACTAAGCTCGTATTATTTTCAAATAAATGTTGTACTAGTTTACAATAATACAGATTCATTTAAATTAAAATTTGGGAGAATGAAGTTACCACTCATGCATTGTGATATTTCTATTTATATGATGTAATAATAATTATTCTATTCTATTCTAAATATTGGGGTTTATATTCAAAGAATATTTAAATCTTAATCCTATTTCATAAAATACATAAAAGTAGATTATGTCATTACTTATAACATTAGCTATCTGCGAGTGAAAGTTCCGTCAAAATCGGTCGAACTGTTTCAGAGATTATGAGGAACAAACAATATTTAAAATTAATTGTTTTATTTATTATCTAACTAGAATAAAATTGATACAAATAGAATAAATGTAAAAATTGATCAACACAATGTTATACACATTTATCCCGCGCAAACGTAATGCACCACAGATGCACAATATTGCAAGGCGCACAGACGCAGTAGGATGACGTGCGCAACATGGCTGTATGCAGTATTAGCATGACAAAACTATATGTCAAAAATAAAGCAGATAACAGAAGAGATAACAATATAACACTGTTCTATTTCAAATAGACATTAAAAACATAAAATTGCAATGTCAATTACCATACTCTTCCGGAATGGCTTGACCGATTTTTATAAAATTGTATATGCATATTCAGTAGGTCTGAGAATCGGCTACTAACTATTTTTCATATTCTTAAGTGGAATAATGTAGGAATAAAAAAAATCTAGTTTTTTTATAAGAAATACATACAACCCTAAATTTTCACCCTTTTACCACCAACCTCTATTTTTTAATAGCGATTTTGAACAGTGAAAAGCTGTTAATTTGATATTACTCACAACAAACAAACACTTCAATTGATTTATATGTTACAATAATACGATACAGATATCTATCTATTGTAATCTTATAATAATACGAGTTTTGAAATCTATGTGGGCGAACACTACTCGGTTAATTTCACGCTTATAATTTCGGCTGCGGACAGTAGATAGGCATGCGGACCAGGGGGGTCGCGGGTTCAATAGGCCAAACGCTGGACAAGGCCACTGCATGGATGCAAGGAAATCATTTGCATGCCACTTATACTAATGCGATATGACGACCTACGCTGTCCACGGTTTGAGAATAATATCTTAGGTTCTGATGGTCGTGACTTCGAATTTCACAAAATACAAACATTTGTATTTGTGTCTGTTATTGTATTGTATTGGTCTAGGTTTTTATTTATGTGTGGCGAATTAACTATTATCAACCGGCAACACTGATCCCTAGTTACAACAGAATACTAAAATAACAGGCCTATCTTTCGAGATCAAATCACTTTCTTGTACACACATATATATCCACTAACTTTTGCCCGCGGCTTCGTTCGGGTTAATTTATCCCATTGGGGTTAGAATTAATAAAAATCCTTTCTTAGGGGATGTCTACGTCATAGTATCTTTATGCATGCAAAGTCTCAGCCCGATCGGTTTAAAATTGACAAAGTTTCATACAAACTTTCATCCCCTATTTTATCCCCTTGGGGGTAGAATGAATCAAAATCCTTTCTTAGCGGATGCCTACGTCATAACATCTACCTGCATGCCAAATTTCAGCCCGATCCATCCAGTGGTTTGGGCTGTGCGTTGATAGATCACTATGTCAGTCACCTTTGAGTTATATATATTTGGATTGTAAATACTTCTATATTATAAATATGTATATAGCTACTATCTGGACTCATCACTTCACCTCCTACTTTCCTGCTGCTGCTACAATACATGGAACACATTACAAACACAAATACTAGCGGCCTCAACATAGCCGCTAAATATGTTTAATATTTCTACGAGAAATTCTTATTCTGCCATAAGTTTCTTGCTTATTCTCCTTGTTCTGAGTCTGCATCGGAGGGAGTGGTAGAATAAAAAAATATAACTATTCAAAAGTGCTTGTACTGAGTTTATTTGAATAAAGTATTTCTACTTCATATCTCAGATTCAAATTTTACCTAAATGTCGTTTGGCTAAAGTTAGTAATTCGTTTTATGGCAATTGCGTAAGGTTTTACAATAAAATACCAGTCTGTTGTAAATCTGCCAGAAAAAAATTTTGAATGTCAAATAAAACAGTTCCTTTACAAAAAAGCTTACTATAAAATTGAAGAATTCGTTAACGATAATAATGTTTTTATAGAAAAACTTTAAATTCATAGCACTGACAATATTATCTGATTACACTAATGAGTGCGTAGCGATTTCTATGTTGATTATCGCATGCCTCTTACTTGTTATACTGTAATTATTTATATAAAAAAACATATATTAAAAAGAGCAACACACAAGTTTCTTGCTCATTCTTCTTGTGATGAATCTCAATCTGCATTCCGAATGAGTGGTAGAATCAAAATATGACTATTCAAAAGTGCTTGTAATGAGTTTATTTGAATAAAGATTATTTCTATTCTATTCAGAGGATTTAATTAACAGTGTAATGTCATTTGTGTAGAGTAAACTATGCATCAGGTCAGAGTTCATCTTGTATCACTGCGTCCTTAAGCTTAAAACTAACAGTTGCAGACCTTGTACTAGATTTGTATGCACTGAGCATGTCATAAATCTTCTTTATAATATCTTACATGTTGATTTAAATTGAAGTGTAAATGTTCAATGTAAAATTGGATTTGATTATCAACTACAATTTTTGGTTATATTCGGGAACTTGTCGTAACTTGCCTTTACAACTTCGTAGGACGAAAAAGTGCGAGAGCAGACGCTACTCTAAGCCCCCGGAAAGACTTATGACGCTAAATACCAACTGCTGCCTGACGGATACGACTTTAGTCTGAGGGCATTGCTAGGGATTCGAACCTCGGCACAATCCGTCGTAAATTCGATCCTCGTTTGAATTGGACGGGGGATTGATCGGAGAGGATATGATGTCCATGACGCTGTACATGTATATCAGCGATTCAAATTCAAATAAAAAAAAAAATATTTATTCATGTAGGTCCGTAACAGACACTTATGACAAGTCTAATTATAATCAATATATATTGTATATACGAGATAGTGTAACAATAACACTACTACTTAGAGAACATATTAATATAATAACTTATAGATCCAGGAACAAATCTTAGCCTAGTCTTACATCACAAAGACAATAAACAAAACAAATAAAATAAACAATAAATTAAATGCATGCAATTGGATTCTAATGTCTAACAGGATGCAATGGCAGGCTGTGCTTCATTGCATCCTGTTAGACATTAGAATCCAATATAATAATAAATAGTAATAAACATAATAAAATAAGCTTTTTAATCTTTTTACCCCATGATTATAATTAAATAAACAGATAATTAATATTTACAAGTCATTTATAACTATCAATTTCAATAAATTGTAATTATTATATTTTTGCTAACAAACAGAATTAATTCTAAAAGTCAGTAAATCTATTAATATATTTCTACATTTCCTAGGCATATGACATATATTCTTATTTAAATAAATGGTTAACATTCACCATCCGCGGAAGCACTTACGGAGTGGTTGAATACAAACTGATTCCTCTAACTGAGAGACTTAAGACAGAGTGCACTACTGGGATTAGAACCCCTAATCCCGTCACTGGAGTCGCGGTCGAATGCTAACGTGACCTTGCGACTTCGTCAATTGCGTGCGTAGGTACGACGTGTAGTTTTCTGTGGTTAATCCCACTCATCCCTCTGACACGGGGATGGTTTTTCAATGATTTTTCACACGATAAAAAAAAACTGAGTTCTGAGAATTTCGGTTTAAGCCCTCGTTGGATAGATTCCGTTCATTAGAAACCTCGAGATTACTACATATCCTAAACGAAAAAATCAATTTGCTTTATTTTTGTTTGAAAGACGTTAGAAATTGTTCTTAGCTACAATTGTAGCTATATATTATATGTTCCTGAATAAGAGAGACGCAAAAATTGTAGCTGTATACATTATTTTATAATTATACTAGCTGTCCCGGCAAACATTGTTTTGCCATAAAATAAAAAAAAATTTAGGGGTGGACTACCTCTAACATTTAGGGGGATGAAAAATAGATGTTGGCCGATTCTCAGACCTACTCAATACGCTCACAAAATTTCATGAGAATCGGTCAAGCCGTTTCGGAGGAGTATGGGAACGAAAACTGTGACACGAGAATTTTATATATAAGACTAGTAGCCCAGTGATCGAAATTCGATCATAATTAAATTAACATTCAATAAGACTATAGATGAAACCCACATGATGTGGGTTAAACCGCTGGTACAACTAGATTTCTATATATTAAAACGTGAAGCGAAAACTTTGTACCCTGTTTTAATAAACTGAGCAGGCGAACCGAAAATTGAGCAGGCGGAGGAGTAAATTTAACTAATGTGTTAAATTTAATAGTTTATATAGAAAAGAGGTGCAGAATGCTCATTTTTTTTTTAAATTATGAACTAAAATACACACGTAAAATAAATAAAGTATTATGAATATCTATTTTTAATTCGACTACATATTTTAAGAATAGACAAAAGAGTATCTATATACGCGTGTGTGTGTTAAAAACATGGTCGTGAGCGTAATGATTGTTGTATTGATTTAATGTATTTTAGCGCATAATTAAAAAAAAAATTAGTATCCTGCGCTTCTCTATATACACTATTCGTGTGTTAAATTTCATGTTAAATTTCCTCCGCTTGCTCAATTTTCGGTTCGCCTGCTGAGTTTATTAAAACCGGGTACAAAGTTTTCGCTTTTTTCGCTTCACGTTTTAATATATATATCTAGTTGTACCCGCGGTTTCATCCACATGAAATTTATAGCCTATATGTTATTTTGATGCATAAGCTATATTATTGTAAAGTTTCATCAGAATCCCTTCAGTAGTTTTTGCCTGAAAGAGTAACAAACATCCATACTTCAAATTTTATAATATTAAATAAAATATTAATAAGGTGTTTGTAATATTTGTTACAGGCCAAACGTTTGTCGAACCCGAAACGGCACGCATTGCTGTCCTGGGTGGACCTCCAGACCCAACTCGCTACTATGCGTAGTTCGTGAGTATTTTTTTTGTATCTCGTCTCGGCGTTGTACGAGTGTAATTTCTATAAGGTTAAGAAACAAATTTTTAGGTACATCGTTTACATTTTTGCCATGAATAATTATACAGGTACAATTTTTTTTTCGGGCTACTCTAATGCTGTTGGCCGCAGCTGGCCATTACAGCTTCACCGGACGTTAGGGGGTGAGTGCAGATGGCACTCCAAACCCGCGGAAGGACTTATGGAGCGGCTAAAGGCCAACTCCTGCCTGACGGATACGACTTCAGTCTGAGGGCACCACTAGGGCGAACCCCTATTGGTACAGTAACCTCGGCTCAGGCCGTCATAACATCCATCGCCGTTTGAATTGGACGGGAGATCGATCGGAGGGGTGGTACAAAAATATTACAAATAACATATGAGAAATCAATAAAACGAAAAATTAGCGCGTTTCAATTTTGTTACAGCGCCATCTATTGGCGTTGAATGCAAACACTATTGTTTCACTGATTACAATCTATTTAAACCTTAACAGTAGTTGTATAGTGATATATTTTCTTTTAACCTGTTCAAGTGTTCATGAAACATATTTGTTTTCCATTCTGTTTTATTCTATTCTATTTTAACTTCTTTTCTGTTTTATCCAGCATTATGTCGTCCCGACTGCGGCTCGCCTGGTGGCTCGCCCGGCGCCTGTATAGGACCGAACATGTGCAGGTGTCCTGGTGGAGTGGAAGCCCCCAGCTGTAACCCCAATGGCTTATATTCGTACACGTGTAAGTATGTCTCTATAATAATACTGTTAAATGAAATTTTAACTTTGCACCTACTAAATAAAGACTTGTTTTCATTGAACTGTCACTGAAATCATTGTCACCCGTAACATAGATTATACTGAAAGACACTCATGACACGTAATAAAAACACTTCATTTAAATTTAAACCTTTGCTCCTTCTAATTAAAGACTGCTATTCATTATTACTTAAATCGATGTCATGTGTATCATTGATTGAACCAATCCGAAAGAGACTTATGATACGGAATAATTGTTCCAAAAATTCTAATTGAAAAATGCGAAACATTTTTTTTTGATTTCCATGCAAAAGGTCACGTGATCTATTGTTTTATACTACGACGGCAATGGTACGTGTATCTAGTGTGATATACATCAGGTGATATTGCGGTCAAACGCAGTCAAATCACTACATAGTATAAAAGTCGCTGTCGCTGTCTGGCCGTCCCTATGCATGCTTAAATCTTTAAAACTACGCAAGCCGGGGCGAGTAGCTATTTTGGATATAAAAAAATACTACGATGTTGGCAAACAGCAACAACAATGTGATCAATTTATTGTGACTAGCATAAACTATACGACTAGCTGTTACTTGTGACTTTGTCGGCATATTTGCATCTTCTATTTCATCCTAGATTATTATTTGATCCGTCCTCCCGATACGAATTAACTTCACGTTAAATTATTAATTAAAGTTCGGGCTTTTAGTCATGAGTAACATTTTTTTTTATTTTCCTGATAAATAAACATTATTTATATAGTTAACTGACGGCGGTGGTCTAGCGGTTTAGCCCACCGCTTTACTTCTGTGGGGTACACAATTAAAAGATCTTCGATTTTCAAAATATGTGGACTGTATTTCAATTTGTTTCTTATTCTATGGGTCGGCCGGCCGGAGTGGGGTTTTCTTGGTCGTTGCGCCGGCGGTGGTTCTTCGTCGGTGGCGTATGCGTAAGAGAGCGCGATCGAGAACCAACCCGCCTTTACGGGCGCCCGAGCGCGTCCTTCCCCACCCCCGCCGAGCCGTGCGCGTCGGCCGTCCCACCCTCCCGACAATTCCTGCACATGTCGGTGACCGACGGGCCGGAACAGCGAATACGCACACATTTAAAATTAAATACAATAGTAACAACACAAAAAACCACAAAAAACCACGTGCGACTAAATGCCACATGTTCAGGCTACACTAAAGCTGTGATCCCTAAGAATTTACACAATGGGCGGACATAGAATTCACAGTATCTATGCCGCTACAAAGGGTATATGGTACAAACAATAGTCTAACCTAAACAATAGTCAAAACACTGGAAAAATACAAATTTATACACAAATTTATTTACATATTTTCGATGCCGACTCGTGGTCCGCAACAGCCTCCCCCGGCGCAGATCTTCGCAGCCCTTATCCCTAGGGAGGACCACTAGCCTTCGGGTCGGCCTTCGAAAAATTCCCCCTCGCGTCCTCACGTCCGCACTTCGCACCACGCCGTCGGGCCCCTCATAGGTGCGCTCCACTTGCCCGCGCGGCCACAGATTGCGAGGTAGCAGGCCGTCCACTATTAAAACCATGTCGCCCGGCTTGATGTTTGCCGTGCTCCGTCGTACGTCGTCTCTGGGCGTCAGCGTCCGTAGGTATTCTCGTAACCACCGCTGCCAGAATCTATCCGCGAGCGCCTGTGCTGCGCGCCACGTTCTGCGGTCGGCAACGTCGGTGGTACCTACGTACGGTAGGCCGACGGCTGAGCCCATCAGAAAATGGTTGGGGTCAGCGCCTCTTCGTCCTCGGGTCGCACTGAGACGTGGGTTAAGGGGCGTGAATTGACGGTGTGTTCTGCTTCCGTCATTAGCGTTGCGAGCACCTCTTCTCTCGGCGCCCGCTCGTGCAGTACCACTGCTAGCGCTCTCTTCACGCTCCTTATCAGTCGCTCCCACGCTCCTCCTTGGTTCGGTGCGCCCGGGTCGCTGTACCGCCAGTTTATCCTCTTGTTGCTGACGTACTTTTCCAGTTCAGGGAGCCATTCCTTAAACGCAGTCGTAAGCTCCACGTCGGCTCCGCGAAAGTTCGTTCCGTTGTCCGACATAAAGGTTCGTGGCCAGCCGCGACGCGCTGCCATGCGTCGTATCGCCATTATAGCAGAGTCGGTCGATAACCCCGCTATGAGTTCTATATGCACGGCCCGGGTGACCATACACGTGAATAGGAGCCCCCATCGCTTCTCTCGCCTGCGACCTATCGTCACCCACATAGGCCCGAAACAATCCATACCGCATCTTGTAAACGGCCGGGCGTATGCGTCGAGTCGCTCCTTTGGCAAGTTCCCTTTCACTGGGACGTCGGGGTTCCTCCGGCGTACGGCGCATGTTGTGCATTTGCGTAATACGGTCTTGACGGTCGGCCTTAAACGCAGCATCCACACGTATTGGCGCAGGGTGTTCACCGTCTGTTCTCTGCCGGCATGATGATGTAGCTCGTGTTCTCTCTTAATCATCATCTGCGCCAACGGGTGCGCTCCGTCCAGTATGGGTGGATTCTTCATTTCTAGCGGCACCTGTGCTGCGTTTATACGTCCGTTCAAGCGTATTATGCCATCCTTGTAAACGGGATCCAGGCGGAACAGACGACTTGTCCTGTCTACGGTCTTTCCTTCGCGTAGACACCGCGTTTCCTTCGGGAAACTGTCCTGTTGCGCCTGCCGTATTATTAGTTGCTCCGCTTTGGCGAAATGCTCTGTGCCTAGCTTCTGTGCCCGTCGCCTGCATTTATCTGCGAACAGTAGCACTTGCGCCATGGTCCTCCTCACTCGGTCATATGAAGAGAACCGTGCAATGTCGATCACGGGTTCTGTCTCCTCCCGGACGTGTGCTACCATCTCTGCTGGGACGGGCTCGCTCTCATGAGGCCATTCTTGCTCCGGAGCGTACAGAAATGCCGGCCCGACAAACCATCTGTCGGCAGCGGTCATTTGTGTGTATCCCGCGCGGGTCGCGTCGTCGGCTACGTTGTGGGCAGTCGGTACCCAGCGCCACTGTGTCGGTTTCGTCAGTTCGGCGATTTCTGCCAAACGATGAGCCACGTATGGAGTATATCTGACGGTGTCGTTCCTTATCCAGTGTAGCACCGTTTTCGAGTCCGTCCATAGGAAGACTTCGGCCTCGCGACTATGTTCTTTCAATATGTCAGCGGCCAGTCGGGCTCCTATCAGGCTCGCCTGAAGCTCCATCCGGGGTATACTCTGCGCTTTCATGGGCGCTACCCTCGCTTTGGCTGCTACCAGGACGACGTTAACGCTACGATCCTCGCGTTCCGTCCTCCAATACGCGGCTGTGGCATATGCCTGTTCGCTTGCGTCCGTGAATACGTGCAGTTGCGACCGTTGGCTGTCGTTCGTGCCATACCATCGCGGCAATCTCAGTTCCTCTATATAGGCTAAGTCATCTCTCCATTCCTGGAACATCCGCGCTTCCTCGGCGGGCAGAGAGTCATCCCATTCGACCTTCTGCACCCACAGCGCCTGCAAGATGATTTTTGCTGTGATGGTGTAAGGGCTCAGCAGCCCGAGCGGGTCGAACAATGACATCACCGCTCCTAAGGCTTCCCTTTTCGTCGGTATCCGCGTGCCGTGCTTCACTTCTCGTGGGACGCGTGGCATGCCGGTGTTGAACGCCAGCTGGTCTTCGGCTGACATCCACAATAACCCCAATGTCTTTCCGTATGGATGTGCGTTGGCTCCCAGTTCCTTCGGCGTCCTCGCTCGCTGGTCCTCACTCACATTCTCTAGCAGGCTCGGTCGGTTTGTATTCCAACCCGCCAGCGTGAATCCTATCCCGCCATGAACCTCTACTACCTCTCGTATGGCGCGGGCTGCTTCCTCTTCGGAGTCAAAGCTATCGACCCAGTCGTCCATGTAGTGGTTCCTTGTTATGGCGGTGTACGCTGACGGGTGCGACTCTCGGTGCTCTGCCGCGTTCCTGTCTCGAACGCTGTGTGCGATGAACGGTGAGCTCCTCGCCCCGAAAATCATTGAGGTCATTACGTATTTCTGCGGCGGGTTAATCCTGTCATCTCCTCGCCACAGAAACTGTTGTGCTGCTCTATCTTCTTCCCGTATCTTAATCTGCAGGAACATCTCTCGTATGTCCGCCGTGATAGCTACGGGCTTCTCGCGGAAACGGTATAACACACCGTTAAGCGACCGTAGCATATCTGGCCCATCCAGCAGTACGTCGTTCAAGCACATTCCCTTCGAACGGGCCGCGGCGTCGAATACGAGTCGCAGCTTTCCGGGTTTATTCGGATTCGTCACTCCGAAATGGGGAAGGTACCACGCGCGGTCGTTGTTGAACCGGTCGTCGGTTACTTTCTCGGCGTAACCCTTGTCCAACAACTTGTTTATCTCCGCGGTATACGCCAGCCGGAATTCCGTAGAGCGATCCATCCGCCGCTCTATTCCCCTCAGTCGGCTCGCTGCCATGTCGTAGCTGGGAGGTAGAGCGACGTTATCTCTCTCCCACGGCAATCCTACGACGTATCGCCCATCCACTCTCGTCGCTGTGCGGTTGAATGTGGCGACGGCGCGCTCCTCCTTGGCAATGGGTAATCTCTTCGACGATATACCCAACGCGTCGATGTCGTAATGCGCTTTTATTATGCCCTCTATATGCCGCATGTCTGGCTCGGCGTTGCGCTGTGTCAACCGCACGTGGAGGACATGTTCCTCGTCTTCCACGACACTTCTGGGTACCGTTCCGTGGATGACCCATCCCAGTCGTGTCAGCGACGCTGCGGGTTGATTGTGCCTTCCTGTGAGCAGCTTCCGCGTAACAATCAGATGCCAGTTGTCTGACCCGATCAAGACCTTGGGTCTGGCATCTTCGTAGCACACTTGCTCGCAAGTGAGTTGTCGCAGGTGTCCGTACGCGAGTATTTCCGGGTTCACTCGCTGCGTTCCTAGGGTGAGATCCCGGATCGTACGCGCCCTCACCGAGTGTTCTTCGTCCGTATGGTGTCGCCCTCTGATGATGACATCAGCCACTCGGCTTGAGGCTTCGTGCCAGCTCGAGGCCGCTCCCTGAATTCTCAGAGATCGCGTCGGACCTTCGGCTCCGATCTGTTCTGCGATCTCCGCATCGATGAGTGTAACCGTCGAGCCTTCATCTAGCATCGCGTACGTCTCTACTTCGCGTCCCGTCTTGCCTTTCACGATGATGGGACACACCTTTAACAACACTTGGCTGTTCTCTGGCAAGCGTGCTGCGGCTGTAATCGCGGTGTCCTCTTGCCGCTTCGGCGGTTCTTCTGGGGGTGCAGCAGGGCGTGGTGTGGCTTACGACACTCTCTCACACCACATTTGCGTGCCTTACACTTGAACCTTCTGTGCGTGCTGTTCATGCATTGGAAGCACATCTTATTTGTTTTCGCCCACTCCCATCTGTCCGATAACGACATGTCGTTCAGCTTCTTACACTTCGGCGTTACGTGTGCGGCGCCGCAACAGAGACATTCGGTACTCTGTTCGCTCTTTTCTACGGCGGCGTATACGGCCGCGCCACGATCCGTCATCTGTCGCCGAGGTGCCGACATCGTTGCTTTCGGTATGGGTTGCCTAGTGGGTTGCTTCGGGGGCTGCTTCGTGGGTAGCGCGCTCGTTCGTCTCGTTGGTGATGCTATTCGCAGATGTCGGGTCATGAGATCGGCTTCGCTCATTAAAAACTCTGCCATCTTGATGATCGTAGGTCTAGTGTCCTCCTTGTTTTTTTCAGCGTAGTGACACCAGTGGACCTGTAAGTGAGGGGTCAGCTTCTCTGACACTTCACTCTCAAGCGCGGGATTATGTAGAAATCTCGCCCCCCTGTCGATATCCGCGACGATGGTGGTGATGTTCTGTAGTTTAATGGCGAAGTCAATCACCTCTGTTGTCGATGTTCCTATTACCGGCATCCTTCTCAGATCTTTGAGGGCGCGGTCGATGATGGCCTCTGTCCGGCCGTACCGCTGCTCCAACGTCCTCATGATCTGCGACGGTTCTGTAGCGGATACGAGTAACGCTGCGACTGTCTCTCTCGCTTTTCCACGTAAGCAGGCCCTCAGCCTGGCCAGGTTCTCCGCTGGTGTGATCCTGTACGTCTTTGTAGACTGGTCTACGGCCGCCTTAAACGCTAGCCATTCACTTGCTTCGCCGCTGAAGATCGGGAGATCTTGGGCTTGCCTCGGCGCTACCCTATCCGCTCGTTCGTCCACAGCTCGTTCAATAGCTTTGGCCAACCGGGTGAATCCTTCTTGCATCCCGGCTTCAGGAGCGGGGGACCTCCGTCTTTGCTTCGGCGTCCTCGGCGGTGAAGCTTGCCTTTCTGTTGGCTCTTTCTGCGTAGGCGGTGGGGAATTAATTCTCTGCTCCCCCCGTACTTCGGTACGTTGAAACCAATCCGTTATACGTTGCAGGCCGGCACCTTCCTCGGAGCACACGCTATCTCTATCAGTCTCTTCATGTACCGCGGCGACATCGGCTGCCAACTTCTTTCTAATTAAATCAGCCTGTAATTTCGCCATCTGTAGCGCTGCCTCGTACTCCAGCCTCTTTAATTTAGCTATACCGCTAGCGGTAGAGCGGCGCGATCGCACCGACGCGGCCCGGGCCGGACGTACATCTGTCGTCGGCGGCTGCGACGGTGGCGCCGGTGCGGAGTCCGAGGTAAACGCGGCGCGGGCGGCTTGTGCCTGTGGCGCGCTCGACGGCGCGGCGGACGCGGACATCTGCGTGGTTTCTGAAGGGGACGCTTCTGTCTGTTCATTTTCCCGCGTGGTCTTTTTCTCTGCTCCCGGGGCTTGGCTTCTCGTAGTCGGCATCGTGTTCTGGCACTTGCAAGCCCCTAACCTACCGGTCCCTACCTACCTAACCGTCCCTAACAATCCCTCAGGATAACACCCGAGGGGATGGACTATGGGGATAGGAGGGTAGGAATTACCCCGCAGTGGTGCGTATGTACAGACGGGGCGCTCAGGGCCGGTTCGGACTTTCCGACCCCTTTGGCAGTGCCTACAGTCCGGCCCCCGCTATACGATACACACGTACAGGCGTAATAGTGCTATTCGGTTGCGCCACGGTAACAAGCAACAACCGGCAGTGACACACCACCCACTGCACCGCTCAATGGCGTTAACCCACACTCCGACCGTTTGACACCGTTAGGTGGTAAGAGATGTGAGCCGCGGACACACCGCTTAGACGTTATCTATCCTATATGGCGTAGACGTTATTTATCCTATCCTCGCTGCACCCTCAAGTTTTCACCTTACGACGGCAGCTAAATTCGGTAAGCTGCTAGCGTCGCACCGTTGGGTGATCTTCCTCGGCGAGGTACGTCGCACCGTTGGGTGATCTTCCGCGGCGATTCGTCGCACCGTTGGGTGATCTTCCACGGCGATTCGTCGCACCGTTGGGTGATCTTCGGTCTTGATATGCGGCTGCGATGGACCACAAAATTGTGGGGTACACAATTAAAAGGTCTTCGATTTTCTAAATATGTGGACTGTATTTCAATTTGTTTCTTATTCTATGGGTCGGCCGGCCGGAGTGGGGTTTTCTTGGTCGTTGCGCCGGCGGTGGTTCTTCGTCGGTGGCGTATGCGTAAGAGAGCGCGATCGAGAACCAACCCGCCTTTTACGGGCGCCCGAGCGCGTCCTTCCCCACCCCCGCCGAGCCGTGCGCGTCGGCCGTCCCACCCTCCCGACAATTCCTGCACATGTCGGTGACCGACGGGCCGGAACAGCGAATACGCACACATTTAAAATTAAATACAATAGTAACAACACAAAAAACTACAAAAAACCACGTGCGACTAAATGCCACATGTTCAGGCTACACTAAAGCTGTGATCCCTAAGAATTTACACAATGGGCGGACATAGAATTCACAGTATCTATGCCGCTACAAAGGGTATATGGTACAAACAATAGTCTAACCTAAACAATAGTCAAAACACTGGAAAAATACAAATTTATACACAAATTTATTTACATATTTTCGATGCCGACTCGTGGTCCGCAACATTGGGATAGCCACTAAGCTATAATTCTCTCAAATTTAAAAATAATTAGGTAAATATTGTAGAAGGAAAACTAAGGAACTGAAAAGGAAATAAAAACAATACACAGGTACTCCTGTGCATTGTTTTTTATTTCCTTAATTGGCAATCTCAGATTATGCACAGCTACCTGGGCACCGCTGCCAAGAAAAGATTCTCTTCATTTGCGTTTTTAAACGATATTAAGTTTTGCAAATGCAGACTAAACGTTTTATTATGTTTTAAAGAGAGTGTGTATACTATTGGCCACGATACAACGAACCTACTCTTTCCTCCCAGCCGTGGAGATACTCAGATGTATATATGTATTTGTTACAAATACATATATAAACAAATTTATCATCGAAGTCCATACATAAACAATGAAACAAAATTAATCTTATATATAAAATTCTCGTGTCACAGTTTTCGTTCCCATACTCCGATTCCACTGGTGCCCCGCCAGTTATGTATACACTATTTTAAGGCTGGCGGGGCACCAGTGGAGGATGATAATATTGTTAGAATTTTATCATTATTGTAGAAAAAATCTGATATTTTAAAAGAAGGTAGTTTGTTTTTAGTACTAATGAAGTACCCAATGTAAGGATTATTACGAATATTGTAAATAGCGCCATCTAGTATTTATAGACCAACCTACTACACTGACTTTGGTCTATAAATACGGAGGTCGGTAGTTGAATAATCCTCTTTCGTTGCGTGAGCCGCGGCATTCAGTCGACGAGCGCAGAGCGTGCCGATTGTGTTTTGGATATTAAAGTGAATTGTATTAGCAATGGGTTTATCCCGGACTTAGTTGAGCCTGGGGGGAAGCTGCAAGTAGTGAAGGTGAGTGTTAATGCATTCTAAAAGGGCCTTTTAAACCTACACCCGTGTCACAAGTCACGGGCGCTACTTGGGGTTTCCCTTGCGGTAGCCGGCTTCAAAGCCTCAGTCGTCCATCATAAGTAGTGCTTCTTACAATATGAACTTGAGTTCAGATCAAGTGAATTTATCATAATGGTTCCTAAGAGTGGGTGACCCGCAATGGGATCATTAGTTCACATTACTAACAATCCCCATCCCCCTAATATTAAAGTATTTGTGTAAGTGACGGCCTCGGTGGTCCAGCGGTCCACACCGCCTTATCTCCGATGGTCGCGGCTTCGATTCCTCGCACGACACAAACATTTGTATTCATGAGTATGATTATTTACATATATCGGTCTGGGTGTTTTCTATTTATAATATGTATGTATTTACGGAAAAATATATGTATTTGTATCAGTTGTCTAGTACCCATAACACAAGCTTTAGCTAGCTTAACTTTTATCTAGATGGCGCTGTATGAATTGTCCTGAGTTTATTACTATTACTATATTACTAAAAGTATCCAACAGAGAAAGAAAACATTTATACAATAACTAGCTTTTGCCCTCGGCTTGACCTATGTCTCGTTGCTATTATTGGAATCATTAGTCCACATTATTAACAATTCCCTTCCACCTAATATTATACTGTTTAAACAACACAACTTGTTCGGCACATGGCCTACATTATGCTAAGTTATAAAAACAATTTAATTTTTCACCAGCTGACCCGGCGAACGTAGTTTTTCCATTATAAATTAATCCGTTATCGACCACCGAGAACACAAAGTTATTAAAGTACTAATATCGTTAAAAATAGCGCTTAATGATAGAAGGGTGAGAAATAAATAAAATGTTTGGGGTGAACCACCCTTATCAGTAGGGTTATAAAAAATAGTTTACGTCGTATTCTCAGACCTACTGAATGTGCACACAACATTTCGTCGGTTAAATAGAAAAATGGCATTATTCAAAATGTACATTTTTTTTGTACAAGACATTTAAAGTTTTTGTTTTAATTTATTTAAATTATTCTTTCTATAAAGTTTTAAATTTTAACAGAAGTATTATATAGCATTTTGAAAGATTTAGATAATGATTAAGACGGCGTGGTTAATTTAATTGTCTTATATATAAAGGAGGCAATTCTTGATTCTAATTTTGAAAAATGTTATTTTTCTATATATTCGATGATTTCAAACAATAGGTCAACCCATTCGGGAGGAGTTCTGTTACAAACACTGTGACACAAGAATTTTATATATTAGTGTAGTATAGTATACAGTACAATTAGATTTATTTTAAATCTATATATGGTTATGAAAAATATAATTAAAAACGAAATTGTATTCATCAAGAATAGATACAAACTTCATAGACGACAAAGATCAGAAACAAGATCATAGACGTGAGTAGAGTAGCTGCATTTTATTACATTTAAATTAATTTGTACTCGAAATCTTGACAGTAACATTCATTGTTTCACAATTTAATATTTATCATACATACTATAATTATTATTATTTTTTATCTCAAATTAAATTATAGTATCTCAGTATTTATAAGGTCCGGTACTCCAATTATAATACCTACTTTCCAAGTTCCTTTATTATTTATTTATTACACATTATTTCGTGAATGAACTGAAGTTCATTTTAGTTTATAAAAAAAAAATACATTTTTCACCCTCGAGGACATAGCTGAAAATCAGTGTTTTGCTCCTTGAGTGATTCTCCACGCTGAGCTATGTACCAGTTTTGTATTGCTGTAGCGCATGTTTACCCTTATTGAATTGTTATATTGTAGGTACTTGTCATGTGATGTTATAATTAAGCCTATATGTGTGTACTAAGATACAAATAAAAACTATTATCTATCTATCTATCTATCATACAACAATAGTATTAATTAGTTTGAGACTAGATGGCGTTGTGTGATATGTTCAGATTACTTATATGTTGCGATTTAGAAATACACTTTTTTATGGATGAATCTAGTACGATGGTAGAGTGTGGAGGGATTATAGTATAACGATTAAGTCTGGTCAGTCAGCCTATTCTGGTTAATTCACAAAGAATTAACTAAGATGGCATCCTTCCTCTTTAAAATCAGCCTGGTTAAGTCAAAGGTAAGGTCCTGGTAAGTAAGGGTCCCGCGGGGTCCATTTGACAAGATATTGCTAGCAATGAGGGTACTAATCCCATTATCAACAATCCCCTCTCCCTAGTAACAGCGTTATTCAATAATAACTTAAGAACCACTTCTTTGTGTGGAGCTCTTGCTATTTTCCTCAATCTTCCATCAATCCCTTTAATTGTTGATACGACACGACTCCAACGTTTTCCTTAATCTGCAACAGCGTTATACACACATTTTTCTATAGCTATATATCTATATATATAAATAAAATTGGAGTGTCTGTTTGTAATATTGAAATGACCGTTTTTTACTACATGCATATAAATACGCTATATACACCAAAATAACATTTTTACTATTGTCTGTCTGTTTGTTCCGGTTAATCTTTGAAATGGCTGGACCGATTTTGACGGTACTTTTTTTGGCAGATAGCTGATGTAATAAGGATGTAATTAGGCTACTTTTATTTTAGAAAAATAAAGTTATTTAAATTCCACGCGGACGTAGTCGCGGTTACAGTTAGTATATCATAATATCGCTAGATTCATCTATTTTATTCGCAAAAGAAAATAAATTAAATGCTACCAACATCATATTTTCAGCGGGCTATAAAAATACTTATATTACATTTCTTTACTGCCTTCAATATTTTTATAACATATTTTTCTTTATGCTACATACGTGATATACCTGAAGTGCCTATATATACATACATATATATACGTAGCAGTATTTTTTCTGCGATTACATTTAAATAAATCTCAACGCAATCCAACGTAATTTATCCCCTTAGGGGTGGAATTTATCAAAATCCTTACTTAGGGGATGTCTACGTCATAGTAGCTTTATGCGTGCAAAGTCTCAGCCCGATCGGTTTAAAATTTACAAAATTTCATACAAACTTTCATCCCCTTGGGAGTAGAATTAATAAAAATCCTTTCTTAGCGGATGCCTACGTCATAACATCTACCTGCATGCCAAATTTCAGCCCGATCCGTCCAGTGGTTTGGGCTGTGCGTTGATAGATCACTACGTCAGTCACCTTTGAGTTATATATTTGGATGGTAACTGCCGATGGTATAAATAAGGAGACATTGTACAAAGTCGTATAATTCTGACGATAATAGTTTGTATTCTGATACTGTGATACTTTGAAGATAGTAAGTATAATTTACTTATTACTTATTTACTGCTATGCCACACACACATGCCACTCTATCTTTAAATGGAAGATTAAAAATTATATTAAAACTATATACATACGACTAGTAATTATTTTTAATAAAAAAATTACATTGTAAAGTATAGTTCAGAAAAAGTCAATAGGTCTTTTATGGGAATAGCTATGAAAAATTACAACAAGATACCAAAGGATATATTGGAATTACCCTTAAATAAATTCAAAACATCTGTTAAATCATATTTACTGAGCAAAGCCACTCACTAAACGATTACTTGAATGACGATAGTTGTTCATGCACGGATTTTCATTTAATGTTAGACATATGTAGACACATATACATTGTAAATAAACTGGCTTTAAAAAAAAAAGTAATTTAACTGACTTTCTTGCCAGTTCTTCTCTCTTCTTCGATATATATACCGAACTGAACGGTAGGGAAAAAAATTAATTATAATGTAAAAATTTGACGGTTTCACCCCGGTGTATTATACATATAAACCTCTATCTACCTCTTGAATCACTCTATCTATTAAAAAACCGCTTCAAAATCCGTTGCGTAGTTTTAAAGATTCAAGCATACATATGGACGGACAGACAGTGACAGCGACTTTGTTTTATACTATGTAACTAGCTACTCGCCCTGGCTTCACCCGGGTGTACATGTATTATATATATAAACCTTCCTCTTGAATCACTCTATCTATTAAAAAAAACCGCTTCAAAATACGTTGCGTAGTTTTAAAGATTCAAGCATACATAGGTACGGACAGACAGCGACTTTCTTTTATACTATGTAATGATATACATACAAGCAAACAAGCGTGAAGTGAACACAAGACATACAAACAATCAGACACTACCAAGTGGTATTATTCAGCGTAAAGCGCTTCAGAAGCGGAGACGGCCACGCTTAATTAGACAACGAAGGTACGACGGCATCCCTTAATTTGTGCACATACGTAATAAAAAAATAATTAAAGCGCTTTAACTAGCGGACGGCCGGTAAATTACGCGATGTTGTGCCGTACCTTTTCAACCTCTGCTGTCCGTTCCGATTTGTCAACGTTCACGGCTTTTATACTTTCATTTTGTTAAGCTCTACGTAAACACGGGATACTCGTGTACGAAATCGAGTGTGTACCTACTCTGTACGGAACAAATAGAGAATAAGGATATTGCAACTAAAAATCATAGAAAACAGGAATTGAAATACTCGTTTGTTCAATTTCATTCTTAAGACTGCTTGTACCTTACCCCTCCTTCCATGTGAAACGTATTACTATATGTTTTTTTTATAAAATAACTAATTTATATGTTTGGGAAACTACTCTGCTACCAAAATGTTAGGGAAACGTCAGTCACGTACCTGTATGGTTCTGCGGATTTCTTGGGCTTCAGGGTCTCGAAGATATCTTCGCTAGCTTTCACACACTTTCACAGTAGGTTTAACACAGTTCTAATTTATTTTAATTCACAACAAATGCGCGCGCGCGTCAAGGCCGTTGTACGGTCAGTTTGTTACTAGTTAGGGAGGTGAAGGGAACGACGCGGGAACAGAAACTAACGGACTCTAATATAATAATCCGTGCTTACGATGGTACAGGGTAGATTTTGAATAACTAATTAAACTCGATGAAATTTTGTCCATAGACTAAAGTGACTAATACCAACGTTGTACACAAGTTAAAGAAAAGAATAGAAAGTCATTTATTCAAATAAACTTACATTCAAGCACTTTTTAATAGTCATAACATTTTTTTTAATCTACCACTCATTCGGAAAGCTGTCTCATCACAAGAAGAACGAGCAAGAAACTTGCGTGTTGCTCTTTTAAATAATTTTATTCTTATACATTTTTAAGTTTAAGTGTGTGAATACAAACTACCAATTAGCACTAATTCAATACTCAAATAGATAAAAATATTGAATATACAACCAACTGGTTAAAGAATTAATAATAAACAGTCATAGTGATTAGAGCAGACCAGTTCACGACATCACTACAAGCAACGCCGTTCACGAATATGACGGATGAGCTAGCCATCACTGCGTTCGACCATATTTTAGGGAGCCCAATGGCCCGGCCTACCACGCAGCTACAAGTCTGGACATTTTAGTGAATTATAGTGTTTAAATTTAGACAAGTTTGTTTTATGTAACTAAACAAATGGATTTCACCAAATAAGAACCAAATAACTGAGAGATCAATTTAAAAAAAAAAGACCTAATTTTAGCTCTTTTCCATGAACAATGTTAGAAACGGAACTAGAGACCCAACTGCCAGTAATATCACTCGTTAGGTGGATCTCCACGTCTTCCTCTCAGATGACATCGTGGTTGACTGAGCTGACCTGATCTTCTCATCCTCTATTGGTGCTCTTGGCATCAGCATTAGTATTATTATCAGCGGGTGCATCATTCCATCATCATACAATAAAATAAATGAGTGATATATTGTTGTATTATTACACTTATTTATATATCGGTCTCGGTGGTCTAGCAGTGTAACACACCGTTTTCTGATGGTCGCGTGTTCGATTCCTCACACGGTGCAAATATTTGTATTCATGAGTATGATTGTTTGTATCGGTCTGGGTGTTTTCTGTGTGTATTATGTATGTGTATATTATCTATACATATAAATAAAATTGGAGTGTCTGTTTGTAATATTGAAATAATATTTATAATAATCGTTTTTTACTACGTGTATATAAATATAAATATGGTACATACACCAAAATATCATTTTTCACAATTTTTGTCTGTCTATCTGTCTGTCTGTTTGTTCCGGCTAATCTCTGAAATGGCTGGACCGATTTTGACAGAACTTTTTTTGGCAGGTAGCTGATGTCCATCCATTTTATTTTAGAAAAATAAAGTTACATTCCACGTGGACGAAGTCGCAAGTCCAGCTAGTTATTAATATTTAAAAAAATATCTTAGTATTTATATCAGTTGTCTAGAACCTACAACACAAGCTCTGCTTAGCATGAGACTAGATGACGCTGTGTAAATTGTCCATTTATTTTATTTATGTATTTATTTATTTATACAGTTTTATTAAGTTTACTAATTTATTGTACCTACCTATCTAAATATATATAACTCAAAAGTGACTGGCATAGTGATCTATCAACGCACAGTCCAAACCACTGGACGGATCGGGCTGAAATTTGTCATGCAGGTAGATATTATGACGTAGACATCCGCTAAGAAAGGATTTCGATTAATTCTACCCCCAAGGGGATAAAATAGGCTATGAAAGTTTGTATGAAACTTTGTCAATTTTAAACCGATCGGGCTGAGACTTTGCATAAAGCTACTATGACGTAGGCATCCCCTAAGAAAGGATTCCACACCTAAGGGGATAAATTCATGCAAGCGAAGCCGCTGGCAAAAGCTAGTCTTTTATAATTCTTCAATGCAATAAAACATATTTTATCCATCCACTATCTCTATATAAACATACATTGTCAAGTGTATGAAATTTTTAATAAAAAATATAAAGTGTTGTTGTCTGTCACAATGTTTATTTGATATTAAAGTTCTGTATACAAAAAATGTATAATAAAATTCTTTAGAAAAATACAATATATGAAGTATAAAAGTATATGGCCAGTACGTCAGCAACATGGCGCCCCGCGGTGTGAGCACCGGTTTAGTTTGAGCTGACATGCTGGCGGTCTAGTAGAGGAACCAACTTTCGGGCTGGGCGCTTGAGGATACCTCCTTTGGTGGCGACCTCTGCCACACGGATCGTTTTGTCGGGACCGAGGAATGTTTTAAAGATACGGCCCCGTGGCCATGAACCGCGCGGAAGGTTGCCGTCGGCAATGAGAACCGGGTCTCCGACTTTAAATTCTGGTTTTTCTCCTGGTCGTCTCGGAATCAGTGTGGGGAGGTATTCCGTCAACCATCTAGCCCAAAAGTGGTCAGCAAGACGAAGGCCCCTTTTCCAATTTACTCGTCGGAAAAGGTCGCGTTCATCCATCTCTCTGAATGATCAGTGGGGGGAGGAGCAACCAATTAAAAAGTAAAATGGCGTTATACTTTCTTCGACATTAGGGTCTACGGAGACGTGGGTGAGTGGCCTTGAATTTATTAAGGCTTCGGCTTCTAGGAGGAGTGTGTGTAGAACCTCTTCTCGTGGGGATTTTTCTTTTAGTGTTGTGGAGAGAGCTGTCTTTACGCTTCGGACCAGCCTCTCCCGATGTTGTTGTCTGAGTAAATTTTAATTGGGCATCCACGCCTTGATATAAAGCGACGTAGAGCCATGATTGCCGCATCCGAGGATAAGCTGCCAACAATTTCTAGGTGGATGGCTCGTACTGTCAGGCAAGTGAAGAGTGCCACATAGCGTTTTTCGGTTCGTCGGCCAATGGATACAGTAACTGGCCCGAAATAATCTAGCCCAACAAAGGAAAATGGGCGTACGCTATGAGCCATCCGTTCTGCAGGTAGATCACCGAACGGTGGGGTCGGTGGGTTCTTTTACGAAGGTGACACATCATGCATTCGTTAGCGACTTTCTTTACGGCTGGACGTATACCGAAGATGAAATAGTTCTGTCGTAATTCGTTGACAATTAATTCTGTGTTCGCATGTGCTGCTCTGTTGTGATGGTGTTTTATTAGAAGTTTTACGATGGGATGCTTGCCGTCGAGCACAATGGGGTTGCTTGTGGTGATTGAACCCGCACAGGCTCTTGTCCTCCCTGCTAATTTTAATATTTGGGAATCGTCCAAGGTGACAGCTAGCCGTCTCAAACGACTTCTAGAAGGCAAGGGCTTTTCGGCTTTAATAAGGCGACGTTCTTCTCCAAAGGAGTCTAGTTGGGAACGCAAGAGTAAGCGGAATTCTGATGCGACTAGATCTGAGGCTTGTAGCCGTCGAGAAGGGGCTTCGTCAACCCTATTCCCTATCTTACGAAACAATAAATATATAAAAAACCTAGCAGCGAGGGCAACAGTAGCTGTAGCGCGAATAGACGTAACCAGTTACTGAAACGACAGTGATTAGCTACTACTGGCGATAGTTCCGGAGAATTATCTGTTGTTAGTGCAACTAGCTCTCGATCACATTTCATTTCTTCGGGGCCTAGTCGCACATTTGTGGAAGGTTCCTCAGGCCATTCATTTTGACCGAGTAATAGAAAGGGTGGCCCGGAGAACCATCGTGAAATTTCGAATTTTGATTGTGGCCTCGTAGCGTCGTCAGCAACATTCAGATGAGTTGGAACATATTTCCAACAAGAAATGTCTGTGAGTTCTAAAATTTCTCCAACCCGATGTGAAACGAATACTTTAAAATTGCGAGCATCACTACGAAGCCATTTGAGAACTGTCAAAGAATCTGACCAAAGGAAAATTTTGACAGGCTTATGTTTATGAGCCTCTATTAAATATTTACAAAAACGAGCAGCGATCAGAGCTGCCTGGAGCTCTAATCTAGGTATGGAGGCTGGCTTTAGAGGAGCTAACCTCGCTTTTCCACCAATAAGGCTTATTTTGCAATCGTTGGGCGTTATGAAACGCCAATACGCTACACAGGAGTATGCGTATTCGCTAGCATCAGCAAAGACATGGAGTTGTTTTTCCGTCCACTCACATGTTGTGTAGCAGCGTGGAATAGAAGTTTGGCGGAGATTTGATAGGTGCTCAAACCAATGTTTCCATTTTAATAGAATTTCGGATGGTAAGTGATCGTCCCAGTTGATACCGAGCCTCCAGGTTTGTTGAAAAAGAATTCGACCTCTTATGACAATAGGATAAAAGGCCTAGAGGGTCATATACTTGCATTAGTAATGATAGGACATGGCGCTTAGTCCACTTAGAAGACTCATGGATAGGGGGTAAACTTCGCAAAAGGCCTAGAGAGTCATCAACGATGTTCCAAGACACTCCGAGAATTTTATGGTTTGGAGCATTGTTTGCGAGATTTACCTCTAAGATATTTGTGGCACATAGATCTCGAGGAATCAAGGTAAGAGCTTCTTTAGAATTAGAAACCCAATTTCTCATCTCGAAACCTGCGCGAGAGTGGACTTCTACAATATCAGCTACGAGACGAGCTGCTTCATCTGCAGAGTCGACGCTACCCAGGTAATCGTCCATGTAGTGGTTGTTAACTACAGCATCTACGACCATCGGAAATTCTTTTTTATAATCTAATGCGTTTTTATTTTTCAGGTAGAGAGCTGTGCACGGACTGGAGACCGCACCGAAAATCATCGACGACATCCTGTATTCCAAAATCGGTTGGGATGGTTCATTACGCCACAGGAAACGTTGAGCGTCTCTGTCCTCCTTCCGGATTTTAATTTGGGGAAACATTTCCCGAATATCGCCGTTGAGAGCGATGCGGCCTTCACGAAAACGCATCAGGATTGCTAACAGAGGTTGCAGTAAATCGGGACCTGCTAAAAGCATAGAATTGAGGCTAACACCTTCAAAAGTGGCTGCTGCGTCGTGTACAACCCTAAGTTTCTTTTTTTGTGGGTGTACGACGCCGAAATGTGGCAGATACCAAGTGATTTTGGAGGGGTCTGCAGGTTCTATGCATATTTCTGCGTAACCCTTGACAATGTTGGCATTTATCTGTTGCCTATATGATTCTGCAAGCGACTTATCACCTATGAGTTTTCGTTCTAGGCTTTTAAAGCGGGACAAGGCAAGTTTATAATTATTGGGCACATCTTTTAAGTTGTCTCGCCATAGGAGACCTGTTTCAAATCGCCCTGAAGGAAGGCGAGTAGTGGTGGACTCTAGTAAATCTAACGCTCTTTGCTCAGTAGGGGTGCGATAATCTTTAGCTACAATGCCTATATCTAGTTTGTAATGTTCTTTTATAGTTTTTCTAACGATGCATAGCTGTTTGACGGATTCACAGTTGTGGAAATGGTATGGTTTACAAACTCGATTGGTTTGGTTTTACTCGAGCTGAAACCGAAAAGGACCCAACCAAGAGGGGTGAGACCGGCTACAGGCTGAGACTTAGAGCTCTGGCGGATCTCTGTGGGCAGGGTGAGGTTCCAGTTGTCGATACCAATTAAAAGCATCGGTTTAGCATGTTCATAACATATAAAATCGACCAAATCAGATAAATAATGTAAACCTTTAACAAACTCGCGATCAATATGTTGTGGACCAAGGTTCTGGTTAGAAATAGAACGAACATTTTCTAAAGAAGGCCACTCCGTACTATAACGTCCTTTGATTGTGATGGTCGACTAGGGATATATCGGACTCGGTTGACATATGTACTTTCTATACCATCGATCTTAATATGGCCTCTTCGTCCCTTTGCACCCATGGCGGACGCTACTGAAAAGTCTAAAAGGGTGGCTGTAGAGCCATCATCTAGCAAGGCAAAAGTATCGAAAGTACCTTTAAATATGTGACGGGAACTACCTTCAGTAGTGGACGCTGGGACGTAGGGAGCGATCGACTGTGGGTGACGGTTGCCGACGAACTCGGCGCTGTATCGTCACTCGATGGACTTGTGTCGTTTTGGGTCTTTGTTGGTGAGGTATATATATATATATATATATGGGGATTGCTTTGGAGGCATTTGTAACAGACTTTGTTAGCAATGACCCACTTCCATCGATCTTCTACTGTATAATATATGCACGTTTCAATGTTGTATTTGAGCAATAAGGACAAATAGCAACTTTGTCTATGGTACTATGACATGACGTCAGTGGATGACATTGACGTTTGGGCGGTTCGGGCTTTACTTGTTCAGAATAGGTTCCATACCGAACACGTAATTCCGCCTCGAGCATAAGAAATTCGGACAGTAGTTCGAGTCGAAACTTGCCCAGAGTCTCTTTGCTTGCTGCATAGTCTGCCCAACGGATCCTGAGTAATGGCGTAAATTTTGTTAAGATCTCGTTGGCCAAATCGGGTGACGCCAAATACTCTGGTCGGTTGAGCAGTCGCACGACTTCCGTGCATCTGCGTACTTTGCAAGCAAAAAGATTGAGTTCCTTCATGCTCTCATTATTACTTATTTTTGGGAGAGCTCGCATTGCCGAGATCTCTGAAAGTATTATGAATTCGGGTCTAGCAAAGAATACCTCAAGAGCATGAATGACCTCACGAGGGTCGCGCGTGGCCGCTAGCAGTATAGCTACGTGATCGCGCGCGGCCCCACGGAGACTAGCATTGAGCCTCGCCAAGTTCTCCGTTGGTGTTAGCGCCGGGCTGGACTCATCGTATGACTTTTTAAATATAAGCCAATCCGTCGCGCGACCATCGAAGAGTGGGAGCGGTGCACTTACCTTGGATGATTGGGCCGCTTTTATAGCGACGTCAGCGACTGCTCGAGCAAGGTGTAGAGTGTGATGGTTTTCTATGCTTTTATTTGTGATACAGTTATGCGTATGTGTGCCTATGGTGTTGTTTTGTGGTATGTACGGGTCCGTCACAATGGGGTGCGCCGAGAAGTGCCCACTATGGGCCGCCTGCTCCTGTGGCACGGCCTTGAAGGCAGCGCCGTGAGGGCCCTCCATGGGCATCGGCACTGCAGGCCCTGCAGGTACTGCATCGCATGCAGCAGAAATGGCAGGTGGGCTGGCTGGGTTCTGAGTCTCCGGCGCGCAGTTTGTTGCTATATCTTCTCTCGGGGCTGATGCGCAGTTCTTGGATGTCGTAGTGAAGTTAGCGTCCAACCAGCTCTCTACTGAGTTCTTGGAGCTACGGCGGCTAGAACGACTATTTAGTGCTGCTATCTGGGCACGCATTTCTGCTTCAGAAGCAGCGCGTTCTGCGGCAAGCGCTCGCTGTTGTGCCTCGCGTTCGGCAGCTAAGGATCTACGTTCGGCTTCGGCAACGCGACGTGCATGATCTGCTTCTATTGCTAGCCTCTCTGCTTGCACGGCGCTTGTTGATGAGCGATTGGAAGGTGCACTTTTTGCGGAGGTTCGCTTTGTCATGCTCCGAGTTAGCATTTTTATGAAATTGGACTAGTACTTACGTAGTGAAAATAATATACAACACAGTTTTGCACTAATATATCGATAATAATATTAAATTATTTTGTGTAGGCGAAGATTTTTATAATTTTTCAGCTTCTGACACCAGATGTTGTTGTCTGTCACAATGTTTATTTGATATTAAAGTTCTGTATACAAAAAATATATAATAAAATTCTTTAGAAAAATACAATATATGAAGTATAAAAGTATATGGCCAGTATGTCAGCAACATAAAGTATTGCGTAAAATCAGGTATTATGCAAGCATCGCGATGTTCTCAGTGTCCTATAATTTAAAATGCAATTAACGTGAGGAAACATCGCTAATTAAACGCAGATATTCGTTAATGACCCTCCCCCACCCTCGGCTGGGCCTCGCCCCCGGCCGTTCATTTAATTTGCAATGACACCGCCTCTTACAACAGCCTCTGGAACTTTGAAGAGGGATTGATTCAACTTTACAGCAGGTTTATAATAACTTTTGTTGAATATGAAATAACTCGGGGTAATTATAAAAAGTTTTAAATTATCTCATTATTGTCTCTACCCATTTATATCTTATTTATTTAACTTTAATCCACATAATACAATATATTGTAGACACACATATTATTGCCTGGTAGAAAATGTCGCATGGTGTTAAGTCCGCCAAATGTACTGTACATTTGGCGGACTTAACACCATGCGACATTTTCCACCAGGCAACCATATGTGTTACAGAGCATAATTGTTACCAAAATGCAACTAAATATAAACAGAACAAAAAAAAAATACTATATGTATATTATGATATTTTCAGGGTTTCTTTATAAAATAAACTAAAAATTGTTTCTCTGTAAACAGATAAATGTTTTATTTAATTTTATAACACAACAATTATATAACACTGAAATAATGAATCACACATATAACTCATCTGTAAACAAAGAAACGACATTTAAAGTTTATTACAATTATTATTCAATTATTACTGTTTTTAATAAGAAATAGAAATAGAAATAAACTTTATTAAGTTTATTTGAATAAAGATTATTATTATTACATTTAAGCACTTTTGAATAGTCAAGTTTTTTTATTCTACCACTTATTCGGAATGCAGATTCATCACATGAAGAATGAGCAGGAAACTTGTGTGTTGCTCTTTTAGATAAATATTGATTTACTTATATTTAATTAATAATAAGGATTAGGCATGCGACAATCAACATAAAAACCTAAGATAACCTAACATAAAATAATATATTTTATATAAACTTATTCACGTTTTTACACGGTCCCTCTAACACACTTCGCAATTAACTGCGCGGAGCGCGCCAAAATTTATATTGTTGAAATATTTAATTATATTATTATAAAGAATTTCTTTATATATATATATATAGAATAAACTTAAATATATACCAAATTATCATTTAGTGGATTGTCTATATATGGCCTGTGCCTATTTAATAGGAATGACGAGTGTTTAATCGTCTTTTGTAAATTTAGTTTACACAGTTGTCACTAGATGGTGCTGTTCAATTTCTACAACGCGATATGTTTTCGTTTTGTAGTTACTGACTAGTTGTAAGAATTATTATTGGACAGTGGCTTTTGATCTGTGTACATATTGATCCTATTACCCACCTCCGATCGATCCCTCGTCCAATTCAAACGGGGATCGATATTACGACGGCCTGAGCCGAGGTTCGAACCCCTAGTGCTGCCCTCAGACTAAAGTCGTATCCGTCAAGCGCGAGTTGGCCTTCAGCCGCTCCATAAGTCCTTCCTTTGGTTTGGAGTGCCATCTGCACTCGCCCCCTACCGTCCAATGAAGCTGTAAAGGCCAGCTGCGGCCAACAGCATTAGAGTAGTCCGAAAAAAATTATCCCATTACACTTTTGTCGTAAATTAAAGTGTTTTATTTCCCCTGACTTTGATTGTAGTACTTGAAGTGTAGTTGTGAAGCATCGGCGAATATACAACGAGCGTGCATGGCAATAGTTGATCTTCATTTAATGTTAGACACTTAATAAATATAAATTGAAATAAACTGTCTTTTAAAAAAAAGAAGTTGAGTTTCTAGCCAGTTCTTCTCAATTGGATCTATATACCGAACTGGACTGTAGGGAAAAAATAAATTATTAATATGTTAAAATGTTATTTTGGTTAGGAATATAAATACGGTACATATTTATATTCATATGCATGTAGTAACTAACGATTATTTCAATATTACAAATAGACACTTCAATTTTATTTATATGTATAGATTTAACTCCGAAAATATTTTTTTGATATATACCTGAATAAAATGAGATCTAAAGAAACTTGTTAATATTGCTTTTACGATAAAAGAAAGTTTATAAATAAAATGATTTTTTTCCTGATTATAATAAATCACCCCTCCGATCGATCCCTCGTCCAATTCAAACGGGGATCGAAATTACGACGGCCTGAGCCGAGGTTCGAACCCCTAGTGATGCCCTCAGACTAAAGTCGTTTCCGTCAGGCAAAAGTTGGCCTGCATAAATCCTTCCGCGGATTTGGAATACCATCTGCACTCGCCCCTTAACGTCCAGTGAAGCTGTAAAGGCCAGCTGCAGCCAACAGCATTAGAGTAGTCCGAAAAAAGAAATCATTCAACTTCATTTTCAATCAACGAATAAGAAAAAAGATTATAATCAACAAACAACGTACTACCCTGTTAATAAAAAGTAAAAAGCACACTTCATTTCTTAACTTACTTTTGTCGTTTGGCTTAATTACCGCACAAGATGCGTGGCATACGGAGGCGGTCCGCGCACATGAACAGCGCGAATATGCAAGGTGAACTTTGAAAATAGTGTTAAAATAAGATTTCATATAATTGTATATGCAGTGTAAGAATTCATAATGTGTATTGTTACATTATGAATTTTTACATTGCACAATGTAATGAAAACTGTGAATTTAGTAGTAGTGTAAGATTTATATAATTGTATATGCATATTGGTAAATCTAATCCTCCAAATAAAGATGGGTGACACTGCATGTTGTCAACTCACCCGGCCGGCCAGCGGTGGTTCTGGGCCAGACGGATAAGGTCTGCCTCGGTGTCACTGTTAGGCAAATTGTAACATCTCGGCTGGCGTTGCACCCAAGTGGAAATTAAATAAATATTATAATATTAAAGTAAATTAAAAAAAGGCACGGACGAATATATGTGTGGAAAGATGTATTTAAGTATGAAAAAAAAAATATGTAAGGTGATCACTTAACTTAATAAGCGTCGGCAGTGTTGGACGACCGCCAACCGCCGCTCGAGTTACGACCCAGCACAACACACCCGAGTCAGCTGTGATTAAGATTTTCGCATGACCCACAGAATTCATGCTCCGACCCAATTCAAAAATCATTTATTCATGTAGGACATTTTAGCCACTTTTTTCTGAATGATAATGGAATGGTGCACCCGCCTGCACTAACGGTTACGCTGGCGGGGCACCAGTGGACTATGATAAGATGAACATGAGGTCAGGTCAGTTAGCCAATCGTGACAAATTCACCAAGAATTTATCACGATGGTTTCCAGGTGAACCGCATGGAGGTCAACCTGACTTGGTCTTTACTAGCAATAAGATCATCAGTCCACATTACTGACGATCCCTTTCCCCCTGGGCAGTATATATATTTTTTTACAATTCACACAGCGCCATCTAGACCCAAGTTAAGCTAGCTAAAGCTTGTGTTATGGGTACTAGATAACTGATACAAATACATAGCTATTTTTTTTTTGTAAATACATACATATTATATATAGAAAACACCCAGACCGATACAAACAATCATACTCATGAATACAAATGTTTGTGCCGTGCGAGGAATCGAACCCGCGACCATCGGACGTAAAGCGGTGTGCTAGACCGCTGGACCACCGAGGTCGTCAATTATAGAGTTATAGATAATTTATAAAACTAACGTGTCTCTGGAATTTTTTTTATACTATGTTGGTAGTAAACAAGCGTACGTTTTATCTGGACGTAAACGGTTACCATAGCCTATGGACGCCTAAAACAGCAGGTCACGTATGCGTTGCCAACCCTTAAGAAACCTTAATTGAACCTTAATACAAACACTGTGAAATAAAAAAAAAAATGATAGGAAAATAACATGATCACACGCGATAGAGTGAACAAAAAAAACTGGCTATCTCGCTCTATCGCGCGCGCTCCAGATCGCGCGTGAAAGAGTCTCGTGTAAAGGCAACAAAAGGCACTGTTTCTGAGAATCCTGACTTTTTTGTCGTGATTAACCGCCGCCATCGCAACGTGTCAGACCGCGGTACGGGCAATAACTCGTGAGACACCCTAATTCCTTTCCACGAGATCAAGTATTCATTCAGCGATATGAAAAGGGGCGGAACGTAAAGGAGGAAAAAGGAATACAGAATAATTCTAAGCATTATAACATCCATTGGAGCTCGTACGTGACAATCGGGTGCAGTGCACGCCCGCGGGATGTATACCACTCGTACTTAGGATTTATCGCGCACACGTGATTGTTGTGGCGATGAAAAAGGGAGAAATAAAGCGGCGCACCCATCGAGCGCTGTAATCGCTACATTATTGATAATAGCGCTGACAAATCGGGTCGGATCGGGCCCTTTTAGACTTTCGCGTTAATCCGCTGCGAGTGTTTCAACAGCCTTTAAGAGATATGGTGTGAAATAATATATATAAAAATGGAAATTACGTATAAGAAAATGTATACTAAAGATTAACAGACATTACAACATCTGCTTATATATATTTTTTAATATATGATGATGGAATGGTGCATTGGTTATGGCGCTAGCGATTTACGCTAGCGGGGCACCAGTGAAGGATAAGATGAAAATGAGGTCAGTTAGCCCATCGTGGTAAATTCACCATTATTTATCACGATGGTTTCTAGGGGAACTGTGAAATAGAAATTGATATAATCTTTATTCAAATAAACTCATTACAAGCACTTTTGAATAGTCATATTTTATTCTACCACTCATTCGGAATGCAGATTCATCACAAGAAGAATGAGCAAGAAACTTGTGTGTTGCTCTTTTTAATCAACATAGAAATCGCTACGCACTCATTATTAGTGTAATCAGATAATATTGTCAGTTTTTAGATGTTGTTTAAATCTTTTTGCTGGCAGATTTATAACAGACTCTGGTATTTTCTTGTAAAATTGCCATAAAACGAATTACTAACTTTAGCCAAACGACATTTAGGTAAAATCAGTTTGTTATTGTTACGTAAGCTTTTATTAGTGCAATCACTAACTCTTCTGAAACTGTCTATATTCTTCCTGGCATACATGATATTTTCATAAATATATTGAGAAGCAAGAATTGTGGTAAAATAGATACTTTTTATAGACCAACGTCATATTTATTATTCATTGTTTAATGACATCCATCCATCTGTTGTTTAAAGGGATTGTATCCTATCCCCTTAAATGTTGGACGCATAGTGAATGGCCGGCTTAAGGCGCGAGGCAAACAGGATTGTTTGCGTATCGGGCGACCACCTGCGGGCCGCCGCAAGCCCCTCGATTCGCAGATGTCGAACCTGTTCAAATATACTTTGAATAATTTCTTTTCTACAACAATATTGATTGTTTACAGTCACTACTAAGAATATATAAGGAATTGGGGACAGGGAATTGTTAGTAGTGAGGACTAAAGACCCTTATTGCTAGTAATGCACTTGGAGTACTGCTCTCATCTTTGGGCGGGAGCACCTGGATACCAGCTCGGTCCTTTTGACTCGGTTCAGAGACGTGCTATGAGAATTGTCGATGATCACAATCTCTCTAGCGGTATCGAGCCACTTAACTTGAGGCGAGACTTCGCTTCGCTTTTGTGTTCTACCGATTATACAACGGACTGTGTTGTGAGGAATTGTTCGACATGATGCCGACAGCCACCTTTTACCACCGCACCGCTCGCCATCGACAGGGAATTCATCCCCACACGCTGGAACCTAAATGGTCCCGAACAGTGCGGTTTCAGAGGAGTTTCCTCCCGCGTACACTTATGAACTTCCTGCCGAGGTTTTCCCACGAGACTACAGCATGGGGTTTTTCAAGAAGGGTATATTAAGGTTTCTTAAGGGTCGGCAACGCGCACGTGATACCCCTGGTGTTTCAGGCGTTCATAGGCTACGGTAACCGTTTACCATCAGATGGGCCGTATGCTTGATTGCCACCATTATAGTATAAAAAAATATGCATGAATCGGTATGAAGCATTACTAGCAATTCAAGTCAAATTGATTTTCACGTGCATCCAGAGGGCTGGTTTCCAGAGGGAAACCTTCGTGTTAAATTCCTGATGAATTAATAACGATGAGCTGACCTAATCTCATCCTCCACTGGTGGCCCGCCAGCGTAAACCAGATGCACAGGTGGAAGCACCAATCCATAAAAAAATACTTAAGCAATTCCATTGTTTTTTAAACTAACGCCCATACTAAATCATAAAAATATATCATAAGTCTAGCGTAGAGTGTGAATGTTTGCAAAACTAAAGGTGTCACTTGTTAAATCCTTGCGACATTAACTAACTCTCTGTGCGCAAAAAGATTTAGAGCACCTATTTGTACTTTGTTTCCCTGGTCGCCTTTTGTGACTTTCTTGGTATGATAAGAAGTCTTTCTTTTGCCTCCCTCACTCCATGGACTAATAATAGTAGTACATACATACTACGGTTTTAGAATACAATACTTTGGTTGACAATATGACATTTGAGATAAGGCTGATGTAATTCATGTATATTATATATTTGAAGTGTAATATATTTCTAAAATTTACAGCAATTTACAGATAAATCTTGCATGTATTCTCTTTTAAAGCGACCTCAAAAAAGGAGGAGGACGATAGAAATATGACTGTTTTTTTTAATGCTTGTTACTTAAAACTCCGTCATTTAGAAACTGATTTCAAAAACCTATTTTCATTTGAAAATGTATAGAGATAGGCACAGTTTTTTTAAATATTGGAGTCGGTTTTTTTTAAGAAAATTATTGTAATTTAATTTCACCTTGTTCGGATTGTTACGGTATTAATTTCTTAACTATTAAGGTTTAATTTTTTCATAATCTTTTTTTTTATTCTTTATTGCACTATAAAGAGTGTACAAGAGGCGAGCTTGATGTGATATGCCATAATCTACCAGCTAACCTTTGGGTAGCTGGTAGATAATGCTATTATCAGGTACTAGGACCTACAGGTCCAGTGCTACACACTGCGACCTGTATAAATCTATTGTGCTCACCCTCTTTCAAAAATCCCAGTCTAAACTTGTCAGGCTATAATTCAGGGATATTCTTAGGAGCGATGGTTTGCATCTTCTCAATCATCATCATCATCATCATCGCAGCCCGGAAGACGTCCACTGCTGGACATAGGCCTCCCCCAAAGATCTCCACGACGATCGGTCCTGCGCTGCTCGCATCCAATGCCTTCCAGCGATCTTGACTAGATCTAGTTATCTTCTCAATATAGAATGTATACTTTCTAAAGGAGATATTTCTATACATGAGTGGGCTACAACCACATAGGATGTGTAGTGGCATCCCCTCTTCATAATTATACTTATACTTTTACAGTAAATTTAAACATCTGTTATATTGCCAACAGGAGGAACTACGAGACAATCTGACGGTGAGCGTGATGAGCTTCGTGCCCACGCTGGACGACGATGGAAAGCCGATCACCTGCAGAGCGGAGAACCCCAACGTGACCACACTGTTTATGGAAACGTCGTGGACAATTAGTGTAGTTTGTACGTATCAATATGTAAATGAAAAATTACTAGTAGTTACTCTATTCTCGCTAATTTTGAATTTAATAATTAATCTGTATTTTTGTAAACTGAGTGGGAATACAATGACTATTTTAGTAAAAATAAGTTCACTTTAATAAATGCGTATATTTCCCAAAAGGGGTCACAGCGAAGAAGTAACAGTCAAAAATGACATAGAAAAAAACAGACATCAAAAATACAAAGTTTTTAAAAAGAAAGGATCACATGTACAAGCACATTTGAAAAGAATAAGACCTGAGTTTCTTGTCAGTTCTTCTTATCTCTAATGCTGAACTGACGGCAGTTTCTGACATATCATAAGAGTCTGTAATAGACCTACATGAATGTAGATATTTAGAATTGATGTTTGTGATCATGATATTTGTATTGCCAGATCCTAGCAATACAAATTTAAACAAAAGTTGATATGACAGTGAGGTTTCTAAAACTGTAACAAATCTTAAAGTGTTGTTGGACGCACAAATAAGTGATATAAAGGTATCTTTTATACGGCTTTGTATAGTTTTCCTCAGATTAAACTGTTCTGTTCCGTTCACGGCCACTGATTAGACTATGACCTTTTGACAAAATTGCTATAGCATATGCTGGTGGTCACTCTATTCTCACTAATTTTGAATTTAAAATTCAATCTATACTTTTATAAACATATACTAGCATATTTGTCCTTTACCTCGAATGCTCTCAGACTTGACAGTAGTTTCTGACATATCATAAGCCTGTAATAGACCTACATGAATATAGATATTTAGAATTGAGATTGTGATCATGGTATTGGTATTGCCAGATCCACCGGTAGTGAAGCTGCGGTTAGGCAGCTCACTGGCGGCGGGAGATATCAAGGAGGGTGACGATGTTTACTTCGAGTGCCACGTGCGAGCCAACCCGCCCGCCAGGAAGCTCTCTGGCTTCGTGGCGATAAATATATTTTACCATAAAATAAACGTATACGATTGATTTATATTATTTTTTTTATAAATGTCATACAAATATACATAATTCCTCAATATCAATTTTCTATATAAACAATTACAAAAAACAACATACGTTAAATATATTTTACCATAAAATAAACGTATACAAGGTATTGTTTTGTATATTCGTATATTCTTTTTAAAATTAAGATTTATGCCAATGTATCCACACACGTGGCATCCAATACTAAACATTTTCCGAGTTTCCACGGGACCAGGGTCATACCATCAGGCCGTTTCCCGTCTTCGCGAACAATGCCTCTAGTACTGCCGGTATTTGTGCCGTAGATTTATATTATTGTTTACATTTACGATCGCTATCGACAGGAAATTAATCCATACACGCTAGAACTTAAGTGGTCTCGGACAGTGCGGTTTCAGAAGAATTTCCTCCAGTGTACTTAGATTGTGAAATAAACTACCTGCTGGGGCTACAGCGTGAGGTTTTTCAAGATTCCCCTAATATACCCTATATTAGGGATTCTGAAGGGTAAAAAAAATTAAATTAATGCAATTAGCAACAAAAACACATTGGCAACCAAAACGGAAGGTTGCAATGATGCCTATAGGGGAATGCAATATAAACACAACTATTTCGTTATTTTTTACCGTCTTTTTCAAATTATTTAAAATGGCACGATGTAAGTTTCTCCTAGATTATGTAAAAGAGTAACACGCAAGTTTCTTGCTCGTGCTTCTTGTGTTGAGACAGCTTTCCGAATGAGGGGTAGATTAAAAAATTAATTATTGCTATATCAAAACTGCATAAATGTAGATTTACTTGAATAAATAATTTTCGATTCTATTTTACTTTTCATCTAAGGACCTTTTCTGATAATTGTGTAGCATTGGTAGTGAAAGAAAATAAAATATATCAATTTATTTACTCAATACAGAAAACAAATTAATTTTCGAATATCAGGGACTCTTCCGAAATAAATTCCACTCGAAATGAAGCACTGCGCAGTTGAAATTAACACTACTTGGAAGCAAATATAAATATGAGGCAATTGCCTGAAAACCATTGGACTTTGTAAATTGTGGAAGAGTTCATTATTTTGTTTTATTCCACCAAAACATTGGTAACTGAAATAAAAATACAATTGATATACAGAAATTAAATAAATAGGTTCACATGGACGACAACACATTGACGGCGCTGTAAATATTCATAATGTTAATACTAGACTTAAAGACAAACTTGCTGTCCCCAAGTATCGTTTAGAAAAAGATAATAGCTCTATTACGGGAATAGGTATAAAAATTTACAATAACATACCAAAGGATATACTAAAATAACCCTTAAATAAATTCAAAACATCTGTTAAATCATATTTACTGAGCAAAGTCTATTACTCACTAAACGATTACTTGAATGACGAGCGTGCATGGCAATAGTTGTTCATGCACGGGATTTTCATTTAATGTTAGACATAGACACATATATAAATATACATTGTAAATAATCTGGCTTTAAAAAATAAAGTAATTCAGTTGAATTTCTTGCCAGTTCTTCTCAATTGTATCTATATACCGAACTGGATGGTGGGGAAAAAATATAATGTAAATGATTTAACGTTCATAAGCGGCTAAAATGTCCTACATGAATAAATTATTTTCGAATTTGAATTTCAAAATTTGCAATTGCAGCGGATCGTCTAATGTTATTTTGTTTTATCTAACACATTGAAATTTGATATAGCTAACAAAAGATTGACTGAAACAAATCTGTCGTCATCATGTGAAACAATAACGAGTTGCGGAGGCAGCAACAGGAGCGTGATGCGGGGACGGGGGTGCAGGGGCGGGGGTGATATGTACGAGTTGGTAAAGTACTAGACGCTGAAGTACGGTCCGATAATCGCTTTGTACTGTGTCGTTCGCGTTTTAATCAGCAGTTTTATTTTTATTTTTTCAACTCACCCTTTCAGAGGCAATCAGTCGCACGTTGTTACACGGATCGCGTCGCACATCACCGCGCCCGCCCCCCACGCGGCTTGTTTTCCTGTATTGTTTCCACGTTTTTGTTCATGGGCCGACCCACTTACCCCGGCGACGGCTCTCAGTCGGAGCACTGAGCGTACTTGTTTCAAATGCGATTGTTTTACATTGGGACGTTACGTTTTGTCAGATGATGCTGAGGCGATTCACTGGCTATATAGTTCATGAAACGGGACAGCTTCTGTTTATTGTTATTATCCATTGTTGGTGCTGATTATTTTTAATTCTTTTGTTTGCTTATCATCCAATTCAGATTAAAAAATAATTTATTCATATAGGACATTTTAGCCGCTTATGAACGTCAAATTTTTTATATTGTATCTTTTTTCCCTACCGTCCAGTTCAGTATACAGATACAATTGAGAAGAACTGACAAGAAACTCAATTATTATTTTTTTTAAAAGCCAGTTTATTTACAATATATATATATAGGTGTCTATGTCTAACATTAAATGAAAATCCCGTGCATGACCAACTATTGCCATGCACGCTCGTCATTCAAGGAATCGTTTAGTGAGTAAAATAGGTTTTGTTCAGTAAATATAATTTAGCAGATGTTTTAAATTTATTTAAAGGTAATTACAGTATATCCTTTGGTATCTTATTGTAATTTTTATACCTATTCCCATAAAAGACCTATAGACTTCTTCTAAACGATACTTGGGGACAGCAAGTTTGTCTTTATATCTAGTATTGATATTGTGAATATTACAGTTTTTTGGAAATAAGTGAAGATTTTTGTGAACATATAGAATATTTGAGTATATAAATTGAGAAGCAACGGTAAGAAATCGTGAGATACTTCAATAATGTAGCCGTAAACTGAATCTAATTGTTTGACTGACAAGCATACTGTAGGTACTACATATATACTAACAATGAAACAAACAAAATGTTAGATTCTTTGGAAGGAATCTTTGGAATTTCCGTAAGTGGATTGTTCTATACACACCTATGGGTAGACCGGTGCGTCGGATGGTCGGATCGTATGGAGATACTCCACCTCGCTCCTACAATATTCACACCGCTTTTTGGAGCTACAAAGCGCTTTAAACGTAGCTTCCATTTGTTAGGTTCGCGACGATACGTGTCATTGTTTTATATTGTGATTGTTTTTGAAAAATGGCGGCGTCCACAGCGCCAGAATTAAACTGGCGAAATTTACTGTGGCCATTTGGTAGCGGGGCGGCCGGGCCTCGCGTCGTGGGATTTTTGTATGGGTAATATAAATTTTAATTGGTGTTATTTTTGCGATGCGGACAATTTTTGTTTCACGGCGGCGTGTAATGGCGGCCGGACGGACCCGGCTAATGACCGAGGCGGTCATCTCGTAAGAGGGTCACTTAAAAGCTTTCTCGCGACAATGTCTGCCTCGCCCACTCGGGAGCCCAAATTATTCATTATTAATGTTAACATTAGCTCGCACATTAAAAGGGGATCGGCGGTATCACATGGGAAGTACGTCTGCACTCATTACCTACCTATTTTGGGAATACCTATATACCTTGGAACTACTATATATATATATATATATATATATATATATATATACTAGTACCAAGTTAAGCTAACTAAAGATTGTGTTATAGGCACCAGATAACTGATAAAAAACATAGACAATTTTTTCGTAAACACATACATATCAGACCGATATAATCAATCGTACTCATGAATACAAATATTTGTGCCGTGCGAGGAATCGAACCCGCGACCATCAGAAGTAAGGCGGTGTACTTAACCACTAGACCATCGAGGCCGTCAAATATGATATATATTCACACATGTGTGTCACAGCATCATAACCTAGTGGTTTAAAACACAGACTACATAAGTCTACAACGGTCAAGAGTTTGAATCTAGCTGGCGTACAAAAAACTAATTATCCAAGATCCATAACACAAGCTCTGTCTTGCTTGGGACTAGATGGCGCTGTATAAATTGTCCAAGTTTTTTTTTATTTTATATTTACATTTATTCATCCTAATTATAAGCTAGTGTAACACAAACATATATGTCTACAAACGTCGAAAGTTGGAATCTAACCGACGTACAAAAAACTACACTAGTTGTTTGTTAATAATCCAGTACCCATAACACAAGCTCTGCTTAGCTTAGGAGTAGATGACTCTGTGTTATTATCCAAAAATATATCCATTTTTTTGGAATTTGATCGCCACTGGAGAAGCTGGAGAAGGTCGTAGCGCTGGTCAGGCCGATGGCGTCGCCAACCAAACCGCGACTCGCGCGTCGTCGCCGAGGAGTCAACACTACGCTTCCGAGCTGTACCCGAACTCCATTCAACGGCTGATGATACGTCGTTCAGAGGCGAAACACGTGTCGCGATATGGGTGTAGACTCAATAACGGTCGGAATTTGATCGCCAATAGAGAAGGTCGTAACGGTAGTCTAGTTTCCACACCGAATATTCGTAATCTCACATATGTTAATTGTAGCGGAACTAAACAAAATTATATAAATCCATCGAGTAGTAATATATTTTTTTATTATATTTGTTCGTTCACTCACACCGTTTTATAAAAGGCTGTATGGGACTGTTGTTTCATGTTTGATACTATTAAAAGTAAAATAATGTACTAATTCTTTATTCACGAATTCAGGTCCATTATCAGATTGCACTACAGAAACTCTTTTATTATTAATATATTTTATTTATCCGTCTTACTCGTGAACGGGTGCTGCTTGTAGGGACTGGTCTGCTCTAATCACTACGAGTGATTTCCTCTTATTTAGTTCTTTACCCAGTTGGTTATATATTTAATGTTTTTTTCTATTTGACTAATTAATTGAATTAGTGCTAATTGGTAATTTGTATTCACTTAAAATGTAAAGTAACAATAAAATTATTTAAAAGAGCAACACACAAGTTTCTTGCTCGTTCTTGTGTATTCAAAAGTGCTTCAATGTAAGTTTATTTGAATAAATTATTTTCTATTTTTTTCTATTACTTCTTTATATTCTCTAATCTCTCTAATGTCACTGTCTACCATTACCATAAAATCATTTTTCCTTTATAAATAGTTTTACATATTTCTACAAACAATTTATTTTTTACTAGCTACTCGCCCTGACTTCGCTACACCCATGTATTATATAAACCTTTCTCTAGAGTCAAACTATCTATTAAAAAAAAACTTTTCAAAGTCCGTTGCGTAGTTTTAAAGATTTAAGCACGCATAAGAACAGACAGCGACAGCGACTTTGTTTTATACTGTGTAGTGATAATATTAACCATATGTAAAAACCAGCTTTTGCCCGCGTCTTCGCTCGCGTAGTAGTATATTATTAATTAGTGTATTATTATTATTTATATGTAGTTTTTGTGGATTTATTTTTGTTTAGCGTGTGTAAAAAATTAGGGCCTACAAAATGTAAGAAGATTTTACAAACTTTTATCCCCTATTTTATCAAAATCCTTTCTTAGGGGATGCCTACGTCATAGTAGCTCATGCATGCAAAGTCTCAGCCCGATCGGTTTAAAATTGACAAAGTTTCATACAAACTTTCATTCCCTATTTTATCGCCTGGGAGTAGAATTAATCAAAATCCTTTCTTAACGGATGCTTACGACGTAACATCTACCTGCATGCCAAATTTCAGCCCGATCCAGTGGTTTGGGCTGTGCGTTTTTAGATCACTATGTCAGTCTGTCACCTTTGAGTTATATATATTTAGATATTAGTATAGCAATAAAGACTTTTATTTTATTTTATTCTATTTACTTATTTATATGCAAGTACATATGAAAACCACGAGCCTTGGGAAATCTTGACTGTCTAACAGGCACCAGGCAGAAAATCGGGCCCCGTCCAAATGTATTCAGATAAAATAATTCCAAGACAAAGTGCACAACTATTTCTGAGCCACGAACCGTTGTTTCCCGCAACAAATATACAAACAATAAAGTTAAAAGTCGGTTCGGGAAATATAACACAACTGCCTAAAAATAATTTGTTATTTTTGACGGCGCGATAGTAGAGCAGGATGCATGCATCAATAACTGACTCGTAAGATATTTACTTCAGCACGTGTACGTGTGGGTACAGCTCTACAAGTTCTGTATTATTTAACAAACTAGCTGCTACTGGCTTCGTATGCATGGAATTTATATAATACTAGCTGTACCCGCGGCTTCGTCCGCGTGGAATTCAACAAAAAAGTTAATTTTTTCGATTTTAAAATAAAAGTATAGGCTACTTAATACAATATTACAAACAGATTATTTGTATAGGCATCTGTTTACTTTCGTAACTTTCTGAAAAGAGTAAAGAAATGGTCGAGCGAATATTTTTAGCAATACAAATCAAAATATATATAGAGATTTTTTAATATTTTTTTTTATACAGAAAAATATAAGGATGTAAAGGGAGGGGACGCCCTAAGAAAAGATGAATGGATTGTGTGAAAGATGATATGAATAAAAGAAGAGTATGTTCAGATATGACGACCGATAGAGAGCAGTGGAAGAGAATGACATACTGCGCCGACCACAAATAATGGGACAAAGGCGAGGCAATGATGACAGAAAAATATAAATATACATATATAATACATATCAAATAAATATATTTATATATGTACAATAACATAAAGTATAATACTAATTAGCTTTCCTGACTACGATTGCTTGTAATAAACATTGTCACCTTCCGACGTCATAGTCAATAAGAGAATTCAAAGTAACACGTTGTCAACTCTCGTAGAGATAACTTTTTTGTCTATTACTAGCTAAGTTTCATTGTTCTAGCTTCAAAAATGACACATTTCCATATAAACTTCCAAGAGAATAGAAAAATGAAATAGGATATTTCATTTTTCTTCTTAAGGGTAAAATTTTTATTAATTTTAAATGTCATATTTATATTTAATCAACAGCCTAAAAAATAAGTTTCAAGCTTTAAAAATGACAATACTTTCATACCACTTTTCATCTCCTATTTCAATTCCTTACAATAATTTTTTCGCATTACAAATAGCTCATATTCTCAGTCACTGATCTGTTGGTCTTAAAAACATGCTGGCATGGTTCGATTGTATATTTATAATATTATAATTACAATTTGAATTAAAATTTGGCATGTCAATATAATAATTATTAAATATGTTTGCAATGTCATTCGGATTATCAACTATCTCATCATTTATTAGAAGTCAGTCATTCAGTAGTTTTGGCGTAAAAACACAACAGATAGACAGAGTTAGTTTCGAATTTATAATATAAGTAATGAAAACCAATGATAATATTCACAATACTGGGGTACGACAAGGGTGAGTACTACAACCCCGGGTATGGGGGGGGGAAAGAAGCCACGTGTCTGGGGAAATCTGGATAACTAGTGTCGCGCCCGCGACGTGCGCCGCGGGCTGCGGGCTGCGGCCAAACTGCTTTCCCCTGGAATTAAGTTTAGCAATATGTTCCGCAACTACTTGCTCTAAACGAGCTACGTGATATATTGTCACACAATATCTATATTAATATTGTAAAGAGGTAATTTGTATGTTTGTTTGTTCGTTTTAACCTAATGGACATATTCAGTTGATTACACATATATAGCAGTAAATATAATTTGTTCTAGTTCCGATCAGTTGCACGTTACATATCAACTGTTACTTAGCAACATGATTACTTATTTTAAATGAGATGGATTACATTTTTTCTTCTAAAATCAATGTACCTAATACGGTACCTTAATCCATTACATTTAAGACACTCTACAGCTATACATTTAAATAACATACATAATATAAAACAATATACAGAAGAGTAAACAATAGTAGCAAAAAACATATCCAAAATTAAATCTGTTAAAATACTAATCACTAATTATAGTTGGACCTATACCTGGGCCTATAACCTGATGGAGATATACAGTTGATTACAATATACAGTAAACAATAAAACAGTAGCAAAAAAAGTATAATTAAATCTGTTAAAACACTAATCACTAATTATAGTTGGACCTATACCTGGGCCTATCTGTTGCACGTTACATATCAACTATTACTTAGCAACATGATTACTTATGTATTTTAAATGTCTAGGATTAGATTTTTTCTTCTAAAATCAATGAGCCTAATATAATCTGCAGTGGTGCTGCTCCAGTTTTAAAACACTTAGATTATGAACTGAACTACTTGCCGAGGTTTTCTCACGAGACTACAGCATGGGGTTTTTCAAGAACGGTATATTAAGGTTTCTTAAAGAATATCATTTATTCAAATAAACTTACATTGAAGCACTTTTGAATAGTCATCACATTTTTTTTAATCTACCACTCATTCGAAAAGCTGTCTCTTCACAAGAAGAACGAGCAAGAAACTTGCGTGTTGCTCTTTTAAATAATTTTATTATTACTTTACATTTTTAAGTTTAAGTGTGTGAATACAAACTACCAATTAGCACTAATTCAATTAAATACTGAAATAGAAAAAATATTGAATATATAACCAACTGGTTAAACAATTAATAAGAGGAAATCAGTCATAGTGATTAGAGCAGACCAGTCCCTACAAGCAGCACTCGTTCACGAGTATGACGGATGATATATCGGATGATATCTTAAAGGGTCGGCATTGCCACACCACTGGTGTTTCAGGCGTCCATAGGTTAAAAGAGCAACAAATAAGTTTCTTGCGTGTTCTTGATGTGATGAGAAAGATTTCCGAATGAGCATTAGATTAAAAAAAAAGTAATTAATTCAAAGTGCTTTAACGTGAGATTACTTGAATAAACAATTTTCTATTCTATTCTATTTTAATTATCGAAGATTCCCTCCGAGAAAGTATATACGCTCTTTTGGCATACATCGTTTTTTTTTTTAAACTACTCTAGTGGCAAACAGACATACGGCCCATCGTCATCTGCTTCTTCCTTATCCCATTTATTTGTGGTCGGCGTAATATGTTTTTCGCTTCCATTCATCCCTGTTCGCAGTCATCGCGTTATTTACTTCCTTTCTTACCATATCATCTTTCACACAGTCCATCCATCTCTTTTTTGGCCTTCCTCTGTCCTTATAACCATCCAGGAGGAATGTACATACGGCCCATCTGATGGTAAATGGTTACCGTAGCCTATGGACGTCTGAAACACCAGGGGTGTCACGTGCGCGTTGCCGACTCTTAAGAAACCTTAATAAGGCTGAAAAACCCCATGCTGTAGTCTCCTGAGAAGACCTGTCTTATGACTCCGTAATGTAATAATAATAATATCTCAGGACAATTCACACAGCGCCATCTAGTCCCAAGCTAAGCAGAGCTTGTGTTATGGGTATATATGGGTACAACTGATATAAATACATGGATACTTATATGATATTTTTTTGTAAATAAATACATATTATACATAGAAAACACCCAGACCAATACAAACAATCATACTCATGAATACAAATATTTGTAGCGTGCGAGGAATCGAACCCACGACCATCGGATAGTAAAGCGGTGTGCTAAATCACTACACCACCGAGGCTGTTATCAAATATTTTGCTTAAAAGCAAACTATTACAATTAGAAATGATCACAAACCTGTAATACACGTCAGCCGGTCAATATTTACATTGTGTACAAAATTTGTTTGCATACACGAGTTACGCCGAGACTACATTTCGAAGTCTTTATTTGACTTTTGTTCCGCCGTCACTCGCACACTTTGTTACGTTATAATGAATTGTTTCCGGTTGTATTGCATGTGAGGCGTTGTTTACAAGTCCACTAAGGTCACAACAAGATGTTTCGTCTATGAATAGAATAGAATAATAATAATAATAAGTCAGAAAATTTCTATCTTCATCACATAACTCATCCATGCTTGGCTAAGGCCCGCGTGTTTGAATCTATTACCCCCGTAAAAAGGGAGATATAATATATATGTATATATATATATATATATATATATATATATATAATAATAATCTCAGGACCATTCACACAGCGCCATCCAGTCCCAAGTTAAGCTAACTAAAGCTTGTGTTATGGGTACTAGATAACTGATACAAATACATAGATATATTTTTTTTTTCGTAAATACATACATATTATACATAGAAAATACCCAGACCGATACAAACAATCATACTCATGAATACAAATGTTTGTGCCGTGCGAGGAAATGAACCCGCGACCATCGGACGTAAAGCGGTGTGCTAGACCGCTAGACCACCGAGGCCGTCAGATAGAAAATCATTTATTCAATTTTACCTAAATGTCGTTTAACTAAAGTTAGTAATTCGTTTTATGGCAATTGCGTAAGGTTTTGCAACAAAATACCAGAGTCTGTTATAAATCTGCCAGAAAACAGATTTAATTGTCATATAGAACACTTCCTTTGCAAAAAAGCTTACTATAAAACTGAAGAATTCGTTAACAACAATAATGTTTTTATAGAAAAATTTAAAATCTATAGCACTGACAATATTATCTGATTACACTAATAATGAGTGCGTAGCGATTTCTATGTTCATTATCGCATGCCTTTTACTTGTTATACTGTATTTATTTATATAAAAAAAAAACATCTATTCAAAAGAGCAACACACAAGTTTCTTGCTCATTCTTCTTGTGATGAATCTGCATTCCGCATGAGTGGTAGAATCAAAATATGACTATTCAAAAGTGCTTGTAATGAGTTTATTTGAATAAAGATTATTTCTATTTCTATTTCAAATAAACTAAATTTAAGCACTTTTGAGTAGTCATAGTTACCATGTTTTTTTTTAATCTACCGCTCATTCGGAAAGCTGTCTCATCACAAGAAGAACGAGCAAGAAACTTGTGTGTTGCTCTTTTAAATAATCATTGTTACTTTATGATTGTTTGTATCCGTCTGGGTGTTTTCTATGTATTAGGGTTGCCAAGCCCAAATTAAAAAACCAGGATTGAAAGTCAAAATACCAGGACTATCCAGTTTAAAAACAGAACGCAGTAATAGTGTTGCAATAGTTATATTAATATGTAGTGAAATTCAAGTAATTAATATAATCAGGTTTTTAATAGCAAGTATTTGATAAAATTATACTGTTAAAAATCAGTAATCAAGAGGCGCGTATATTTTAAAAACCTAGGAAGCTGACAAATGGCTATTCAGGACTTTCCAGGACACTTCAGAAACTAGGACATGTCCTGGCAAAACAGGACGGTTGGCAACTCTACTATATATGTATTTACATAAAAATAATATATATCAGTTATCTAGTACCTATAACACAAGCTTTGGTTAGCTTGAGACTAGATGAATTGTCGAAAGATACATATATTATATACATCATCATTACATAGTATAAAATAAAGTCGCTGTCGCTGTCTGTCCCTATCTATGCTTAAAACGTTAAACTACGCAACGCATTTTGAAGCGGTTTTTTTAATAGATAGAGCGATTCAAGAGGAAGGTTTATATATATATAACTAGCTTTTGCACGCGGCTTCGCTTAATTTATCCCCTTAGGGGTGGAATTTATCAAAATCCTTTCTTAAGGGATGCCTACGTCATAGTAGCTTTATGCATGCAAAGTCTCAGCCCGATTGGTTTAATATTGACAAAGTTTCATATGAACTTTCATCCCCAATTTTATCCCCTTCGGGGTTGAATTAATAAAAATACGCCTACGTCATAACATCTACCTGCCTGCCAAATTTCAGCCCGATCCGTCGTGGTTTGGGCTGTGCGTTGATAGATCACTATATGAGTCACCTTTGAGTTATATATATTTAGAAGATACACGTACACCCGTGCGAAGCCAGGGTGAGTAGTACTTACATAAAAAAACATCGTCAGTGAACGGTGTTAAATGACGGAAACAATAAACCCATCTGATAAGGTTATTGAGGTGAGGTGAAGAAAACGAATTACCGCCATTCAACCCCTCGGAAAGTGCTCTTGTCGCCGAAACAATAAGTAAAAGACAGGTGAGGGAGCAGGTCGGGGCCACTCGGCGCGGAATATGACATTGTGACGGAGTGCGGAGGCCGGCCGCGCCCTCAACAGACCCCTCGGGACCTTATCACGCGGGTTATTACTCCAAATAAGAATGGCAATAGTGCCCTAATAAAACTGCGAGCTATGAACAGATCATAGTTTCGTGGAATATAAGTATTCTCAGGCGTAGTGTGTATGAGAATACTTATTCCCCGAAACTATTCGCGTGAGAATACAATTATGGCGGTCGTTATTGTTTTGTGATTGTATTGTATGCTTTATTTACTAAACGTTTCGTATTCTTTGTGTATATTCTTATCTAGGCATCCGCTAAGAAAGGATTTTGATTAATTCTACCCCCAAGGGAATAAAATAGGGGATGAAAGTTTATATGAAACTTTGTCAATTTTAAACCGATCGGGCTGAGACTTTGCATGCATAAAGCTACTATGACGTAGATTTTGCATAAAATAAGGGATAAGAAAGATTTTTTGATAAATTAAAACCTATGACCCCTAATTTTGGGGTTTAAACGCGATCGAAGCTGCCGGCAAAAGCTAGTATATATATATATATAATAATAATAACAGCACACACACATACAGTATATATATATATATATATATATATAATAATAATAATAATAATAATCTTTATTAAATTCAGAAGGATCGTTACAATATTATTTATACAATAGTTCCAGACAATATCAATCCTTTCAGTATTTATGTGTAGTCCTGACTTCTGAACTAGCATTAGCCGTATGACAGAAGCCAGTTCCTTCCCAATACATGTACTTTTATTATAGAAGGATGAAAATTATTATAACATAATATATATAAACAATATTTAATCAATAGAAATAGAAATATATATATATATATATAGTGAGTGACAAAGACTTGTTTTCCTGAACGTATTTATTTAGTGACGTTTGAATTCAAACAAATTCGCGAGTGGCTGCCACTTGGGCGAGAAAAATATTAAACTGCGAGAGGGAAGCGAGTTCGTGACTCGCATCAGACCTGTTTAATATTAAAACTCTCACTCCAGCCGGCGACAACCCTCCCTGATTACTTGACAAACATTTTGATAATTATTTAATCATGCTACTTTCGCGCCATTTTTGTGTTGTATTGAATTTTGTTGATATGCTCCGATTGTTCTGGTGTATAAAATAGAAAATCAACAATGTTGAAATTGATACTTTGATGGTTATTTTTGTATCGCCCGGTTTTAAAGGTGATCTATTTTTAAGCAATTTCAAATTGGAAACGATTCTCAATTCTGACGTAGTTATTTTTTGTATGTAATAATAATATGATATCTCAGGAGAATTTACACAGCGCCATCTAGTCCCAAGATAAGCAGACCTTATATTATGGGTATACTATATTACTGACATAAATACGTAGTTATTTTTTGTATGTAATAATAATATAATATCTCAGGATAATTTAATAGCCCCATCTAATCCCAAGATAAGCAGAGCTCGTGTTATGGGTACTAGACAACTGATATAAATATGTACAGAAAACACGTTATCTTGTAATAATTAATAACCATCTGGCAATTCTTTGTGGACTCCCGCGATTCTGATTCCCCTAGTGCGGGATCAAATGAATAATCAACTTTATAATATTTGTGTGTTTTAATTACATAGTATAAATCAAATTCGCTGTCCTGTCTGTCCGTACATATGTATGCTTAAATCTTTAAAACTACGCAACGGATTTTGAAGCGGTTTTTAATAGATAGAGTGATTCAAGAGAAAGATTTATATATATAATACATGTACACCAGGGCGAAGCCGGGGCGAAGAAATCTTTCTCTTGAATCACTCTATCTATAAAAAAAAACTATCTATCTATCTAATGTGGACTTATAATCCCATTGCTAATAATGTACCTGCTATGTCAGGGTGACCTCCACGTGGTTCTCCCTGGATACCATCGTGATAAATTACTGGTCACTTTAGCACGATGGGCTAACTGACCTGATCTCATGTTCATCCTATCATCCTCCACTGGTACCCCGCCAGCGTAAACCGTTAGCGCAGGCGGGTGCACCATTTCGAGTGATTTTCATATCTAAAAATCACAGAAGCATGAGAAGTATTTTAAGTAATCAACATATAGGAATTAGCTAGTCTTAATTTTTTTTTTACTATTATTATTTTGTTATTAATATTCTTATTATTTTATTGTGAAATTTTTATTAAAAAATAAATATTGTTATTAAAATTTCAGTACCATAACCGACAGGTACGCGGCTATACGTAGGAAATAGCTAGTCTTAAAATTTTTTTTTAATATTCCTAATTTTGTTAGGTACATTGTTATAAAATATTCTTATTAGGCTATACATAGGAAATAGCTTTTTGTTTCTTTTTTTTTTATTTCTTGGAGAAATCCGTCATGGAGACCCGCCCGCTCCAGGGGTAACGAGCGGGTACTGACGAACTCCTACCGGCTAAAACCCCAATCTACCGCAATAATAGTTGTGTAAGTAAATAAATAAATAAATAAACTCCGACGGCGGGGACCCATCTCAGTAGACGGGTCACTACTCTTCTTCAGGAGAAGTAGCACCTTCTCCAGGCTGCGATGTATACAATGGAAATAGCGAGCCTTACAATTTTTTTTTTTAATTGTTATTTTTTTAATATTTTATATTATTATTATAACTGGCAGTTACGCGGCTATACGCAAACCTGTACAATGTACAAGCACCTCAACATAAGCATTAACTACCCACGAATGAGCCGTCAAAATAATAAGACACAGCATAAATTTTACGTCTTAAGCCACCATAAATTTAAGGGAAATTTATATATATTATAATCTGAACAATTACTCAGGGAGGAGTCAGCGGGCCGATAACTCAGTCGCCGGTGTGGGGGCAGCTGCCGCTCGCTATGCCGATTCATATTTTATTACTGGCTGTACCCGCGGAATTGTCCGCGTGGAATATACCTTACTTTTCGAAAATAAAACAGTTTTTTTAAACAAAAGTAGCCTAAGTTACTACTTGCAAAAAAAAGTCCCCCGTGTGTGGAATTTTACTTTATATTTCAAAAATAAAAGATTTTCTGAAATAAAAGTAGCCTAAGTTACTACTTATTACATCCGCTACCTGCAAAAAAAGTCCCGTCAAAAATCGGTCCAGCCATTGCAGAGATTAGCCGGAACAAAAAGACAGACAGACAGACAGACAAAAATTGTTAAAAATATTATTTTAGTACTTCCAGAAATGAGCTTATTCCTGTTTAAAAGGCCGACAATGTACTTGCAATTCCGCTGGTGTTGCGGGTGCTCAGGGGCGGCGGTAATCACTTACCATCAGGTGAGCCGCATGCTCGTTTGTCCCCTGTGTTACAAAAAAAAACAAACTACCGTATTCATATTTAAATACACGTAGTAAAAAACGGTTATTACAATATTCAAAATCAAATTTAAAAAAAAAATCCCGTCAAAATCAGTCCAGTTATTTCAGAGATTAGCAGAAACAGACAGACAAACAAAAATTTATAAAAATGTTTTTGGTGTACATACCGTATTTATATTCATATGCATGTAATAAAAAACGGTTATTTCAATATTACAAACAGACACACCAATTTTATTTATATGTATAGAATCCGAATCCAGATAACGGAATGGACGAGTCGTATTGCTTTATTTTGATTATTCAAATTCAAACTCAAACTCAAACTCAAAGTCAAAGTCAAAGTCAAAGTCAAAGTCAAAGTCAAAGTCAAAGTCAAAATCAAAATCAAATTCAAAGTAAAATTGTAAGTATCGAAGTCGCGGGAACAGCTAGTTATATATATATAGATATGGTATTTGCAGTTTGCTCGTGTGTTAATTTCAATGTACGAAACAAATCTGAAACTAGCGCGGAATCAGTACCAAATACTCGGGCCCGGGGGACCCCGCCAACTTGTTCCCAGCTCTGCGTAATATCTTTAAACTCAGCTGCCGATCCGCGCAGATAATACCAATCTACGGCGCCGTTACAATGGCATTTCAACTAAGTTGTTATGACAGTATTCGTAATTGGGTTTTGTGGAATGGAGTTATCTAATATTAATACCTAAATGTTAGTGGATCGCGTCCACTGGGACCGTTTCTGTAATTTGAACGGTATTTTAATGTTGCCATACTACCGGTATGTAATTACTGAGCATGTTTATTGGAGCGCGATCCGATAATTAATCGCTGCGTGTTACAGTTAGTATTGTTAACGATTTGAAGCTGTTTTTATATGTCTACATATTGATGAAAGGCCTCAAGGGTGGAAGGGCTAATCTCTGAAATGGCTGGACCGATTTTGACGGGTCTTTTTTGGCAGGTAGCTACCTACCTCAGATACGCGCAGGTCTATGTAACGGATCGTATAACTATATGCATGTGTTGTACACATAAACTATACAGAATTAATTATCTGAATAATAGTTAAAACTCTATCAAAATCTGTTACGTCGTTTAGAATAAGCAAGTCAGAGGTTATCAGTATTACCAGGGGAAGAAACTTATCTGCGCCTGTCACCAAGTTGTTAGCTGTTCTGTGTTGATTAAAAGACTTTTGTTATTTAATAATTTAAAGAGCATATAATAAAATAAGTAATTATCTGTAGCTAGCTACTCGCCCCGGCTTCGCACGGGTGTACAGGTATTATATATATAAAGTTTCCTCTTGAATCACTCTATCTATAAAAAAAACCGCTTCAAAATCCGTTGCGTAGTTTTAAAGATTTAAGCATACATAGGTACAGACAGCGAGAGTGACTTTGCTTTATATTATGTAATGATATTGAAATAACCGTTTTTACTACATGCATATGAATATAAATACGGTACATACACCAAAATAACGTTTTATACAATTTTTGTCTGTCTGTCTGTTTGTTCCGGCTAATCTCTGAAATGACTGGACCGATTTTGACGGTATTTTTATTGGCAGGTAGCAGATGTAATAAGGAGTAACTTAGGCTACTTTTATTTCAGAACTATAAAGATAAACTCCACGCGGGCGAATTCGCGGGTACAGCTATATGAAATAGGAATAAACAAAAAGCCTAGACTTGCCGGCCATAAGTAGTGAGCACATGTGTACATTAAAACGTAGATTTCATTCCCTTTGATGTTTTAAATAAATTCACCATCCCTACGTGTAATTTATTTATATTACATATATTATTTAAACATATGCTTACATTTCAAATAATTATTCCCTTTAGTAGCTGCTATTGTTTCAAATATATACGTGACGCACAAAGAAATACTCACAGTGAATCCAATAACAGGGCGCCGTGAATACCTCTCTCGCAGAACATAAGCAAACAGTGTTATCAGGTGGAAAATTCTCTCTCTTTTATCGTTAATGGCACCTATTTCCCGGCCGGGGGTGCGAGGGGCGCGAGCGGGGCCACGGGGGGCGAACGGCGGCCTCCTATGATCATCCACGAGATTGTGCCCCAATGAAACTCGTCCCGCTCATAATGGACATCGTGATTGAATCACTCGCACTTCTTTCACGTGCCCGATTGATCCCGCGATCGAGATTTCGGAGACGTTACCGTGTCCGATGAGAAATGATATACATACGATCGTCTTTTGTAAATTTAGTTTACACGGTTGTCACTAGATGGCGCTGTTCAATTTCTACAACGCGATATGTTTTCGTTTTGTAGTTACTGATTAGTTCCAAGAATTATTATTTGATCAGTGACTTTTGATCTCCCATCTGATCGATCCCCGTCCAATTCAAACGGGGATCGATATTACGACGGCCTGAGCCGAGATTCGAACCCCTAGTGCTGCCCTCAGACTAAAGTCGTATCCCTCAGGAGTTGGACTTCAGCCCCTCCATAAGTCCTACCGCCTGGAGTGTCATCTGCACTTGCCTCTATAGTCCTTTAGGCCAGCTGCGGCCAACAGCAGTAGAGTAGTCCGAAAAATAAGAAACAAAAGGACCGGGCTGTTTCCTTCGCACGTACGGCGAAAGGGTTCCCCCACGTTTAACATTTAAAGAGTCCGGATTGCGAAGGTGGGGAAGTGCTCATTAAAAAGGGCAAAGGGATGGCGCGGAGGGCGCGGTGGGGCGCAGTGCGATTTCCCAAACAATTAGTACGGTGCACACAGTCCGTACTTTTTCAATGAGGATCCGATTCAATTTAAAGAAACATTTAGACGTATGCTAAATATAAACTGCTATTGTATGAACAAAGTAACGTAATTCGATATATTGTAAAAAACCAGGTATTATATATATGTATGAATATGTTATTGGTTGAATATAGACTTGATTCGGTTGATTGAGAAATTGAAATGAAATAAAATGTAATTTATTTATTTGCTACAAACATTTTCTAAATAAACATCAATCTGTATATATAAATAAAATTGGAGTGTCTGTAATATTGAAATAACCGTTTTTTTACTTCATGCATATGAATATAAATACGGGACATACATTAAAATAACATTTCTTACAATTTTTGTCTGTCTGTCTGTTCCGGCAATCTCTGGCTGGACCGATTTTGACGGGACTTTTTTTGGTAGGTAGCTGATGTAATAAGGAGTAACTTAGGCTACTTTAATTTTAGAAAACTAAAGTTAAAATCCATGCGCAAGTCGCGTGTACAGCTAGTTACACTTAATATATAAATAAGAACAAATAATAATAAATAATAAAATTTATTTTATTAATTCATGTATTTTCTATATGTTATGTGTCTGTAATTGGTGAATAAAGAGTTTATCATCTATCTATCTATCTATAAGGCAAGTAAATTGCATGAAAATGAATATAATAAAATAGTCATTGATACCAAATTCCCACTAATATTTGTAGACTTTTTTTTTCGGACTACATACTCTAATGCTGTTGGCTGTTGGCTGTCTCTCTGTTGCTGGTTGGACACTTCCATACAACCCTTCATCTCGCGTTTCAACCCCTTGCAGTACTTTTTTCGCATTAATAAATAGCCTATGTCCCTTCTCTGGGTCTACACTATCTGTGCACCTAAGTTCACTTTTTTTTCGGACTACTCTAATGCTGTTGGCCGCAGCTGGCCTTTACAGCTTCACCGGACGTTAGGGGGCGAGTGCAGATGGCACTCCTAACCCGCGGAAGGACTTATGGAGCGGCTGAAGGCCAACTCCCGCCTGACGGATACGACTTTAGTCTGAGGGCACCGCTAGGGGTTCGAACCTCGGCTCAGGCCGTCGATCGATCCCCGTTTGAATTGGACGGGGGATCGATCGGAGGGGCATTTGTAAAGACATCTTTATCAATCTTTTATACTTTTTCAATACACGTAAGAACTTCAGTTCTAATATTAGTCCACAGTATATAATTAAACACCAAAATTTCATGCAACCCACGCTGTTCCAACTAATTTATATATATATAAAAAATCGAAATAACGTTGTTTACAAGTTGTAATGTAAAGACGGGTAGTCTTTACATTAAAAAAGTCAAACAGGGGCGTAGCCTCCGCCGTATCTGCCGTATCAATTATACGGCGCCCCCGGGACATGTGGGCCCCAACGTGCGTAAGCAAAAATTAACTTCCCAATTTTTTTTATATAACAAATGTCATAGAAAAAAAAAGCAATTTTTTGCTGCATTACCTATAAATGTTTTAATAAATAAGTTTTACCGAAAAAAGGCTAGGATTATGATGAACAATATTTCTATTAATTTTATGCATTTTTTTTTCTTTTGTGAGTAATCTTTATGTAAGGACCCTCAAACAAATTTTTATACGGGGCCCCGCCAAGGCAACTACGCTTCTGCCATTAACGTCGTCCAAGTAAGCAATTAAAAATTAACTTCCCAATTTTTTTTATTTCACAAATGACAACAGTCTAAATAAGCAATGTTTTTTTGACGCATCAGCAGCAAATGATTTGAAATCAGTTTGCCGAAAAAACGGCAAGGAGAGTGTACGTTTAATTTGAATTGTTTGTAAAAATTTTGAAAAAATAATAGATAATTATGATGAATAAATATTTCTATTAATTTTAAGCATTGTTTTCTTTCTTTTGTGAGAAATATTTACCGTAAGGGCTCCAAACAATTTTTTATACGGGGCCCCGCAATTAACTTTAAATAAAAATTAACTTCCCAATTTTTTTTATTTCACAAATGATAAATGTAAAAAAAAAGCAATATCTTTTTTCCTGCATCAGCTATAAATGATTTAATTAATCATTTTGCTGAAAAAAAGTCAAAGATACTATATTTCATTTGAATTGTTTGTAAAAATTTTGGAAAAAGTGACAGATAATTATAATCAATAAATATATCTTTTAATTTCATTTACCTTTCGTAAAAAACATACCGAAAAAAAGGCTAGAAGAGTGTATATTTATAATTATGAAGAATATTTCTTTTAATATTATGCATTTTTTTCTTTTGTGAGTAATCTTTATGTAAGGGCCCCCAAACAAATTTTTATACGGGGCCCCGCCAAGGCTACTAGACTACGCTTCTGTCGTGAACGTCGTCCAAGTAAGCGAGGCGCCGGGAGCCGTCCTCGCTAATTACTCCACAAAGAGACCGCCTGTCGATTACAAGGATGCCTGCGTCAGCCATGAAACACCCCTAGCTGGCCCCTTACGTTTGATGTTGATACCCTCACTCGTATGGATCAGAGTCGCCCTGATAAACCGCATGCAACTGAAATGAGAATGTTGAGGTGGATGTGTGGTGTGACTCAACGGATTATACGATAATTCTATCAAATTATTACAAATCTGATGTGAAGCAGATGATGATGTATCTACTAGTACCTAGAGTGCAGAGTCGTGTAAACACAAACCTACATTCCATCAAAGAACCGTCAAAGGGTATTAAACAGTACTGTATACTTACTATTGCGTCAATTATTATTTAACTAGGTAGCTTCCGATATAACCTACATCTTTCAACAATATCACTAGTACAGTTACGTACTCACTGACCCATATATAGACTTGAATAATTGGAATCTATTTCGAAAATCTTTAAATTCAAATTCAATATACCTTAGTTTTTTTTTCCAAAATAAATTTATTCGTGTAATTCAGAGTCTTATGATATGTCAAATCTACCGTCAGTTCGGAATGATCGAGATTGACGAGATGAGAGAGAACATAGACGGCCTCGGTGGTCTAGCAGTTTAACAAGATTTAACTCAGCAAATATTATTCGTATTCTTTTCAAATTTTATATATGTTTTATACATGTTTACAAAATTCAAAATTCAAAATATCTTTATTCTTTTTCCGAGGCAGCTAGTATGTATATATATGTAGGTCTATTACAGACTAGCACAAGATTTAGCTAGCTTAACCGAACTGGATGGAAAAAAAATAAAATTATATGATAATTTGTTAAATCTACATGAATAAATGATTTTTGAATTTGAATTTAACTTTTATCCTGAGATTATTATTATTTTTATCTTTTCGGAATGATTTAGAGATGCCAAGTGAAAGCCAAGAAGAGCTCGTATTCTTTTCAAATAAATGTTATACATGACAAATTTAGAATTGAAAAAACTCAGTCTATTACACTCTTATGATATGTATTCAGTTCGGAATTTCAAATAAATGTTTTATACATGTTTACAAAATTCAAAATTCAAAATATCTTTATTCATGTAGGTCTATTACAGACTCTTATGATATGTCAAATCTACCGTCAGTTCGGAATGATTTAGAGATGAGAAGAACTGATCAGCTCGTATTCTTTTCAAATAAATGTTTTATACATGTTTACAAAATTCAAAATTCAAAATATCTTTATTCATGTAGGTCTATTACAGACTCTTATGATATGTCAAATCTACCGTCAGTTCGGAATGATTTTGAAATTCAAATATGGACATTTACTAAAACATTATAAAAGAATTCGTATAATTTCGAATATTTACTAATTACAAGGAAAATAATAGAAATAGTGAAATTACTATAAAAGGATACATCTTCGACGCGATCTTACGTCTACGATACGATAACATCCTGTTCAAACCTGGTCGAGGATTTGAGGGTAGGTTGAAAGATTTAAAATATATTTACGAAATAAAAATGAATTTCGATAATGTCTCATCATTTGAATTTGTTCTTTTTTCAACTTTATTTTTTATTGTTTTACGGACATGGCAACGCACGTATTTATAGGCTGCCAGTTACAATTTAGATTTTTCTTATATAGAATTGTACAACGTTTGTATTTAATTTTTTTATAACGAAACTGTACATCTACTTTAAAACTTAACTCTTTGGATGTGTATCAAATTCTAATAGCTGTGTATCTATAAATTCAGTTTTTGAAATGGTACCTTGCAAATTTATAAAATTACAATATTAATAATAAAATCTATAAGTGATTTTATAGGAAATTAGTTACTCGCCCCGGCTTCGCCTGGGTGTACATGTATTATACACATAAACCTTCCTCTTAAATCACTATTAAAAAAACCGCTTCAAAATCCTTTGCGTAGTTTTAAAGATTTAAGCATACATAGGGACGGACAGACAGCGACAGCGACTTTGTATTGTACTGTGTAATGATTCTACAATATATTTATGTTCATTATAATAATCTTATATTCATTGCTCGGTCTGTTCCACTTCAATTAAACGCCAGTTCATTGTGGAAACTTCACTAATTCATATCATTACTTTGATTAATTAGTTTTTCTGCTGGTTTCATTACACGTTTCCTAATGGTATATTGCCAAAGTAAAGCATACAATTAATATTTATTAATTTTACTCTTTATTTTGGGATGCCTGTGTATAATAGGATGCATGTCAGTGTAGTTTGTTGTGTAAACATTCCTACAGGTATAGATTATAGAACAGCATAGTTATTTTCATATCGAATGAACTTCCTGTCGAGGTTTTCTCACGAGACTACAGCATGGGGTTCTTCATGAAGGGTATATTAAGGTTTCTTAAGGGTCGACAACAAGCACGTGACACCCCTGGTGTTTCACGCGTTCATAGGCTACGGTAACCATTTACCATCAGCTGGGCCGTATGCCTGTTTGTCATCATAGTAGTATAAATATAAAAAATATAGCAAATCCATTATCCCAAAGAGCCATCCTTCTGCTTTCTCCTAGACATTTTTGTTTAATTCGCCATAATAAACTGATAGAATACTTGGATACGTATAAAGTAAATAAGCAGCGCTTTATGATTCTACTAATTACTCGCCCCGGCTTCGCACGGGTGTACATGTATTATACATATAAACCTTCCTCTTGAATCACTCTATCTATTAAAAAAAACCGCTTCAAAATCCGTTGCGTAGTTTTAGAGGTTTAAGCATACATAGGGACGGACAGACAGCGACAGCGACTTTGTTTCATACTATGTAATGAAATGATAATGATTAAAAGCGAAAATTTATACTGAAGTAATTACCAATCATCCGTGAGCAATTGTAACAATATTCCGGAATTGAAAGAAGTAGATCTTGCAGATCATGCATCAATTTGTGATCTGATAATCGTATCAGATATCAGTATCAGGTTCTTAGATTAACGAGAACGATACGAAATCGTACAATATACCTATATATCTATTTGTAGAGTAGTTTCCCTTTTGTAGAGAATCTTCGGACGCTCCCAGCGATCTCACAGGAGAAGCTCCACACTATTAGGTAGAGATGTGCTAACTCGTAATAAACATGACTATAGTTAACTCGAGTTGATTCGAGTTACCTGGAATATTTTTTTTTTAATTTATCGACCAATTTTAATGTTTTTGGACGCACCTAGCTTTGAAAGCTTCACCGAACTATAGAGAGCACTGGCATTACAGAGAAATGGCACTTTAAAGACGCTGAAGGACTTATGTAACGCATAATCATTTTAATTATAACATAATCGGACGAATATGCGAAAAAAATTGATAACAATCTCAAATTAATATTGAAATATTTATGACGAGTGAAAATTGTATGATATCAAATGATCGGAAAATTTCATGTCATTGTCGGTTCGATGACAGAATCATGCTCTCGCTCTTTCACTTGATTCATTCATTTACCAGTTGAAGTCTTCATACTCGAGTTGGCAGAATTCAACTCGAGTTAACTCGAATTATGCGCAACTCGAGTTAACACATCTCTACTATTAGAGAATTCAGCTCGGTCGTGTGAGGGAGGGTAAGGTGCGATACGAATAATGAAACGTCGGACACACCTGTTGTACCCCAGTAAGATTGATGGCGAAGGAGGCCTCGCGGAGGTCGGCTCGCTACAATGCCGCACCGCCCTGCATCTTGACCCACTTATACATTAGTTACACACGCTTGCAGTTTTGGAATCTTAGTGTTCTTTGATGCTATTTAGGACTCTATTGGCATTGCATTAAGTTTTACTTTAAATCTAAACCAGAACCCAAATATTTATGTTATGAGGTCGATGTGCTCCCTCTAATATGGTTGAGTGCAATGATGGCTGGCTCATTCGTCGTACTCGTGAACGGGTGCTGCTTGTGGGAACTGGTCTGTTCAAGTTGCGAACACTGATTAGATTTTTTGTTTTTTGCAATAGCATATGCTGGTGGTCACTCTATTCTCCCAAATTTAAATAAATCTGTATTATCGTGAACATGTACAACATTTATTTAAAAAATAAATACGAGCTGAGTTTCTTGTCAGTTCTTCTCATCTCGAAATCATTCCGAACTGACGGTGGATTTGATATATTATAAGAGACTGTAATAGACCTATATGAATAAAGATATTTTGAATTTGAATTTATCTTCTAGATTGAGACTCGTATTTATATAGATAATGATTTAAATCGTTCCAAGTTACAAAATTAAGACATCCAAATATAAAAATGAGGTAAAAAATCATCAACAACAAAATCGTTGTTAATTCTAACAACGATTTTGTTGTTGATGATTTTTTGACGACAATTTCTTATAATTCCATAAGAAATTGTCGTGATTTCTTCAGATATTACGTAATATGCTACAGAAAAGTGGATCGATGTAGAATTGCTTTAAAAACTATAAACTTTTTCAGAATGCACAATGAGAAAACATAAGTAAATAAGTTACAATTCAAAAGAAATCTGCCGCGGACGTAATGAGAGCAAAAAGCGTACGACCATTTCGTGCAGGCATACAAAGCTTTTTCCTAATTTCACGCAGCTTTTAAAATGTCTTTTTTAATTTTCCTCTTGTTCTACAAAACAACAGAGTCATCGAGGGTAAACAATTTCTGTTTGTACGGGGTTCGGCGACTTCATTAGTTGAAATTAAATTTTGCATCCCACGTTAAGCCGTCGTATATATTTGAGTGTCGGGACCGGACCCTCCTATCTCGTCACCATTTATTGGATATTGGTCCACCATATCTACACAACACACGGTCACCACTGTTTTTGGAACAAATTACGAACGACCTGAGTGGTCTAGCGGTTTAGCACACCGCTTTACTTCCAATTGCCGCAGATTCAATTCCTGGCATAGTACTATTTGTATCATATGATTGTACTAATAAAAGTGTTTATAACAAATAACTACACTAATAACAAATGTATAAAACAATATATGCATCAACATCATCATCGCAGCCCGGAAGACGTCCACTGCTGGACATAGGCCTCCCCCAAAGATCTCCACGACGATCGGTCCTGCGCTGCTCGCATCCGATGCCATCCAGCGATCTTGATCAGATCGTCGATCCACCTTGCTGGAGGCCTTCCCATGCTGCGTCTTCCGGTCCGCGGTCGCCACTCGATGACTTTACTGCCCCAACGGCCATCTCTCCTTTGAGCTATGTGCCGTATACATATAAAATATGCAGATCTATACAAATGTATTCATCTGCATATTTTCTATATATATTATGTATGTATTTGGAAAAAATACTATCTAAGTACCTGTATCAGTTGTCTAGTAATCATAACACAAGCGTTACTAAGCTTGGAGCTAAACAGCGCTGTGTAGATTGTCCAAAAAATCTATTAAAATTGTACTAATTTGTGTCATTGTTATAATTTTTCGTAATTACATTTACGTGATGAACAATTTGTGTTATTCGTCTGTATAGGTGAGGGTAGGCAAACCAATGGCACGCGTGCCATTGACGGCACGCGACACAATATTTTGGGCACGTCGTCGATCATAAAACTGTTTGAAGAAGCTGGCTCATGCTATTTTAACAATATTTTTACCTACCTATACCTACGAGTCATTATTTTCGGAGATGAATAACATTAAAAACTCGGTTAGAAACCGTTTGACAGATGAATCCAGTTCAGCATGCATTTTGCTAAAAGTAACATCGTACAATCCTGACATAAATTATTTGTCATCTAACCTGCAGCGACAGAAGTCACACTAATTTTACAGTAATTTAATTTATGCGTGTAATGAAAACAATCCAAAATGTACCTCTCTTGTGTTTACTTTATTTCATAGAGAGTTTTGTTAGTATTTATTATTATTATTTTCCAAATAATCAGAAAGTTAAAATTATTTGATGGCACGTCAATGACCCCATTTAACATTTTTTGGAAAAAATAGCACGTTAATAAAGGTGGTAACCCTGGTGGTGGTAACCCTGGTATAGGTACTTCTATCTCTTGTATTTTGGTACTAAAAAGCAAGTGGCTTACTTTGCAATCTTTATTCTGAATGGTTACATATAGCAATGAGAGAGTTACCAAGCCCGTCACAAGAAGAATGAGCAACGCACAAGTTTCTTACTCATTCTTCTTGATGAGTCTGCATTCCGAATGAGTGGTAGAATAAAAGAAATGTGACTATTCAATAGTTCTTACACTAAGTTTATTTGAATAAAGATTATTTCTATTTCTATTTCAGAGCTTGTGACGTTTATAGTGCTATCTCTAACCAACTCAAACGACACGTAGTTAAAATTTTTTTCACTCTACTTCCATAAATAGAATACCTCTAACCTCCTAAGAAAATAATTCAGCTAACCCCACTTTAGTCCCGTGTGCCTATTTTAGGAACAGACAACTGCGACCTTTCTGTGTAAATACACTGTGATAATTGCTCTTCTACCTTTTTTATAACAATAGTAATGTCTTTTTATAACTTCTTGTTTAGATTGTACTCTACATTTCTTTGGTTAATTATTGTTTTTTTTTTTGGTTAATTTGAATATACAATTAACCTTTTTCTAGCCCGTGTTATGTTTAATGTTTTTTATAAATAAACGTAATATCACCACGTCCAGTTTAGTGTTTATATAAGTGGAAAAATTATTAATTTTATGGTTTTTGCGACTTCAAACAAAATTAAAAAAAATGTAATTATGAACAATATTTATTTAAAAGAGCAACTCGCAAGTTTCTTGGTCGTTTATCTTGTGATGAGTCTGCGTTCCAAATGAGTGGTAGAATCCAAACAATATGACTACTCAAAAGTGTTTATTTTAATAAAAAATAATATTACATATTATAATATTTAATGGCTGATCTAGGCGGATAACTTTTTGAACATATTTCTTATTTAAGAAGATATAAAGATAACAAATGTGATAATAGCGAATGTACATGAAACAGGACCGGCCGCTGGCCCACAACGTGACGTCCCGGGTGTTGCACAGCAACCAGAGCCTGGTACTGCAGAAGGTGACGAGGCACAGCAGCGGACGGTACGCGTGCTCCGCACTCAATGCTGAGGGCGAGACCGTTTCCAACGAGCTGCACTTTAGGGTCAAATGTAAGTATCATCGCTTTCGAAGGCCACTAATGTATTCTAGAACCCTACTTAAACCTAACTTTTGTTATACTTTGTCTGGAAGAAATCTCTTTTAACCAATCGTTGTGCTTCTGTATAAATTTTAGATGATATTTTTATTTAGGCAATGTAATGCTATAGAAGGAACAATAAGCAATAGTTGCTTAGAAACCGTATAAATAGTGATAAATCTTCTACGCTGTTCAGTGTCTTCACCAAAATCCAAGTAAATTATTTCAAATTGCTTTATCAATGTCACTAGCCCACCTGTCCAATGTGATGAATGTAAGAGCTGTAACTTAGCAATAAAAGAAACCAAAAAGTGCCATCTCAAAAGTACAAAGTCAATAAAAAAGTAATAATTTCCTACACCACGAGATCATAGTCGAGGCGTGAAGTCGTTAGACTTCGCCGAACATAATATTATTGAAAACAAACTTAATGAGTCTTGAAAGTTGGCGTGAAAGTTGCGTGCTAAATAGAAAACTCGTCAACAAGCCGGCTTCATTACGGCACCTCTCGAAGCTGATTCAAAACAATCGACGCAAATCTGGAACAATGCGAGCCAGCGACCCACACTTGAGGCGCTCCAAATTAATTAATCGCGACGTCCGCGCATTGTCCCGCAAATACACCGCACAAATTAAGAAGCACCGCGGGGGTATCAACCCCCGACTCCCGCCCCGCCCCACTCTACCCTGCCTCGCTCGCGACGCTCGTATTTCCCCGCGTTATCGCGCCAGCTCCGGCAACTAAACTTTCCTCTAATTGTTTTTTCTCCGACGTTTGCCTTGATGCCTTCAGAAAGGAAATACTGAATGGCTAAACTTCCTTGTTTTGCGATTCGAGACTAAATGGAGTTGGTTTGTGTTTTTATTGGAATAAGTAATTCTTAACAGTTTTAAAGAGGCCGTTCAGTGTATTAGCCCGAGTTGTTGAATTGGCCGCGTTTACTGTACGACAATAACAATTTACATTTGTATTTTATTTTTCACTTTGTATAATAGACGTCTATTTAGAGTTAATTTATGTCTTTCTATTATTAAGTAATTAGTATCTACAGAAGATTAGAGAATTCGAATACTAGATATGTTACTTGTATATAATGTTCGTCATGAACAGTATCAAAATTTCATTCTAAAACCTAAACTACATTTTAACTAACATCTCAAATATTTCCTTATAGCCAAACCAAATATAGATACACACTACACTGCTACAGAGCTCCACTAAATAGAATTGAGAGAATTAATTTAGAGGAAACAGAAGCAAGTCGCAGACAGCAAGACGATTTAAATGGCAAATTTTTCCCCCCTAATTTATAGAGGCGCCTGAAAGGATTTCTAAACAATAGTCAATTAGAGTGCGGATTGGATTGCGGTGATTAAAGTCAGCTCGGTTGCTGAAGAATAAATAAAGGATATAAATTAAAGCCCCGTTAGTAGTGAGGCGCAGGTGAGCGGGTGCTCCGCTGACTAGGCCGCGGCGACCGAGCCCAGTGTTGCCACTCCAACTGTATTACCTCTAAATGTGATAGATTTAAACCCCTCTTTGGAGGGCAAAATCTGTTTTGGTGGCTCAGGCTTAGAAAATAATGATTGTAAATAAGATATCGATTAGTTATTTACTGGTAACGTTTAAAATTACCTTTTAACATATACATATTTTGTTTTTAACTTCGTCTATAATTAAACAGTTATTGCTGTTTTGCAAATGTTAAAAGAATTGTAGTTAGAAGTTTTTTTTTAATTTATTACATCACCAACAAGGTTTATACTAACGCAATTACATTATATATAACACATTCTAATATATATATTAATTATAGGTAACTACGACTTTTATATGACTTTGTGCTTACAATTAACAAAACATATAACTTCAGAATTTTACCTTATTAAAAAATATACTTGTACTGATTCAACTAGAGCAGTGTTTGCTGTTGTATATTGTTATTGAGATATCTCTTTATTAAAATTTTGTAGTTCTTTTTGAAGTTTCGTTAATATACCTCTACATTCAGATTGGTAGTGTTTTAGTTGGTTTGGAAGTCGAACTACTGAATCTTTGTTGGAAACACAACAGTGCCCTCTCCCGCCCCATCCCGCCTTCTCCTTCGGTAATAGCCAGCTATCTATTTCACCAATTGCAAGATATAATCCTGCCAAATAAGATGGGATTTTTAATAGCAAGCATAACTGTGGGTGATGCTGTAATTTTTCAAAACCGTCTTGTAATGAAGTCGTTGCGGCACGGCTCGTTCTGTATACTGGTTTTTTGATTAAACCGATTACTCATTTGTTGATTGATTGTGGTTATTAAATTAGAACATGAAATTGTTTATTATGATTCCTTTCAAATTTTGTTTTTATGTCAATATTTATTGTTGCTGGCAGCTTGTCTACCATTACTTTTATGAACTTTATATTTTTGATAATTGTTTTTATTAAGTCAGTTTTAACTCCTGTAACTTTCCTCTTCGCTGTGAGCGATTCTGGAAAATAAACAATTTTTTACTATTATTTGATTTTTAATGAAAATAGTAGTTGTGTTCCGGCTACAGTCACATTTATAATATTGAAATATTTATGTTTAGATGCAATCTTTTCTAATCCACAATTTACAAATAAGGGAGTTACTTTTTTAAAAATTTTTGTCAACTTTAACGTTTCAGAGTTTTAAGTAAAAATTATTGATTGTAATGTACATTTTAACTTATAATTGAGCAACAGTGAATCTATGATACACATTGAATTATGAATTAACCAATTTTTCTACATCTGTTCAATATTATCCTCAACATTACATAATACCATATCGGTAAGGGTTTCCAAACTACCTGCTACAAATAACATATGGCGACCTATAGATACGATGACGGCGTTTGAGTCCCTCAATATGCTGTATCCATTATTAATCGCGAACGTAATAGTTTCTCGTCCCATTCGGCGGTCTTGACCTCGGATGCACTCGCACCAGCGCCCTTTTTTTTTTACAAGGGGAAATCCGTCATCGAGACCCACACGCCCCGGGGGAAGCGTGCGAGTACTGCCGGACTCCTACCGGCTACAACCCCTTGGTGTCCTCCGAGCCGATCCGAACCGAGTGATCACGTCATTTACGTGACGTGGCGGCGTTAAGCCGGCTCGGCGAGCAAAATATGCCTCCCACCACAGTACGCTTACAGGCGCCTGCTGAAAAGCAGGCGCCTTCCGGCCGGCTGGCAAGCCGGCCGTTAAACGAACGACGCTGGGGTGGCTCACCCCAGCAGTAGGCCCGGGCAAAGAGCCCTGCTCGAGGCCCGAACCCTGCAGTCCGCAAGGACCAGCGGACGACCTTAATTCATTCATTCGTCCTCCGAGCGCCTTGGTGCCGGGGTTACGGGATCAGGTGATATTCAACCGTAAACCCCGGCAGCGCGGGCTCTTCAGCCCCACTCCTGAATGGCACGCGCGGACACCACGCGCGCCTACTCCTGGCCTCATACCTCCTTAGGTGACAGCTGACGCCTCGCGTCAGCTGCCGTGAGGCAGCTCCCATGGTGGGAGGTGACGGACGCTGCTCCTCAGCATCCATCCTCCACTCTCGCCGCCTGTTTGGGCGGACGGCATACTTTGGTGCTTCCAATTTTGTGGTCCGCCTTCTTCTTCGCCGCCTACGGGCCATGCGGCGTAGGGGCCGCACCACCGCCCTACATTAACCCCGCCACGTTATCAGCCGAATTCACATTGATAATGGCATAACATGTCCGGACTTGATCATGACGTCACTCGGTGAGTTGCGGCTCGGGTTCGGATCGAGTTATGCTCGAGTAACCAAAGTGCCCGTCGAGCCAAAGCTATACCTAACTTCTATATATACTAATACTAGCTGTACCTGCAAAAGCTGTAAAAAAGTTTCATCGTTCTTGCTTAAATAATGACGAATTTACATAGAGAATTCCAAACAACACAATCAACAGCCTAAAAAGATAGAGTTGTACAGAATTCTGTATGGAAATTTTCATTTTTGAAGCTAGAACGATGAAACTTTTTTATTGGGTTAGATTACTAAATATTTTTCATTATTTGGTCAAGGTCACTATTTCACGCGGACGAAGTCTCAAGTACAGCTAGTACAACAATAATTCTAAATACACAAATATTTGTATGTGTGTTGGTTTATTTCCGCATATCTCCGTCCAATTTCACGACCAATTACGTCGCGTTATAAACGACGTCGCGGGGCGTCGCTCCACGCCGGCGCTCGCTCGCTACCGCGCGTGCTACCCTGAACAGCCACTTATATACCCTCGGATGCTAATGTCAACTGAGTACGTTCATCATTTACAACCGACTTCGAAAATAAGGAGTTCTGTGTTCAAAGTATAGAATAGAAGAAATTTATTCTATACACTTGAATCACTCTATGTTTGGGAAACTACTCTGCTACCAAAATGTTTGGGAATTTATATAGGTAAAAATATAGGTGCATTTATATAGGTAAAAATAGGGGGATCGTCAGTCTAAATACCTGCATATGCGCCTGGTTCTGCGGATACCTGCGTATGGTTCTGCGGATTTCTTGGGCTTCAGGGTCTCGAAGGTATCTTCGCTAGCTTTCACACACTTTCACAGTAGGTTTAACCCAGGTTAGGTTTTCACAGTTCTAATTTATTTTAATTCACAACACCCGCGCGCGCGCGTCAAGGCCGCTGTACGGTCCGTCTGTTACTAGTTAAGGGAGGGGCAGGGAAAGCCGCGGGAACACAAACTAACGGGCTCTAATATAATAATCTGTGCTTACGATGATACTAGATTTTTCTATCTACTAAGAACTACATTAAAATCCGTTGCGTAGTTTAAAAGATCTAACAGTGGCAACGATATCATTTTATATGTAAAGATATGTATCAACAGTTATACCCTATCAGGCATCAATTTATAATAGATGTGATTTAAGATTACATATTTTAATTTTTTTTTATAATACCACTTCTGCCCGCTGCTTCGCTCGCGTTAATTTATCCCCTTTCAATTTATCATAATCCTTTCTTAGGGCATGCTTACGGTTACGGTTATGGTTACAGTTATCCTTGATTATTATGAATACCAAATTAGGTGTAATGTTATATGATTTCTATAAGAAATCTTATTGTCTACTAGCTGCATTTGCGACTTCGTCCGAGTGGAGTTTAACTTTATTTATCAAAAATAAAAGTAGCCTAAGTTACTCCTTATTACATCAGCTACCTGTCAAAGAAAATCCCGTCAAAATCGGTCCAGCCATTTCAGAGATTAGGAACAAACAGACAGACAGACAAATTGCTAAAAAAAATGATATCGTTGTATGTACCGTATTTATATTCATATGAATGTAGTAAAAAACGGTTATTCCAATATTATAATTAGACACTCCAATTTCATTTATATGTATAGATGTTAAGTCTATATTAAGTGTGAGCATTGCTGAGCAGTGCTTCGTGTGATGAGACTCTCACGTTTGTACCACTTAATGTATTCGATGCAATATTCGTCGCATGTCACCGTTCATTTGCCGGGAATTTCCGTCAACTATCTCCTCTTTTTACCTGATTGGATAGCTTTCCAGGGACGACTGATTCCCGATAGTGACAGGTTGACTCGCTTTATAGCTTTATCTGGGGTGGGCCGGGATGCTATTATAAAATCACTATAATACGATCCCGTTTATGCAGAACTATGTTTTGTTCGCGGCTTCGCTCGCGTTAATTTATCCCCTTAGGGGTGGAATTTATCAAAATCTTTTCTTAGGGGATGCTTACGTCATGGTAGCTTTATGCATGCCAATTCTCAGCCCGATCGGTTTAAAATTGACAAAGTTTCATACAAACTTTCATCCTCTATTTCATCCCCTAGGGGGTAGAATTAATCAAAATCCTTTCTTAGGGGATGCCTACGTCATAGTAGCTTAATGCATGCAAAGACAGCCCGATCGGTTCAAAATTGACAAAGTTTCATACAAACTTTCATCCTCTATTTCATCCCCTAGGGGGTAGAATTAATCAAAATCCTTTCTTAGGGGATGCTTACGTCATGGTAGCTTTATGCATGCCAATTTTCAACCCGATCGGTTTAAAATTGACAAAGTTTCATACAAACTTTTATCCCCTATTTCATACCCTAGTGGGTAGAACTAATCAAAATCCTTTCTTAGGGAATGCCTACATCATAGTAGCTTTATGCATGCAAAGTCATTAAAAATCTAAAACAAAATATCTATAATCATTTTTCTAGTTTATATTTTATTTCATTAATTATATTTACAGAGTCTTATTACATGACATACTAGCTGACCCGCGCGGCTTCCTCTGCATCACACTTATCATTATCATCATTCATCATTGCCTTGCCTTTGTCCCATTATTTGTGGTCGGCGCAGTATGTCATTCTCTTCCACTGCTCTCTATCGGTCGTCATATCTGAACATACTCTTCTTTTATTCATATCATCTTTCACACAATCCATCCATCTTTTCTTAGGGCGTCTCCTCCCTTTACATCCATCCACATTCATATTATACACTTTTCATAAGATATATCGCCCAATTTACATAATATATTTTTAATTATTTATATTCTATATGTTACTTGGGTGTAAAAACTTTCATCTATTTTATTATCTACTAACTTTCATTCCTTTCAAAACTTCGAATGTCATATTTATTCATATTTAATCAACAAAAATGAGTTTCAAGCTTTTAGCTTCAAAAATGACTATTCTTCCTTACCATATTTCATCCCCACTTTCAACCTCTTACAACCCTTTTTTCGCATTCAAAAGTAGCCTATGTCCTTTCTCAGGGTCTAGACTATCTGTGTACCAAATTTCATATAAATCGGTTCAGTAGTTTTGACGTGAAAGCGAGACAGACAGAGTTACTTTCGCATTTATAATATTAATAACGAGATATAGAGTATGGAATTTATAAGTAAATAAATGGATTAAAAACGTAATATGACTGTAACTGTACTGTGACCGTCCAGACTCGCCGTCGTGCCGCAGCGGTGGTGTGGCAGTGGTGGGCGCGGCGCGCGGCGAGTCGGTGGTGATCGTGTGCGAGGTGGACGCCGACCCCCCCGCGGCCGTCTTCAAGTGGAAGTTCAACAACTCCGGAGAGACTATAGACGTCGCTGCTGACCGGTACACCTCCAACGGCAGCGCCTCCAGCCTCAAGTGAGATCCTGCCACCTTAATACACAATTTTACACTCATATTATCTTTATTAGAAACACATTTTTATTATATTATACTAGCTGTTCCCGCGACTTCGTCCGCGTGGAATTTAACTTTATTTTTCTAAAATAAAAGAATGTTTCAAGATAAAAATAGCCTAAGTTACTCCTTATTACATCAGCTACCTGCTAAAAAAAGTCCCGTTGTAATCGGTCCAACCATTTCAGAGATTAACCGAAACAAACAGACCAACAGACAGACAGACATAAATTGTAAAAAGCGGTTTTAATGTGTATGTACCGTATTTATATTCATATGCATGTAGTAAAAAACGGTCATTTCAATACTACAAACAGACACTCCAATTTTATTTATATGTACAGATAATTTTACTAGCTACTCGCCCCGGCTTCGCACGGGTGTACTTGAATTATATATATAAACCTCCCTCATCGACCCAAAATCTACTTAAAAAAAACCGCTTCAAAATCCGTTGCGTAGTTTTTAAGATTTAAGCATATGTAGGGACAGACAACGACAGCGACTTTATTTTACACTATGTAATGATTACCATGAAATTCTTTATTTTTACTACCTTATGCTGTGCACCAGGTACACTCCAGTAGCAGACCTGGACTACGGCACGCTGTCGTGCTCCGCTTCCAATGAAGTTGGCACCCAACTGGCGCCTTGTGTCTTCCAGATGGTGGCTGCAGGTGACATACCACTTCTCTATTTAGTAGTAGTAGTAGTAGTAGCAATTTAACACACCGTTTTACTCTTGATGGTCGCAAGTTCAATTCGTCCGGTGCAAACGTTTGATGGGCATATATGTATATTGTTAACTGACCAATGTAGTTTGTGTATTTATTTTGTATGTTTGCTTTATTTGTTCTCTTTAATATAAATAAGATTTATCTAACTTTCAAAGCAAGGCTTGACTGCTAAAGTATGTAGGTACCCAAGCGAACAATGAACAGTCAGCCCAAAAACCTCGAAATGAAACACCACGTATGAGGAAAGAGTATATGGATATTAAAAATGTTACAAAATACTAAATTATATATATTTTTCGTACTACTCGAATGCCCAATTTACACTCAGCCCGAGTGAGCGGGGTAATGAGCACGGAAGTGAGCAGCGCGAGAGTGTAAACACGAGTGGAAAGTACCCATGCCATTGGCGCTGCCCGGTGCTCCCTCGATTGTTGGTCTTTCGTGCGCGAGTCAAAGAACTGGCAGCGTGGTTTTTTTACATTCAGTCCTCTCGCTCAGTTGTCGCCCGGCAATATTTCCGGCAGCGGCTGAGGCTGAGTGTAAACGTAGCATAATGCTGTTGGCCGTAGCTGGCCTTTACAGCTTCACCGGACGATATGGGGCGAGTGCCGATGGCACTCCAAACAAAGGAAGGACTTATGGAGCGGATGAAGACTAACTCTCGCCTGATGGATACGACTTTAGTCTAAAGGCACAGGAGTTACGAACCTTGACTCAGTTTCAATATTTGTAATAATCTCTATATTGGGTACTTCATTAGTACTAAAAACAAACTACCTTCTTTTAATATCATTTTAAAATTTTGGATTTTTCTACAATATTGATGTGAACTCTAACAATAGTAGATATAGTGATGCTCTCAACACTGCCTTCATTTTCTGTTACTAGGTAAACCTCATGCGCCACGAAACTGCACGCTATGGAACCAGACAGCAGAGTCTGTCGAAGTCTGGTGCGTGGCGGGGTTCGACGGCGGCCTGCCGCAGACCTTCCTCCTCGAGGTGTACACCGATGACAGCCCTACGCCCAGGCAAGTACCTCATTACTCATCCCCTAATTATAAGTGCTAAGGTCTATAAATTAAGGTGACTAAAGAAAAAACGGACCACGAACAGCTAGGAGTCTAGCCCAATACACATACATGGATTCGAAAAATTTTAATAATTTCCTCAGTCAGGAGAATGTGTCTTGATTGAGAATCGAATCTGAGACTATATTTTCTCAAAAGAGATATCCTTTTTTTAAAATATTTTTTATAGATAGATAGAAATAGAAGAAATAATTTTAATTCAAATAAACTCATTACAAGCACTTTTGAATAGTCATATTTTGATTCTACCACTCATTCGGAATGCAGATTCATCACAAGAAGAATGAGCAAGAAACTTGTGTGTTTCTCTTTTGAATAGATGTTTTTTTTATATAAATAATTACAGTATAACAAGTAAGAGGCATGCGATAATCAACATAGAAATCGCTACGCACTCATTATTAGTGTAATCAAATAATATTGTCAGTGCTATCGATTTAAAGTTTTTCTATATAAACATTATTATCGTTAACGAATTCTTCAATTTTATAGTAAGCTTTCTTGCAAAGGAAGTATTTTATATGACATTTAAATCTTTTTTCAGGCAGATTTATAACAGACTCCGGTATTTTGTTGTGAATGTTTATAACATCATGAATATTAAAATCATCAAAAAAAATACATCATAGGTATTTTGTAGTCATAAAATATTTCATTACCTGTACATCTTACTCCTTCCTTCGTCACATAATTAAATCGCAACAAAATTGCAATTTAGGTAAATATATAAATTTTTTTTTTTAATTATCTAAATAATATATGTATAATAAGACAAATGTCTTATCTAATATATATATATGTATCAGTTATCTAGTACACATAACACAAGCTTTAGCTAGCCTAACTTGGGTCTAGATGGCGCTCTGGGAATTGTCCTGAGATTATTATTTAAATTGTAAGAAATCGGTAAAAAATAAAATCTTACGTCAGGAACGCTATGCATGGTCAAATACGGTTCTAAGTGATCTATAATAACAAGGCATTAAAACTTTCCACCCATTTTCCAAACATCTAAATATATATAACTCAAAGATGACTGACATAATGATCTATCAACGCACAGCCCAAACCACTGGACGGATCGGGCTGAAATTTGGCATGCAGGTAGATGTTGTGACGTAGGCATCCGCTAAGAATGGATTTTGATTAATTCTACCCCCAAGGAGATAAAATGGGGGATGAAAGTTTGTATGAAACATTGTCAATTTTAACCGATCGGGCTGAGACTTTGCATGCATAAAGCTACTATGACGTAGGCATCCCCTAAGAAAGAATTTTGATAAATTCCACATTGGGCAAAAGCTAGTTATATACATGTGGTTAGGTTGGCGTGTTGATACGAAGAGAAGGAGTGATATTAATAAAAGATTGAATATATGACGGTGTATAGAATATCAGAATTAAAAATAACAAATAATAATTAATTTAACAACTTATTTAGATCAGTAATTTGCAAGCGAATGAATTTGACATTTTACAATCTATTTTTTATTAAATGTATCTGTGTTATATGGCTAGTTCATGCAAGAAGGTTGGTAGCATACATACATATATATTATTAAGAGAATTAAATGTTAACGTTTTAAATTAACAAAAAGTATTTGGTGCTTTTTTTATTATTGTACACCTCTATTATGATTTTGCTAATTTAAAAACGGGCCACTACATTCACAAATCATGCATCTAATATATTAGGTCCGTATACAAAAGAAAGTATTTCATTTACACACGTAAATCGCCAACGCGTATAATTCAACAAATGATTTATTCAATTTAATTAATTGCACATTGTAATATTGAATAAATCGTTGTTATATGGTACTTAATGGGATTGTTTCACGAACTCACTTGGCGGCAATAAAAAAACCATTTGTATAATACGAAGCGAAGGGCCGGGCGTATGCGTATATCTTATGTCCTTGAACAATTCACATAGCGCCATCTAGTCCCGAGTTAAGCTACCTAAAGCTTATGTTATTGGTACTAGATAACTGATAAATACATAGATATATAGAAAACACTCAGACCGATACTAACAATCATACTCATGAATGCTTGTGTCGTGCGAGGAATCGAACCCGCGACCATCGGAAGTAAAGCGGTGTGCTAAATCGCTAATCCACCGAGGTATGACGATGTGATAAAGATAATAATAATATCTCAGGACAATTCACACAGCGCCATCTAGTCTCAAGTTAGGCAGAACTTTTGTAATGGGTACTAGACTGATATAAATTCATAAATACTTCATTCAAGAAACAAACAATCATTTTTGAAGATCTATATACCTATGTTAGGTAAAATATTGGTTAGTCCTTTCCCAGCGGTAGAATCAAAAAACTTGACTATTCAAAAGTGTATATTAAGTTTATTTGAATAAAGATTATTTCTATTTCTATTCCACCACTGCCCATCAACCGCTTTCTGTTCTTACCTGATGGTTAGCTGGTAGAGTATGCCATATGGCATTCAGCTCGCCAAATTGTACAATTTGAAATGAAAAGAATTAAAAGAATAAATAAAATTTTTAAATGAATCAATAAAGTCATGTTTATGAATACAAATTTACTATCTTATAATTCTTTCATTACGATTCTATAACAAACTGCCAAAATCTACACTAAATCTGACAGAGAGGCAATTCAAATTTTATATTAAACAAATGTTATGTAAAAAAGTCTATTATAAAGATAGATGAATTTATAGATGATAGCAATATATAGCAAGAATAAGTTTATTTGCGGACAACGTTATAATTTATTTTTCATACTGCTTTCTTGATATATGATAGCGTAGCGGCTTTTGTATTGATTGCCGCATGCATCCTCATGTAAAATGCGAATACTGTAACTACCATATAGTAATTTTAAGTAGCTGTGTCATGGTCGAGTGGAATGAGTAGTCATGCTCGCTAAAATGTCCAGACATGTGGCGGCGTGGTGGGCCGGGTCTTTGGGGGCCCTAAAATATGGTCGAGCGCAGTGATGGCTGGCTCATCCGACTTACTCGTGAACGAGTGCTGCTTGTAGGGACTGGTCTGCTCTTATCACTACGACTGATTTAATCTTATTGTATATTTATATTTGACCCTAATAAATTAGTGCTGGTTGGTAGTTTGTATTCACACGTTTCGACTTGTAAATGTAAACTTACAAGGATTATTTAAAAGAACAACACACAAGTTTCTTGCTCGTTCTTCTTGTGATGAGACAGCTTTCCGAATGAGCGGTAGATAAAAAAAATGTCATAACCATTCAAAAGTGCTTAAATTGAGTTTATTTGAATAAATGATTTTCTATTCTATTCTTGTATATCTATTACAGACTCATGATATGTCAAATCTACTGTCAGTTTGGGGTGCTTTCGGGCTGAGAAGAACTGACAAGAAGCTCTTATTATTTTCATATGTGTTTGAACATGATTATAAGTAGACATATGAATTATTAAATTTAATTAGATAGAATTACTTATCATTACACAGTATAAAATAAAGTCGCTGTAGCTGTCGGTCCCAATGTATGCTTAAATCTTTAAAACTACGCAACGGATATTGAAGCGGTGTTTTTAATAGATAGAGAAATAGAAATAGAATAGAAATAATCTTTATTCAAATAAACTCATTACAAGCACTTTTGAATAGTCATATTTTGATTCTACCACTCATTCGGAATGCAGATTCATCACAAGAAGAACGAGCAAGAAACTTGTGTGTTGCTCTTTTTAATAGATGTTTTTTTTTATATAAATAATTACACTATAACAAGTAAGAGGCATGCGATAATCAACATAGAAATCGCTACGCACTCATTACTAGTGTAATCAGATATTGTCAGTGCTATGGGTTTAAAGTTTTTCTATAAAAACATTATTATCGTTAAGAGTGATTCAAGAGGAAGGTTTATATGTATAATACATGTACACTCGGGCGAAGCCGGGGCGAGTATCTAGTAATTTATATACAAAAACGAATACATATAAAATGACATGTATATTTTTGGCACCGTCTGTATAAGAATCTCTTTCAGAGCCGTAACTACATTTTCATGAATATAACAAGTGTGGGCGGCCGAACGTATTCCAGTATCAATACATAATAGGAAAATATTAGTTTCTTTCACGGCCGGATCTCAATTAGTGTATGTGACAGTCTTGTTTTACTTCAACTATGGAGATATAATCTGTACATATAAATAAAATTGGAGTGTCTGTTTGTAATATTGAAATAACCGTTTTTTACTACATGCATATGAATATAAATACGGTACACACGACAAAATAACATTTTTGTCTGTCGGTCTGTTTCGGCTAATATCTGAAATGGCTGGACCGATTTTGACGGGACTTTTTTTGGTAGGTTGCTGATGTAATAAGGAGTAACTTAGGTTACTTTTAGTTTAGATTTTTTTTATTGTAGAAAAAAATTTATAAAAATAAATTCCACGCGGACGAAGTCGCGGGAACAGCTAGTAATAATAATATAATAAAAATCTCAGGACAATTCACACAGCGCCATCTAGACCCAAGTTAAGGTAGCTAAAGCTTGTGTTATGGGTACTAGACAACTGATACAAATACATAGATAATTTTTTTTCATAAATACATACATATTATACATAGAAAACACCCAGACCGATACAAACAGTCATACTCATGAATACAAATGTTTATGCCGTGCGAGGAATCGAACCCGCGACCGTCGGACGTAAAGCGGTGTTCTAGACCACTAGACCATCGAGGTTGTCAAATTATATTATTGTATGAAAGGTATGAGCACCCCACCTACTTCAAAGTGAAAATCCGTGTAAACATCTGGGTCTCATTAAACTTGCTGAAACAAAGTTAATTATAAATTAACATATAGCTACCCGCCCGCCCTCCGCCCCGCCCTCCGCCCGGCTCACTGCGACATACCATGTTCACTGCAATACAACACTTCATTGCTTCAAAGACAACAACAAACAGTCGTTATTTATACATATATATAAAGGATGTATTGGAATGAACATAGAATACTTTTTATACACACATTTTGCTACTTCAGCGTCATCTAGGTATTTAGTGGATTTAATGCGAGCGAAGTCACGGTTAAATGCTGGTAATAAATATAATTACATAATCTAAATATATGTATATAACTCAAAAGTGACTGACATAGTGATCTATCAACGCACAGCCCAAACCACTGAACGGATCGGGCTGAAATTTGGCATGCAGGTAGATGTTATGACGTAGACATCCGCTAACAAAGGATAAATTCCACCCCTAAGGGGATAAATTAACGCAAGCGAAGCCGCGGGCAAAAGCTAGTCTATACATATGAATAAAATTGGAGTGTCAGTTTGTAATATTGAAATAACAGTTTTTTACTACACGCATATGAATATAAATGCGGTACGTACACAAAAATATTTTTTTTTACTATTTTTGTCTGTCTGTCTGTTTGTTAATAACATCATTCTATATCAAACAATAGAGTGTAAAAAAACATAAATAATATGTATAAAGATGCGCCGTGCACAGTTACACACCCAGACCAATACGAATAATAATATTTATGAATACAAATGCAACCTGCCAGATATAGAACCCACGACCGTCGTAAGTAAGGTGTGCACAACCACGGAGCCTATATAATAAAGAAGAATATTCGAGAATTCCATGCTTTTACCCTTTCCGTTTGGTTTCTTTCAGTAGGTGGAAAATAACAATTGAATAATAGAATTGGGATCTCAATACAGTATTCAGCGGCTACACTCAGATTGAAATTGAAGTATGAAAAATTTATAAATCTTGCTCTTTCACACGGTGTACGGGAGTAGTTAGAATGAAATAGCATCTGTCTGTTGAGACCGAGCATATCGTTGTTGTATGTGCAAGATGGTATGGCTATTTCTATCAACTTTTACAAAAAACTGCCAGAGTCTGTACCCAATTGGCCAGTAAAATCGTTCAAATGTCTTATAAAATATTTTCTTTGTAAAAAAGCTTATTATAAAATTGAAGAATTTATAAATGATAATAATGTTTTTGTAAAACATATCTAACTTAAAATTCATATCGCTGACAATGTTATCTGATTGGACAGAGATTAAGTGCGTAGCGGTTTCTATGTTGATTGTCGCATGCCTAATCCTTGTTAATGTAAATATACTTACATCAATATTTATTTAAAAGAGCAACACACAAGTTTCTTGCTCATTCATCTTGTGACGAGTCTGCATTCCAAATGAGCAGTAGAATAAAAAACTTGACTATTCAAAAGTGCGTATATTAAGTTTATAAGAATAAAGATTATTTCTATTATATTCTAATCTATACCTAGAACAGCACACAAATAATATTTACTTAATAATAATAATAATATATAACCCTGGACAATTAACATAGCGCCATCTAATTCCACAGTAAGCAGAGCTTGTGTTATAGGTACTAGACAACTGATATAAATATTTTGATACTTTTTTTTGTTTATAATATACATAGAAACCACAAATCACAATCATACTCACGAATACAAATGTTTACATCGTGCGAGGAATCGAACCCGCGACCATCAGAAGTAAGATAGTGTGCTAAATCGCTAGACCATCAAGGCCGTGTTTGAAATACTCCTATAATCTTATAAACAGAACTCGTAACCTGGATGCGACCATAGTTTGTGCGATATTAGAGAAGGCCCACGTGGAGGCGACCGGTACGCCGATCAGTTATGGTTTAGTGAGTGGCGTTATCTCGCTGTAATGGCGCATCATTTTTATCTGGTGTAGAGATGTGTCAACTCGATTTGTCATAAATTCGAGACAACTCGAGTTCTGCTAAAATCGAGAGAACTTGAGTTGTGCTAAACTCGAGTTTACTCGAGTTGTGCTAAACTCGAGTTTACTCGAGTTGTGCTAAAGTCGAGTTCTGCTAAAATCGAGACAACTCGAGTTGTGCTAAATTCGAGTTCATTCGAGTTGTGCTAAATTCGACTTAACTCGAGTTGTGCTAAACTCGAGTTTACTCGAGTTGTGCTAAACTCGAGTTCATTCGAGTTGTGCTAAATTCAACTTAACTCGTGTTGTGCTAAATTCAGCTCGAGTTGTGCTAAATTCAACTTAACTCGTGTTGTCGTGTTGTGCTAAATTCGAGTTAGCTCGAGTTGTGCTAAATTCAACTTAACTCGTGTTGTGCTAAATTCGAGTTTCGAGTTGTGCTAAATTCGAATTAACTCGAGTTGTGCTAAATTCGAGTTGACTCGAGTTGACGCGAGTTGAATTCTCCCAACTCGAGTTAGAAATGAAAGAAGGTTAGTGAAAAAGCGAGAGCGTGATTCGGTCATTGGATTGGTCTCTTAGTATGTACTCCCGCCATTACATACCGCAAGTTTTTCTATCATATCACATCATACTATTTTCACTCGAAACGCCGTGTCTTAAAAACACCTTGTTTGGGATATTTTAGAATTGCCAGATTCCCAGTGAGTGGACGTGTAAAATATAAGAAATGCTCGGATTCATTTCAAATATGTAGGAAATACCAGCTCGTTATTGAAACTATTGACAATTAATGAAATGTTATTTTTTTCTAAACATTATTTGTTTTTAAAGAAACTTCTTACTTTAAAAAGAAATAATATTTTTAATGTAAGAAGTTATGATTTATGACTAATGTTTAGAATTTATAATGCTTTGATTACAGAATTATTATTTGTACTCTGGAAACAGCAGAATACGATGAAACTTATATTATACTAGCTGACCCGTCAAACGTTGTTTTGCCTTAAAATAAAAAAAAATTAGGGGTGGACTACCCCTAACATTTAGGGGGATGAAAAATAGATGTTGGCCGATTCTCAGACCTACTCAATATGCTCACAAAATTTCATGAGAATCGGTCAAGCCGTTTCGGAGGAGTATGGGAACGAAAACTGTGACACGAGAATTTTATATATAAGATATAATTTCCACCATTTCCAGCGTACAAATAGTAATTGTGTAATCCAATTCTGACAAATAAATATATTATTATCATTATAAAAAAAACACTCAAATAAGAAGAGTTTACCTGCAACTATGAATGTCCTCCATATGTCCTTCCACGGGTTTAAACTGCCATTTCCACTTCCCTATGGTTCGGTGAAGCTGTCAAGATTAGCTGCAGCCAATATTGGAATAGTTCGAAAAATTAAAAAAAAATTCTTCCAGGTAACTCGAGTTAATCCGAGTTAACTCGAGTTACTTGAATTTCAACTCGAGTTAACTCGAGTCGTGTTTATTACGAGTTAGCACATCTCTAATCTGGCGGTGTATCGCGGCGGCTCGTCTCTGACGACGTCACAAAGGCGAGTTATCTAGTCTCGAGACACTAAATATGAAGCCGATATTTTTAACCACCTTAAAAAAAGAGAATCGAATATCTAATTTTTTTTAATGAAATGCCAAACAGACCTATGGCTGATCAGCACCATCAACGCATCATTATCACCTGCTTCTTCCTTATCCCATTTTATTTGTGGTCGTAGTAATATGTTTTTCTCTTCCATTCATCTCTGTTCGCAGTCATCTCGTTATTTACTTCCTTTCTCACCATATCATCTTTCACACAGTCCATCCATCTCTTTTTCATCATCAAAACCATCACCAAAGTGATATCCTGGTTAATTCTAATCTGACGTACAAACGAATAAACATTCGTTTGTACGTCAGGTGATTAGAATTAGACAAAATTTCAAATTGTAGGTACAATTAATGTTTAATGAAATAAAATTACTGTACTACGTCATCATACCGCTAGTCATTAATCAATGAAAAAATAATAAGAAAAAATAATAATAGAATAGAATAGAATAGAATTCGATTCTTCGTATGGTACAAACGTACCATACGAAGAATCGAACCATCTGGTTAAACAATTAATAAGAGGACCATCGGATAGTAAAGCGGTGTGCTAAACCACTAGACCACCGAGGCTGTCATACATATTTTCATGTCATATATATTTTCATTTAATATTAGACATAGACACCTATATAAATATACATTGTAAATATGTTGTCGTCAAAAATTGTTTAATATAGGAACTGGGTTTGAATTCGTCTACTGGGTTTACACAAAAAAAAAAAAGTAATTCAATGGAGTTTCTTGCCAGTTCTTCTCGATTGAAATCTATATACTGAATTGAACCGTAGGGAAAAATTATAATATAAAAAATTTTACGTTCTATATGAATATACATTGTTAATAAAACTGGCTTTCAAAAAAAAGTAATTCAATGGAGTTTCTTGCCAGTTCTTCTCAATTGAATTTATATACTGAACTGGACGGTATAGAAAAAATAATAATAATACTTTATTTGCCAAATGTAGGAAAACAATAAGGTGTTAACAATGTTGTTGAGATCCGTACATTAACCTCGTAAGAGGTGTGCAAAATTTCAAATTGTAGGTACAATTAATGTTTAATGAAATAAAATTACTGTACTACGTCATCATACCGATAGTCATTAATCAATGATTTAAAAAAATAATAAGAAAAAATAATAATATAAAAAATTTGACGTTCATAAGCGGTTAAAATGTCCTACATGAATAAATAACTACAGTTATTAATTTATTATCATAATTTAATGCAACTAATTTAATCTTCCGGTTTCTTTATTTATAATGATTTAAAATGTCCTACATGAATAAATGAATTTTGAATTTGATTTTGAATTTGACACATCATAAAAGTCTGTAATAGTAGGTCTATTGAATGAATAAAGATGTTTTGATTTGATTTGGTTGATTTGTATACATCGGCTATTATTAGAGCTTAATAAACGTAACTCAGTGGTATTAATTTTACATCTATGACGTCACATCCGCCCGGTGACATCCGCGTCGCACGACGTAATCCCCCCGGAATGCTCTGTCATTTACGTAATTTTTATTTCTATGCTATTGTCGAGTGAAAATTGTACGCAGCCGCAACCCTCCAGAGCTCCATTAAAATGTATCACGTTTGGAAAATATTTACATTTTGTTTTAGGTATAGCGATATAGTTCCTTTATTTAATTAAAAGTCACTCACTACCTTCAACATATATTGTAAGAATATTTACAAGGGGAAGCGACGGTTCAGACAAACACAATACAGTTTATAACGTCGTGATAGAGAAAGTATTAAAATATGAACATTTTGTTTTAGGTGTCGTGATAGAAAAACTCGACCCTGAATGCATTCTATTCAAGGATCCAGTTTTTCGGAGTAATATTCAAAATTCAAAAATCATTTATTTATATTACAATTTTTCCCTACTGTTGAGTTCAGTATATAGATCCAATTGAGAAGAACTGGCAAGAAACTCAGTTGAACAACTTTTTTTTAAAACCAGTTTATTTACAATGCATATTTATATCAGTGTCTCAGTCTAATATTAAATTAAAATCCAGTGCATGAACAACTATTGCCATGCACGCTCGTCATTAAACTAATCGTTTAGTGAGTAATAAAATAAGGCTTTGCTCAGTAAATATGATTTAACAGATGTTTTGAATTTATTTAAGGGTAATTCCAATATATCCTTTGGTATCTTATTGTAAATTTTTATACCTATTCCCATAAAAGACCTATTGATTTTTTCTAAACGATACTTGGGGACAGCAAGTTTGTCTTTAAATCTAGTATTAATATTATGAATAGTGCTGTTTTTTGGAAACTGGTAAAGATTTTTGTGATCATGTAGAATATTTGAGAATACGACATTACATAAATATTTTTATTTCCTTAACGATTTTTGTCAATAAATTGACATTACATAAAAAATCGTTGCATTTATTTATTTCTTCATTTTTGCTCTGAATATAGATTTCTTTCATACGACATTACATAAATATTTTTATTTCCTTTGCTGATCGCATTTATTTATTTCTTCCTTTTTACTCTGAATATAGCATTTTTTTCATACGACATTACATAAACATTTTGGTTTCCTTTGCTGATCGCATTTATTTATTTCTTCATTTTTGCTCAGAATATAGCATTTTTTTTTCATACGACTACGTTTTTTATTAAGTTTATACACCTACACATGTATCCATTCTATTTAGAAGGGAATTCTAAATTACAAAAGCGAAAAGAAACAATACAGAAGTGGAATATAATTTATTGCCCTTCATAAAGCTTAAAAACTCATAAATCAAACAAATCTACGTCGTTCTAAAATAGCAGGTTATCCACTTCCTACGCTGTTCGCCTGGTAACAGGTACTTTACTTATAATTGAAGTATGTTTGAAGGTTACGACAAAGTTACTTATAAATGTTCGTGTTACATACTATTAATATATTATACTTACTAGCTGTACACGTGACTTCGTCCGCGTGGAATTTAACTTTATTAAAAGGAAAGTAGCTAAGTTACTCCTTATTACATCACCTACCTGCCAAAAAAGTTCAGTTAAAATCGATCCAGCCATTACGGAGATTAGCCGGAACGAACAGACAGACAGACAAAAAATGTAAAACATGTTATTTTGGTATACGTACCATATTTATATTCATATGCATGTAGTAAAAAACGGTTATTTCAATATTACAAACAGACACTCCAATTTTATTTATGTTATTTATGTTATTTATATATATATATTTGTTAGTAATTTATTTTAAATCTAATGTAAGTAAAATCATTATTTTATTATATTTAGACAATAGACTAAAAGTTGTTATAAGTTGGTACATCTTTACCTAATAAGTATACTAACAAAATGTTGTGTAATTGGTAGGTCAAATTTGATATGTGTGTGCAGGGCTCGGCTGCCGTCGTCGGAGCCGTCGTGGACGGTGCGCGGTCTGGAGTGGGAGGTTCGATTCCGGCTGGCGGCCGTCGCGCTCAACTCCAAGGGCCGCTCGCCGCCTGCCAGACTCGCGGATCTGCTCTTCCGGGACCCCGAGAAGAGAACCGGTAACCTGACACATCTATTACTTACTGTCTTACCATCCAGAGGCATCCCTCTACCTGCAGTACACGCTATGTTACTCCTATTTTGAGAATCAAATTTTAAAATGGATAAATTTGGAATTTATCTAATACAAATGATTAATTCGGTGGACCGACGATCTGGTCAAGATCGCGGGAAGGCATTGGATGCGAGCAGCGCAGGACCGATCGTCGTGGAGATCTTTGGGGGAGGCCTATGTCCAGCAGTGGACGTCTTCCGGGCTGCGATGATGATGATGATGATGAAATGATTAATTCATTAAACGAATAGGAATAGGTCATTGGGCTCCCTAAAATATGGTCGAGCGCAGTGATGGCTGGCTCATCCGTCATACTCGTGAACGAGTGCTGCTTGTAGGGACTGGTCTGCTCTTATCACTACGACTAATTTAATCTTATTGTGTATTTATGTTTGACCCAAATAAATTAGTGCTAGTTGGTGGTTTGTAATCACACGTTTCGACTTGTAAATGTGGACTTACTAGGATTATTCTATTCTATTCAAATTTTTTTTTTACTTATTGTTATATGTACACACTTTTTGGATGTATGTCACTTATATATTACGATGACATTAGAATATTATATATTAGAATGACATTGACTATATATATGATAAAATGGAAATCCCGCGCTCCATCCAGAATCTATTGAAGAACCCAGAAACTTACAAACCCATTTTTGAGTACGTTATATCAACTTTTCAAGATTTGTAACTTCTGAAGACAATTATTGGGAAAAAAATTATATAAGAAAATATTACTGAAGACAATGGCTGTATGGGCTGAGTCCTTTTGCCTTTCCCTATAAAGGGAGAAACCGAACCAAAAAAAAAATGTCATTGACTTTGACTTTTACACTTTACAATAACTGAGGGCTGACTGAATTGCAACACTTATATTATGCGTTTTCATTTACTAAACATACGAATGTATTATCCGAGAATTAAACGTAAAGAGTGGTTGATATATAATTTATATATCTACTAGCTGTTCCCGCAACTTCGTCCGCGTGGAGTTTAACTTTATTTTTCTAAAATAAAACTAGCCTAAGTAACTTAGGCGCCTTATTACATCAGCTACCTGCCAACAACAGTCCCGTTAAAATCGGTCCAGCCATTTCAGAGATTAGCCGGAACAAACAGACAGATAAAAAGACAAGACAAACAGACAGATAAAAATTTTAAAATGTTATTTTGATGCATGTACCGTATTATATTCATATGCATGTAGTAAAAAACGGTTATTTCAATATTACAAACAGACATTCCAATTTTATTTATATGTGTAGATTTATTGTTAACAAGTCGTTTCCTTGCGCGACAAAGCATAGTACAAAATTATTTTATACCACAAAGTAAGTGGCAAAAATTAATAGCAGTTATTGAATAAAGCAAACACATCCAAAATTAATTACTCCTAGCAAACACATACAAAATCGAAATCAATACAACCAACGCGTACTGACTCGTACGAACCAGACATTAGCTCTCATTAGATGGCTATTGAAATATACGAGTACCGCTCTCGCCCATCACTAGTTTTTGTTCTAAATCACTCAGCGAAACTCAATTTGGAGGGTAAGGAAGCGCGGGCGGGACAGGAAGCCCCTATATACGAGTTATTAGCCGAGGGAGAGCATCAGGCCCGCCGGGAAATGTATAAGTAACGGAGAAAAGTGGCGGCTAAACGGCTCCGAACGTTTGTTGCTGAGCCTAACTTGAGCATGTCGTGATTTCTTCATTTTGCGGGGCACAGTCGAGTCGCTGAATGATTTGCCCGCTGCCTCGCATTAGGCTTTTAAAACCAACGGATAAGATACTACAGATCTTATTATGGGACGCTCGTTGAATAAATTAGCATAGCCAAAATCTTAAACGGTCTACCTTCATTTCAAATTTACAAGTTCGAAGCCACAAGTCGACGGTTGGTAGATACGAGTAAGGTCGAGACCTTGAGAATTAATTGCTAAGATTGAAATATAAAACTTGAAAGTTATCATAGTGTCATTGGATTGAAATATCGTGTTTCATTTTTGAACTACTAAATTGATAATGAGACTTTTGGTGCGTTGCAGATTTAAACACAAGTAAGTCATATAATACAACAAATATTTATTTATTCTATTTCCATATATTATGCTAGCTACTAACCCCGGCTTCGCACGGGTGTACATGTATTGTACATATAAACCTTCCTCTTGAATCACTCTATTTATTAAAAGAACCGCTTCAAAATCCATTGCGTAGTTTTAAAGATTAGGGACAGACAGCGACAGCGACTTTGTTGTATGTAATGAGTTATATCAACAATTTTAGTCACGTTTGGTTTTGTTAATAAATAAGTTATATGCAACATTTGATTATTTTTATAAAAGAAAAAGAAAGATAGACTTTTTCTTTAAGATAAACTGCATTGAGTTAGAAAATATAAAAGTTGTATTAAATATAAAATGGCGATACTACGATAGCAAACCAACCATGCACTTGTACAATAAAATGTCACTTTCACCATAATGTAGATATTTAATATTATCACATCTGATATTACTTTTATAAGGATACTAACTACTCGCCCCTAACAATACAACACAATGTAATGAAAACTGTGAAATTAGTAGTAGTGTAAGATTTATATAATTGTATATGCATATTAGTAAATGTAACTGGCTCCTAATAAAGATAGGTGACACTGCATGTTGTCAACTCACCCGGCCGGCCAGCGGTGGTTCTGGACCAGACGGATAAGGTCTGCCTCGGTGTCACTGTTAGGCAAATTGTAACATCTCGGCTGGAGTTGTACAAAAGTGGAAATTAAAGAAATATAATAAATAATATTAAAAAAAGACTAATATTAAAAAATTTAAAAAAAAAACTACTCACCCCGGGACTTGTATCACTCTATCTATAAAAAAAATATGTCTGCATAAATAGGGACGGACAACGACAGCGACTTTGTTTTATACTATGTAATGATAAAAAATTACATACATGACACATATTTATCACTATGTCCTTAAAATTTAGTTGCGTGTTTGAGACAGCCAAGGAGCTAGGCCCATAGAAGTATTTCCTGGATCAATAACTCTTGAGTAGGGCGCACGTTTCGCCTGCAACCTCAAGATAATCCCATTTTAATTAAACGAGGCTCGGATTTACCGGCGAGATTAATCAAGAGCCTCTCTCTGAATGCGTCGACTTGGTACCGGCTCACCTCCAGTCTCCCACTCCCTTGAATCTAATTACATGATGACGAGACAAGCCAACTCGCAGGAAGTCACTTGTCATCTGTAGCGGCCACTTCAAACGACTCCACTCTCTAATGGATCACTGTAATTAGCAAACATTTAGAATAATTTTATCTGGGTACTGTGAAGCTTTTTAATCTAATAAACATGGTGTAATCACTGATCACTGACGAGGGTCATACTACGGTTATTAGACTAACTGAAATGCAGATGAGGTTTAGAATAATATCGGAATTGGTAGATAATAATAATAATCTCAGGACAATTCACACAGCGCCATCTAGACCCAAGTTAAGCTAGTTAAAGCTTGTGTTATGAGTACTAGATAACTGACACGAATATTTGATAAATTAGACTAAAGTCTCAGACTAAAGTAGCCGTCAGGCGGGAGTTGGCCTTTAGCCGAGACATAAGTCCTTCCGCGGTTTTGAAGTGCCATCTGCACTCGCTCCAAGGCCAACTGCGGCAAACAGCGTTAACGTAGTCCGCAAAAAAAAATGTAAATGCATAGAAAACACCCAGACCGCTACAAACAATTATACTCATGAATACAAGGAATCGAACCCGCGGCGGAAGTAAAGCGGTGTGCTAAACCGCTAGACCACTGAGGTCGTCAGATGAAGGCATTGCGCAGAGAAAGTTGCAGGAAACAATATGGATAATGGAACAATTAATTTATTAATTATTCATTCACGTATGTTATATTTGGATACCGCGATTTAATTATCTCGCGGCCACACCGTTGCCTAGTTACGACGTTGAGAGGAAATAACAAATCTGTCATTCGAGACAGATGCTTTTTTGTATATGCATCCATCACTATCTTATATATAAAATTCTCGTGTCACAGTTTTCGTTCCCATACTCCTCCGAAACGGCTTGACCGATTCTCATGAAATTTTGTGAGCGTATTGAGTAGGTCTGAGAATCGGCCAACATCTATTTTCATCCCCCTAAATGTTAGGGGTAGTCCAACCCAAAAAAAATTTTTTTTTTCGACAAATTTTTATTTTTTATTTTTTTATGATACAACATACAAAAATACATACAATCCTAAATATTCACCCTTCTATCATCAACCCCTATTTTTTATAGCGTTATTAATTAATAATTAAAATGGCAAAGCAACGTTTGCTGGGACAGCCAGTATAGTATAAAACAAAGTCGCTGTCGCTGTCTGTCCATCCCTATGTATGCTTAAATCTTTAAAACTACGCAACGGATTTTGAAGCGGTTTCTTTTAATAGATAGAGAGATTCAAGAGGAAGGTTTAATTGTATAATACGTGTACACCCGTGCGAAGCAGGGGCACACGCCCCTAGCTAGTTGTAAATATTTCATCAATATACATAATGTAAATAGTCATCACTGGACTCATCATTTCATCACCTCCTTTCCTGCTGCTGCTACAATACAGCACACAATATATATAAATTCAAATTCAAATTCAAAAATCATTTATTCATGTAGGCCATTTTAGCCGCTTATGAACGTCAAGTTTTTACATTATAATTTTTCCCTACCGTCCAGTTCGGTATATAGATCCAATTGAGAAGAACTGGCAAGAAACTCAATTGAATTACTTTTTTTTTAAAATCCAGTTTATTTACAATGCATAGGTATTTATATAGGTGTCTATGTCTAACATTAAATGAAACATGAAAACTATTGCCTTGCACGCTCGTCATTCAAGTAATCCTTTGGTATTTTATTGTAAAAATTTATATCTATTCCCATAAAAGACCCATTGACTTTTCTAAACGATACTTGGGGACAGCAAGTTTGTATTTAAATCTAGTATTAATATTATGAATATTGCTCTTTTTTGGAAATAAGTCAAAATTTTCATGAACATATAGGATATTTGAATATATAAATTGAGAAGCAACGGTGAGAATATTTGCCTCTTTGAATTTCTCTCTTAATGAGTCACGACTCTTCATACAGTAGATCGCTCGAACGGCACGTTTTTGTAATATGAATATATTTTTAATATCTGCCGCTTTTCCCCATAATAATATTCCATAAGAGAGTAAACTATGAAAATTACTAAAATAGACTAATCTAGCAGTATCAGTATCAGTGTACTGTCTAACCTTACGCACGGCAAAAGCTGCTGAACTCAGTTTCGCTGCAAGATTTTGAATTTGTGGACCCCATTGTGTTTTATTATCTAATGTGATTATAAAACACAATGGGGTAGATATAGATAGATAGATATATAGATAAATGCTTTATTCAACAATCACAAACACATAGAATACATGAAATACATTTTTGAGGAGGTGGCTTTATGTATCGCAATGATGAAGAGGAAGCCAACTCTACATGGGATAAACTGTACACTGTAGATATAAATACAATATAAATATATAAATATTTATATATATAAATAATATATACATAATACATAAATATGTTTAATACATAAATATATTGATCCAACATGTGTTAAACTATAAAGTAGATTGAGTTCATCGCCTATACAAATCAATATCAGTCAATGATTGCTAGAATTAACCAGCGTTGACACTATAGCCATGATGTGTGTAAAGAATAGAATAGAATGAAGAAATCCTTTATCCAAATAAACTTAATAAAAACAATATTGAATAGTCATAACATTTTCTTAATATATATCGTTCGGAAAGCTGTCTCATCACAAGAAGAACGAGCAAGAAACTTGTGTGTTGCTCTTTTAAATAATCCTTGTAAGGTTACATTTACAAATCGAAACGTGTGAATACAAACTACCAACCAGAACTTATTTATTATGATCAACCTGTATTTGTAAATGATAATAATGTTTTTGTAGAAAATATCTAACTTAAAATTCATAGCGCTGACAATGTTTTCTGATTGAAAGGAGATTAAGTGCGTAGTGATTTCTATGTTAATTGTCACATGCCTAATCGTTGTTAATATAAATCTAATTAAAACAATATTTATTCAAAAGAGCAACACACAAGTTTCTTGCTTATTCCTCTTGTGATGAATCTGCATTCTGAATATATAAATAATAAAACTTGACTATTCAAAAGTGCTTATATTAAGTTTATTTGAATAAATATTATTTCTATTTCTATTTCAGTCGTAGTGATAATTTACTAGCTCCACCTGTATTTGCTAGTCTACAGCACACGGGTTCTCTTCAATGTTTCGCCTCAAAGCGTCCCTCCGCGGTTGGATTATATCCAATGCTGTCCGAACATCAATCTGATTTCATTTACTGCAGCAATTTAAAAGTAATTATACTGTACATTGCGTTTTCATTTACTAAAAATACGAATTTATTTTACGAGAATTAAACGTAAAGGGTTGTTGATATATAATTCATATATCTACTAGCTGTTCACGCGACTTCGTCCGCGTGGAATTGAGCTTTATTTTTCTAAAATAAAAGTAGCCTAAGTTACTTCTTATTACGTCAGCTACTTACCAAAAGTCCCGTCAAAATCGGTCCAGCCATTTCAGAGATTAGCCGGAATAAACAGACAGACAGGCAAAAAATGTAAAAAATGTTATTTCGGTGTATGTACCGTGTTTATATTCATATGCATGTAGTAAAAATCGGTTACTTCAATATTACAAACAGACACTCCAATTTTATTTATATGTATAGATAATCTGTAGGTTAAACGTAATCGTCATTGAAGATTTTTAATATTATAGTATTATTTTATTTATACTCTGTATTGCAACAAATACAGAACGGAAATTGAAACCTATACATATAAATAAAATTGGAGTGTCTGTTTGTAATATTGACATCACTGTTTTTTACAACTTGCATATGAATATAAGGTACATACACCAAAATAACATTTTTCACAATTTTTGTCTGTCTGTCTGTATGTTCCAGCTAATCTCTGAAATGGCTGGATTTTGACGGGACTTTTATTGGCAAATAACTGATGTAATAAAAAGTAACTTAGGCTATCTTTATTTTAGAAAAATAAAGTTAAATCTCACGCGGACGAAGTTGCGAGTAAAGCTAGTATATTACTAAAGGATGAATCAATAAATCTTAATGACCTCTAAGAGAACACTACTTAGAGATAATACCGCCTATTGTTACCTCTCTATATCTTGCTTCTTCTCTCTCTCTCATCTCTTCTAGTGATGTTTTTATATTTATTATATAAATACGACCTCAGTGGTCTAGCGGTCTGACACACCGCTTTACATCCGATGGTCGCGGGTTCGATTCCTCGCACGGCACAAACATTTGTATTCATGAGTATGATTGTTTATATCGGTCTGGGTGTTTTCTATGTATGATATGTATGTATATACGAAAAAAACTATGTATTTGTATTAGTTGTTTAGTACCCATAACACAAGCTTTAGCTAGCTTAACTTGGGTCTAGATGGCGCTGTGTGAATTGTCCTGAGATTATTATTATTATTTCCAATATATATATATCGGGTATTTTATAGTGATCACAAGGACGGGCGTATATCACCAATTATTATTATTATTCTTTACTTATTTATTTTCTCAGCTTTTGCTGGTTTACTCCACACTTATTATAATTATATAAATGTTAGTTTTTATTTGAAATTTTGCTGCAAGTATAAAAGAGTTCATTTTATTATTGTTAAGTTATACAGTACTACGTTTCTCGCTCAGTCAATTCGTTTGCCTTAACTATACATTTGTTTAGGTGTTTGTTTTGCTTTTTTACGGTATTGGCTTCACTCAACACAGCCGCCATTCTGTTAGTTTTCAATTTCCACTGATTGTTTGCAATGTTAAGCCACCGTCTCTCTGAGAGTGCCAGTGGAAATCAACCTAGATGGAAAGGTTCGTGTCGCTGCCGTGAACGGGCGGAGTATAAGGAAATCATAGTGGAAAATATAGGAAGTCAAGTGATGGCTGGCTCATCCGTCATACTCGTGAACGAGTGCTGCTTGTACTGGTCTGCTCTTATCACTACGACTGATTTAATCTTATTGTGTTTTTATATTTGAGCATAAATAAATTAGTGCTGGTTGGTAGTTTGTATTCACACGTTTCGACTTGTAAAATGTGAACTTACAAAGATTGTTTAACAGAGCAACATGCAAGTTTCTTGCTTATTCTTCTTGTGATGAGACAGCTTTCCGAATAAGCGGTAGATTTAGAAAAAATTGTTTACTATTCAAATGTGCTTAAATGAAGTTTATATGTATAAATTATTTTCTATTCTATTCTATTCATATATCTGTAAATTAACAGTTTTTAGGTTCTCGATACTATGTAATATCAGTTATATTACAATATTTAATTGTAAGGATCATGTATTTATATTCATATGCATGTAGTAAAAAACGGTTTTCAAATTACAAACAGACATTACAAAAATCTTGAATTATTTCCAAAAATCAGCAATATTCATAATATTAATAGTAAATTTAAAAACAAACTGACTTTCCCCAAGTATCGTTTAGAAAAAGTCTTTTATGGGTAGGTATAGGTAAAAAAATTTACAATAAGTTAAATCATATTTACTGAGCAAAGCCTATTACTCACTAAACGATTACTAAAATGACGAACGAGCATGGCAATAGTTGTTCAAGCACTGGATTTTCATTTAATGTTATACATAGACACCTATATAAATATACATTGTAAATAAACTGGCTTAAAAAAAAAGTAATTCAATTGAGTTTGCAAGTTCTTCTCAATTGGATCTATATACCGAACTGGACGGTGGGGAAAAATTGAAATTATAATTTAAAAAAATTGACGTTCATATGCGGCTAAAATGTTCTACATGAATAAATGATTTTTGAATTCTAATTCAAATTCGAATAATAGAATAGAATAGAATAACATCTATATATATATATATATAGGTGACTGACATAGTGATCTATCAACGCACAGCCCAAACCACTGGACGGATCGGGCTGAAATTTGGCATGCAGGTAGATGTTATGACGTAGGCATCCGCTAAGAAAGGATTTTGATTAATTCTACCCCCAAGGGGATAAAATAGGGGTTGAAAGTTTGTATGAAACTTTGTCAATTTTAAACCGATCTGGCTGAGACTTTGCATGCATAAAGCTACTATGACGTAGGCATTCCCTAAGAAAGGATTTTGATAAATTCCACCCCTAAGGGGATAAATTAACGCGAACGACAGGCAAAATCTAGTTTATAACATAAAACTTAACTTAAGTAACATTGTAATTTATATGTATAGATAAGGTAATGGAATAGTGATACTGCAGTAACCATAAAATATACAAATAAATCAAATATTATTAAACGAAATGGTGTTAAATAAATAAATTGAGTTATGGCGTATGTTTGTTTTATTTAAGCTCGATGGATGTCCATATTCGATGGTTCAATTGGATCTACGATAGATTTGGATATGACGCCAGCATATTTTTATTTGCTCCCAATTCGGATATTTGGCCATTTGTTAGGTGATATTTGAATAGCGTTCAACAGCCCGAGTGGAGTGGAGCCAACTCGCGTCGCACTAAATCAGCTGCTGAAAATGACGGCCGCCCGGCTAATCTACATTTTATTTCTGACAGACTTAAAAAACGGATCCAACGAAACGATGGGACATTCTCAATTCGTGTGCTTTTTTTCAATGTCACCGAATATCTTTGAAAATTCCACATAAATCTGGATGGTTCGTTTTGCAATAGTATTGGCTCTCGTTTTGGGCCTCGTTGAATTTGTCCCGACTACCTTGCATTTTCTGAATTACATTCAATACGCAATGTTCGAGTCGAAATAGTTTTATACTAGTACAACTAGATGGCGCTTTATTTTTCCATACATATTTCTAAAACACGCTATTAAGATTTTTTTGTCATACCTATTATATTATATTGATCTAAGCGTGCATATTTTTATATGCACGCTTAGATCAATATATGTACAGTTGTAACCTCATAACTGTATTTCATTCAATAAGTACAAACGGTCCTGATCTCCAGAACTTCGATTTTCTACATGGTCCTTCGAGCCGGATTGATATGGCTTGGTCAGGTTTTTGGTTTATTCGTACTCGACGGGCAGTGGATCGCTGTTCAAGGGGTACCATATGTTATTGGCGGGAAATGTTTCAATATTTATTGCATTCCATAATATTACATTGAAAGATGTTCATAATTGGTGCATTCTGATGTAAATAAATTATATATAAATAACCAATTTAAATATAACATTAATATTAAAGATAAATTAATGAAGTATCTGTTATTGGCTTTACTAACTATGTAATACTATATATTGTCTATAAATTGTATAAGCTGTTGATTACCTAAAATAAATAAAATAAAAAGTAAAATATATTCTGATAGAAAACTGTATATAAATATCAAAGCAAATTAAGATGCTGATTGATGTAAATGTTGGAATTCTACCGATATAGGATCAAAATGTGGGCGATAGAATGAGTGGACTGTATGTGTGATGTAAATCAAACAATGGATAGAAAATGGTAAATACTTATAATGAAGATACGTGTACAAATTGTTGTAAGACAAAAAGTGACAATAAAAATATATGACAATTCTATAAAGAAAATACATTCAAAATTGATAGAAAAATAAACATATAAAAATATGCAAACAGTTTGCAACAATGCTGATTAATGTCATTCAAATTCTACACGTGATCCCTTCTTTTGCGACAACATGCTACCCGGATCATCAAGATCTAAATGTCAAAAGGTAAAAAGTTTCTTTAGTTAGTGTCCTCGCGTTTTGTCAGACCTTTCATTTTATAGTCTACGGTAGATGCTCGGGTTGTACCGAAACTATAAAGATTCTGATAGGTGAAACTGATAAATGATACTGATAGAAACTTGATTAAAACTGTATGTTGAAACTTAAAATATAACTGATTAATGATTGTAATGAGTACGCGCGGCGTCCTTTATGACCGAATGCGAACTGATTTTAAATGAAATGTGAAATGTAAAATAAAATGTTAATGTTGCGAAATAATGTGCGATGCTAGCTCGTACAGTACAAAATATATCTTCTATACATATTCTAGTGTCACAGTGTTAGCTGCCATACTTCTCCGAAACGAATTAATTTAAAGATATATACTAGAATACGCCTTTGAATAGATTTTCATCTATTTTTTATACCTCTAACCAATAAGGGTGGCCCACCTCAACTTTTTTTAAATTTTGTTAATTTTTTTTATGGTTTCTAAATCACTCTTCTAGCGTGAACTCCTATTTTTAATAGCGATATTATTTACATGTCATTAAGTTTGCTGAGTAAACTAGTAATATTATAAACACACGTACTGCAAAGTTACTTGCCTTGTAATTATGTATTACAAGTTCAGATATGCAGTTGTTAATATTCGCATGTGATAACATCCATTCATCTCCATTATCACGGAAGGTTGTAAAATCGCAGTGACAGCAAACAACCAGAGATGAGACGGGCGCGAGGCGACGCCACACGAGTTGCGGTAGAGTCGTATTAATTTTGAACGAGGCTGCCGCATGATAAATATACGGCCGCAGGTGAGACGACTCCCGTTAGTTGAGTATCGACCGACTACGCTCAGCCCACACTCAATAATGTACCGCTCATGTCTCCCAAATACTTCTGCATACTGCTAACTCCTCTACATTCTCGAGCACGTGTTGTGTAACCGTTTGTATTCTCGGAGTATACTCGTACGCTGACGGAGACTATTGTCTATCGACAAACACTATGCAATAAATTATAGAAACATTCAGTAAATATTTATAGAAATTGCACAACTTGTATGTATCTATATGCGATGTTTAAATGCATAAGTTTCGTAGCACTTCTACGATGTCGTAGCGGGTCTACGAAAATTAGCTACGTGAAGTCGTAGCTTAGCCTACGAATATTGTCGTAGCGTTTTTTAGAACTAGCTATATTCTGCGACCTTTGCCATTTCAATTTCGATAAAAAGTGTCTTAAATGTTAATTTATAATATAACATTGCTAATAAATAATGAATTAAAAATCTGTCAGTCGTAAAGTTATGATGAACAAACAAAAGATTAATATATTTGTTTATTACATATCATGCCCGCTGTCTCTTTCCTAATATATAAAATTATCTTATCATAGATTTATTAACAAAACTCCTCCGAAACGACCAATTCTTATCAAATTTTATGTGTATACTGAATAATCTAGGTCTGAGAATAGAATATAAACTATTTTTTATACCTCTTAGTGGTAAGGTGTAATATACTACACATCCCAATATTTTTTTTATTTTTTGTACAAACTTTTTTTTTTATTCGACAAATCAATGTCGGGTCAGCTAGTAATCAAATATTTTTTAAATAGGTTATATACATATTGCCTTAATTTGTAACGACATAAATATACATTATTTGACCTATTTGGACCATATAGCAACTTTGATACACGAGTAACGATGCACCTGCGATACGCTGCCGAGGGCGCGCGGTGACTCGAGCCAGTTTACGAGCGTATAGCACTACTCAAGATATGACATCTCACGTGTATTTACACGTGCACTTAGTAGCTTCACAATAATTTAGTGCAGATGGCAGTGTAGTAAAACTGTAAGTTTCTCTCTCTTAGCTCTATATCCTAGCTATGTACCCCACATTTTGATGAGGTCAGTTTTCCTTATTTTTCTTCAGTACTTGACGTTGTCCTATATATCTAACAGATCAATATCTATCAGAAAGAAAAAAAAAGAAATTATTTTTTCTTCTTTCTTAAAATTACATCATGTCTTTAGCAATTACATTTTCTTTGTCTGTCAATCAAAACTGCATATAATGGTAATATTATAAATTTAAAAATACATATATGTATATTTAATTCAAATTAAAAAAAATTGTAATTATCATAACATGATTTCATGTAGGAAATACTCTTAAGATCGGCATATAGTATAAGCCGAGAAGATTCTGTTCTTTACTTCCCTTCATGAAACTCTACCTCATCTATACATATAAATAAAATTGGAGTGTCTGTTTGTAATATTGAAATAACCGTTTTTTACTACATGCATATGAATATAAATACGGTACATATACCAATTTTTTTATTTTTTTATTTTTGTCTGTCTGTTTGTCAGTTTGTTCCGGCTAATCTTTTTTTGGCAGGTAGCTGATATAATAAGGAGTGACTTAGGCTACTTTTATTTTAGAAAAATAAAGTTAAATTCCACGCGGACGAATTCACGAGTACAGCTAGTTTTAATATAGTCATAACACTTAAATTTAGGAATAGTATAGTGACCCCATATCATCTCAGCCCGAAATATGTCCACTGCTGGACATAGGCTTCCCCCAAGATCTCCACGACGATGGGTCCTGCGCTGCTCGCATCCATCGCCTTCCCGCGATCTAGACCATATCGTCAGTCCACCTTGCTGGAGGTCTTCCCACGCTGCGTCTTCCGGTCCGTGGTCGTCACTCGAGGACTTTATTGCCCCAACGGCCATCTGTCCTACGAGCTATGTGCCTTGACCATTGCCACTTCAGTGTCGTAATTCTCCGGGCTATGTCGGTCACTCTGGTTCTTCTGCGGATCTCGTCATTTCTGATTCGATCACCTAAATAAACTCCGAGCATAGCTCTCTCCATTGGCCTCTGAATGACTCTGAGCTTGTTGTGTAGTGACCACTAGCATGTACTATTAAATTATTGCCACGAATGAAGACAATTCAATCGGCGGCCATAATCAAAAACCAATCAAATACATTACGCGTTTAATTGCTTTCACTAAAACATGTTTCAATTTCATGGAAACAGATAATGAAATGCGAAGTAGTTGACATAACATAGATTACGTAAATTCAGTTACAATAACGATTGCTAACAATTTTATTTATTGAAACGTAATAATAATAATTATTATTATTTATTGCAAGAACAAAAGATATATATATATATATATATATGTTTGAAAAGCATCACAAAGAATAATTATTAAAAAAACAAATTTTAGGCATTCCACAGAAATTTCTTGGCTAGCGGTTGCAATCTGACGTAATGATTTTTAATTATTTTTTTCTATGTTTTCTTATTAATATTTTATTTTTTCTTTTTAATCATTATCAATTACTTAAAATTATAACAAATTATACTCTGAACTATTTACATTATTTTTATTATACACACACCGCACAGACAGTCACCAATAATATTACTCTTTTTATTTTAATTATTATTTTCACGTCTCAAATCGGTTGAAGCTGAAAATCAGTGTTTTGTTCCCTGAACAATGTTCCACGCTGAGCTTCGACCTTTTTGTATTGCTACAGATCACACATAATAACACAATTTTATAAATCTTATGTCGTATTATGTATTGTCTATTCTTATGAACATGTTGTGTGTGATTAGTAACAACAAATAAACGATATATCTATTTATCTATCTATCGCATGTCGCAATTCTTCGGGCTATGTTAGTCACTCTGGTTCTTCTGCGGATCTCTTCATTTCTGATTCGATCACGCAGAGAAAATCCGAGCATAGCCCTCTCCAGAGGGCAATCTCTGAGTGACTCTGAGTTTGTTCATGAGGCCTATAGTTAGCGACCACGTCTCTGTGCCGTAAGTCATCACTGGCAACACACATTGGTTGTAAACCTTCGTCTTGAGACGAAGGACTTGGACGAAAAGATATATCGGACCTTCCCGAACGCGACCCTCTCATTTAATGAAATATAAATTATAAATTATGCGAGTTGCTACGTACGTACGTACGTACGAGTACATAATTTAAAATCGTGTTGAAAACGCAATAATTTTCGAGCATATTTGTCGGATTAATCATGGAAAACGGAAAAATACAATAACGCGGCAATAAATCAATGATAAAGTAAAATCTATGAATAATGATTATTCATTTCGTCGTTTTTGCGTATCGGCGGCCGACGGCGATGATTTATCTGTCGGCACTGCAGCGCCGTCACGCATGCGGGCTGCCAGCGGCCGTCGCCAGTCGCAGTCGCAGTCGCAAGTAGGGTTGCCAAGTTTTTTTCACAAATAAAACAATTAATAAGGATAAAGTATTAGTTAAAATGTTATGTTTTTATTTCTTTAGAAATGTATTTTTATGTGCTTTTAAAACTAGACTTTGACAAACAACTCACAGTTGACATCTAACATTTCGTTCAGTAAATATAAATCGTTAAGTACCCATAATGAGTATTTTGTTTTACGCATCACAGTGAAGGTTGAAAATAAAGTATATTTGCATACTTTATATGTATGTAAAAGTATAAAGTATAATTACCAAAAATAAAGTTAAAGATACGTTATTATAAAAAGGCAACCCTAGTTGCAAGTCGCAAGTCACAAGTCGCAAGTCGCAAGTCGCAAGTCGCAAGTCGCAAGTCGCAAGTCGCAAGTCGCAAATCGCAAGTCGCAAGTCGCAGTCACGACTCGTCACAGCGACGCACAAAATATCTCGCTCGCTCCTCACATTACTGTAAATCAACGCGCGCAATGCAACGTTGCCGACACGTTTATGGCCAACCAATGCAGTTTATTACTTTATTTATGTTTAAAATTGCACTGCATTACACATTTAAAGCGTATTCAAATTGCATACGACATAAATCAGTATTGTTTTTAATCAAGTTTATATCTATACATCTATACATATAAATAAAATTGGAGTGTCTGTTTATATCATTCTTTATACATTCTTATATATATGTATGTATATATGTAGGTTTATATATTTATCTAATGTAAGTATGTATATCATATAAATAAATAATGTGTGCCACCTACCCTATTCTATGTACATAAGTCCTCTCTTCTAGGTTGTGTAATATACCGCCTTTTGTTAACTATTTAACCATTATTTTTTGTACACAATAAAGAGTTTTTATTATTATTATTATTATTATTCTTATGAATATAAATACGGTACATACACCAAAATTACATTTTTTTCTGTCTGTTTGTTCCGGTTAGTCTCTGAAATGGCTAGACCGATTTTGACGGGACTTTTTTTAGCAAGTAGATGTAATAAGGAGTAATTTAAACTACTTTTATTTTAGAAAAATAAAGTTAAATTCCACGCGGATGAAGTCGCGGGAACGGCTAGTTGTAAATATGTGGACTGATTTGTAACCGGACTAGATGAAATGATATAGGTTCGGCGCGATAATGGCGGGCGTTCAGTTGTGTTTTAATTTCAAATTCAAAAATCATTTATTCATGTAGGACATTTTAGCCGCTTATGAACGTCGAATTTTTTACATTATAGTTCTAATTTTTTCGCCACCGTCCAGTTCGGTATATAGATCCAATTGAGAAGAACTGTCAAGTCAATTGAATAACTTTTTTTTAAAGCCAGTTTATTCACAATGTATGTCTAACATTAAATGAAAATCTCGTGCTTGAACAACAATTGCCATGCACGCTCGTTGTATCAATGAATAGCTCGCGAATGAATATATTAGCTGGTGAGGGGGCGCGGCGCGGCGTCCACCGACAAACTTTAATCATTAATACCGCCCTTATGATTAATATTTACATTAATTTCATGCAAATTGCCGGTTTGACGCTAATTTAATGTTATTTATGAGTACACCCCCCACCCCCCACCCCGCACACCCCTACCCCCTGCCAGCTCCTGCGGAGGCTTTGTGCGAGACGTTCCTCTTACGAGTTACAAGTGACCCCAGCTGTCAAACGGAGCTGTGTGCCGTGACTTATATTTTGCCAATACTTTGCGACATCTGGTGGCTATTTTGGGAAACACCTGGCTCCGTAGCGAAACTTGTACTATGAGAGTTTTAGGTGGCAGATGATGAGTTTATTGGCATGAAATTAATTTGAATAAAATAGCGGATTTTTTTTTTATTTCTTTTTAAATTTAGGGACTTTGTACCATCTAAGTACATGCCAGTCCCATTGTACCCTAAAACTAATCACTCCATCACCTCACCAGTGAACAAATTGCCTTAACCGTACCGTTTTAAGAATGGCAGATGTAAATACAAAAACTAGTTCTCCTCCATTCCCAATGCATTATGCATTGTCAATCTGAGTCGATGTACGCCCTCTAATATGGTTGAGTGCAATGATAGCTGGCTCACGTCATGCTCGTGAACGGGTGCTGCTTGTGGGGACTGGACTGTTCAGGTTACGAACACTGATTAGATTTTTTGTTTTCAATTCTATTCTATTCTTTTTAAATTTAAATGAATCTATATTATTGTAAACATGTACAACATTTATTTGAAAAGAATACGAGCTAAGTTTCGTGTCAGTTCTCATCTCGAAATCATTCCGAACTGACGGTAGATTTGACATATCATAAGTCTGTAATAGACCTACATGAATAAAGATATTTTGAATTTTGAACAAGCATTATATTCAGACCAATTGATCGGCATATTTATTTATTTATTTATTTAAAACTTTATTAATTTTATACAATTTAGGCGGACTTAATGCTAATAGCATTCTCTACCAGCCAACCTCGAGATACTCGAAGCCGGTTAGGTGTAATAAATTAATTGTAATTATATTAAATACATATAAGATCATACATATACGTGATAATATACTACATACAAACAAATTATTAACATACATACAGATATATATTATGGATTTAGGATCTTATTGGCAAAGCACTGGACATGTAATGTAATGCTAAAGGATAATATTTTAAGAAAGGTGTTACATATGAATGTGGATGGTTATAAGGGCAGAGGAAGGCCGAAAAAGAGATGGATAGACTGTGTGAAAGATGATATGGTAAGAAAGGAAGTAAATAACGAGATGACTGCGAACAGGGATGAATGGAAGCGAAAAACATATTACGCCGACCCCAAATAAATGGGATAAGGAAGAAGCAGATGATGATGAGTGGCAAAGCACATGTGTGAGTGACAATGGAAGATTACTACAATACCATTAGTGTCCTTTAACACTGAAATACCTAATATGATAAACATCCTACAGCTCGCAGTCAGCATATTACATTCAATTTGTTTATCACGCCAACAATAACTAATCTAAACTCCAATTACGACTTCGAGCGGTGTGAGCATGGAAATGAGTTTCTAAAACTCCATCGCAGTCGTATCTGTTACTAGTTACTCGCCCCGGCTTCGCATGGGTGTACATGTATTACACATATAAACCTTTCTCTTGAATCACTCTATCTATTAAAAGAAATCGCTTTAAAATCCGTTGCGTAGTTTTAAAGATTTAAGCATATATAGGGACAGACAGCGACAGCGAATTTGTTGTATACTTACTTATGTGTTAAAGGTTTTTTTATTAGGTTATTTGGGCTATTGTGAAGTGATTGAACTTGTAGTACTGCGACCGACATAGATCTATTGTGCTCGCCCTTTTTCAAAGTTCGCTACCTAGACCCGTCAGGGACAAGAATTGAAGGATATTCTTAGGAGCGATGGTTTTTATCTCCTTGAGAAAGAGTGTTTTCTAAATGAGATATTTCGTTTATGCATCAGTAGGCAACCACAACAACAACAACAACCACATAGGACGTGTAGTGGCGTTTCCTCTTCAGTTTGGCAAATTCTGTTGTGCATTAACTGGTAAGCCAGTAATAACATTTGCGGACCGAGATCAGGGCAGACAGAATGGGCCGCCGGCTCCCTCGAGTCTCGCGCCCGAGGCGTCGCGGATATCTATACATATAAATAAAATTGGAGTGTCTGTTTGTAATATTGAAATAACCGTTTTTTACTACATGCATTTGTACATAAATGTGGTACATACACCAAAATAACATTTTTTACTTGCCTGTCTGTCTATTCCGGCTAATCTCTGAAATGGCTGAACGGATTTTGACGGGACTTTTATTGACATGTAACTGATGTAATAAGGAGTATATATTTAGATAAAAACCATCGCTCCTAAGAATATCCTTCAATTCTTGTCCCTGACGGGTCTAGGTAGCGAACTTTGAAAAATTTGCGAGCACAATAGATCTATGTAGGTCGCAGTGCTACAGGTGCTACAAACATCTGACTATATCCCAAACAACCCCAAAAAAAATTAGGAGTTACTTATGCTACTTTTTATTTTCAAAAATTATTTTATGTTAGTTCTTTTAAAATTAAAGTTAAATTCCACGCGGACGAAGTCGCGGGTGCAGCTAGTAATAATACTGAGAGAGACTGTTGCGGGTTAATCTTACCCACATTAGTTTTGGTCCAATCTGCCCTTGTGCGGGGATAATCTTTAGTGTATTCATATATGTACTCCCCGGGAGGCTCTCCGTACGCTCGTAAATGTTAAGTCAGTCGACGCTGGCCTATTTTGGCGACACGCTCCTTATTAAGCTATTAACTCCGTGCCTTGTGGGAGATGTATTGGCCAAACAAAAATCATACCCTTGCTGAGATAGCCTTTGTAATGGAATTGGCTACGTGGGTACACTGTCTCACCTATATGTGCCGTCAGGGAACTTGCTTTGGAAGCTATATTTGAGCTTTGGGCTCCCTAAAATATGGTCGAGCGCAGTGATGGCTGGCTCATGAACGAGTGCTGCTTGTAGGGACTGGTTTGCTCTAATCACTATGACTGATTTCCTCTTATTAATTGTTTAACCAGCTGGTTATATATTCAATATTTTTTCTATTTGAGTATTTAATTGAATTAGTCCTAATTGGTGGTTTGTATTCACACACTTAAACTTAAAAATGTAAAGTAAGAATGAAATTATTTAAAAGAGCAACACGCAAGTTTCTTGCTCGTTCTTCTTGTTATGAGACAGATTTCCGAATGAGCGGTAGATTAAAAAATGTAATGACTATTCAAAAGTGCTTCAATGTAAGTCTATTTGAATAAATGTTTTTCTATTTCTATTTATAATTCTGACAGCTCACAGGAACACATATTTTTTGATAATGTTTACGTAAAATTGATAGAGAACACTAGAGTTGCCAGATTATTTTTCAGCCTATAAGAGGAAATTTAAGCATTTGCCTAAAACTAGTTCATCATCATCATCAGCCTACTGCAGTCCACTACTGGACATAGGCCTCTCCCGAGGCACGCCACTGGGCACGATCTTCAGCCCTTCTCATCCAGTTACCCGCAAACCTACGTATATCGTCGCTTCACCTAGCTGGGGCTGGGGGGGCTTCCCACACGTTTGCCAATTCCCGGTCTCCACTCTAGAGTACGTCCACTCCAGCGAGCATCGGTGCTGCGACAGATATGACCAGCCCACTGCCACTTCAACTTGTAAATACGAAGAGCTATGTCAGTGACCTTAGTTCTCTGGCGAATTACTTCATTTCGGATTTTATCCCTTAGAGAGACTCCAAGCATAGCTCTTTCCATAGTTCGTTAACCGACTTTGAGTTGGTGACCGCGAGCAGGTGAGGATTTTTTTGTGGAGGATAATGGAATGGTGCACCCGCCTGCGCTAACGGTTTACGCTGGCGGGGCACCAGTGGACAGGTGAGGTTTTTTTTTTTTGGATGATAAAGGAATGTTGCACCCACCTGCGCTAACGGTTTACGCTGACGGGGCACCAGTGGAGGATGATAAGATGAGCATGAAGTCAGATCAGTTAGCCCAACGTGACAAATTCACCGGGAATGTATCACGATGGTTTCCAGGGGGAACCGCGTGGAGGTCAACCTGACATGGTACATTGCTAGTAATGGGTTATGAGTCCGCATTACTAACAATCCCCTTTCCCCCCGGACAGGTGAGGTTTTTTTTTTTTATGGATGATAATGGAATGGTGCACCCGCCTGCGCTAACGGTTTACGCTGGCGGGGCACCAGTGGAAGATGATAAGATGAGCATGAGGTCAGGTCAGTTAGCCCATAGTGACTAATTCACCAGGAATTAAACACGATGGTTTCCAGGGGGAACCGCGTGGAGGTCAACCTGCCATGGTACATTGCTAGCAATAAGATGATCAATCCACATTACTAACAATCCCCATTCCCCCCAGCAGGTGAGGTTGACTTGGAGCACTGGGCTGGTGTTCGCGCACCCTTACATCCCAAAATTAGTTATTAGGCAAAAAATATATTTTAACCCCGGGATAAATAAAAAAACAAAATTACATAATCACATTCTTTATTATTTATACTTTCTTCTGAGGAGCAAGTCTGTTTTAACACATTTTTATTGGTTTTAACATATTTATAAAAATCAATACAATTATAATTAAAAACGGTTATCACTCGCTTTTTATTAAATTAGGGGTAGGAACGTTGCGTGCGTGAGTATTTTTGTCTAGCGTAGATTGATCTATTTTATAATAAAAATTAGGGTACAGTTCAGATACGGGACAGAGTCAGTCCTACCGGGACATTTTAAACTAAGCCTAAAATACGGGACGTCTGGCATCGCTAGAAAACACCCAAACTTATTCAAATGTATATTTTTACTTAGGAATAACTCTATCTGTTACAAGGATTGAACCCGTAGAACGTCGAGTCGTCAGAACAAAATGCAATGAGATAAACTACTCCCTACGTCATCAAGGTCAAGAATAATATTAATAATCTCAGGACAATTCACACAGCGCGATCTGGTCCCAAGTTAAGCTAGCTAAAGCTTGTGTTATGGGTACTAGACAACTAATAAATACATAAATATTTTTTTTCGTAAATACTTACATATTATATATAGAAAACACCCAGACCGACACAAACAATCATACTTATGAATACAAATGTTTGCACCGTGCGAGAAATCGAACCCGCGACCGTCGGAAGTAAGCCGATGTGCTAGACCGCTATACCACCGAGGCCGTCAAAGAAGATATTGATCTTTATTTATTTATTAAAACAATAATTGGATGGACCTTACTGGTTTAATAACAGCAACGTTACAACTTAAGTAACTTATTAAATAAGTCTCAAAAATAAATCTGACTTAACGCTAGTTAGTCCAAAATGTGAGCTGTACAAGCTAAGCTGGAATAGCTCACGTGCAGCAGCTGTGAGCGGCCGCGTGCCGAGCAAGCACTCGACGCTCTACAAAAGTACCCAGCGACGCATTTGCATACTAAACTCACATAAGTTCTCCTAATCAGGCTATAGATTATATTTTCAACTACAACGAAATATCTCTGCATATCAAGTCGGTGCAAAGTCACTCTGCGCATCTGTCTGTTTTAGGATTTCTATAAGAATTTCGTTGACAGATATTCCTTTATCAAGATTTGTGTCATCCTAATATACATATATATAATCTTAGATTCATCATCTAAATATATTTAACTCAAAGGTGACTGACATAGTGATCTATCAACGCACAGCCCAAACCACTTGGACGGATTGGGCTGAAATTTGGCATACAGGTAGATGTTATGACGTAGGCATCCGCTAAGAAAGGATTTTGATTATTTCTACCCCCAAGGTCATAAAATAGGGGATGAAAATTTGTATGAAACTTTGTCAATTTTAAACCGATCGGGCTGAGACTTTGCATGCATAAAGCTACTATGACGTAGGCATCCCCTAAGAAAGGATTTTGATGTATTTGCGTTGAATGCAAACAATACTGTTTCACTGATTACAATCTATTTAAACTTTAACAGGTACTTACCATCTTCAAGCCGATTCAATCCAAATGTTTTCAATATTTACCAATTCTCTTTTAAGTACGTTTCGAACACATTCCATTAATATGTGATGCAGATCTTCTACAGTATTGCATGCTTCGCAGTTGGAATCGATCGATCGAATGGAATTATGCATTAAAATGGCAAATGAATTGGATGTCCGGAACGCATTCTAAATGCTGTGACAATAATTTTTCTATTGTATATATATTTCTCGGGCATTGTTGCATTGAGTTCTTAACTCATCTTACTATTTATGGCGAATTTACTATCTACTATTATCAACACCGTTGCCTAGTTACGACGTTGAAAAGAAGTAACAAGTCTTTCGAGAATATATCCGCTAGCTTTTGCCCGCGGCTTCGGTCGCTTAAATTTAACCCCTTAGGGGTGGAATTTATCAAAATCCTTTCTTAGGGGATGCCTACGTCATAGTAGCTTTATGCATGCAAAGTCTCAGCCCGATCGGTTTAAAATTGACAAAGTTTCATACCAACTTTCATCCTCTATTTTATACCTACGTCATACATCTACATCTACCTGCATGCCAAATTTCAGCCCGATCCGTCCAGTGGTGTGGGCTGTGCGTTGATAGATCACTATGTCAGTCAGTCACCTTTGAGTTATATATATTTAGATTGTAAATATTTCGTTATTATAAATATGTACATGGTAACAACCTGGTCTCATTCTTCTTTGCTGATGCAACAATACAAAGAGCATGCATAAATAATATCGGCCCCAACACATTGTTAAGTCCAACGATTATTATACTTAAGCATAATACTGCTTAATGCCCTGTCACAGCGGTGTGAGAATATAATGGTATTTTTTTTATTGGGTTGTTTGTTATTGTCAGATGTTTGTAGCACCTGTAGCACTGCGACCTACACAGATCTATTGTGCTCGCCCTTTTTCAAAGTCCGCTACCTAGACCCGTCAGGGACAAGAATTGAAGGAGTACAGTAGGTAGTAGTCCAGCTTCAATTAAGAAGTACTGGCAAGAAACTCAACGGAATTTCTTTCCTTTCTTATCTATCTTTTCTAATCTTCCTATATTTATATCCAAATTTAAGTGTATTATCGTTCAAATATTGATAACAAAAAACCTATTAAAGTAGTATTTTGATGTTGGTCGCCAGAAACTGAAATACCATCCTGATCATCTGGATGAATGGCGGTCTTCCACAGTGCGGTTTTCTAGAAACTTTTTGCCCCGCACAACCACATTGTGGAATCACCTTCCAGCAATGGTATTTCCGAACCGATACGATATTGAAACCTTCAAGAAAAGAGCTTATTCCTTTTTAAAAGGCCGACAACGTACTTGCAATTCCCCTGGTGTTGCGGGTGCTCATGGGTGGCGGTAATCACTTACCACCAGGTGAGCCGCAAGCTCGTTTGTCCCCTGTGTTATAAAAAAAAAGGAAGTTGACGCTGGCGTTGTATGTTCAATAACAGATTGATTCCCAACTTCAAATGAAACTGATACCAACAGATATTGCTTATCTATACACCTCTTTATTTTGATACTAGCTGCAGCCGCGACTTCGTCCGCGTGGAATTTAACTTTATTTTTCTAAAATTAAAGTAGCCTAAGTTACTCCTTATTATATCAGCTACCTGCCAATAAAAGTTCCGTCAAAATCTGTCCAGCCACTTCAGAGATTAGCGGGAATAAACAGACCGATAGACAAAAACTGTAAAATGTGGTTTTTTGGTGTATATACCGTATTTACATTCATATGCATGTAGTAAAAAACGTTTATTTCAATGTTACAAACAGACACTCCAATTTTATTTATATGTATAGATTATAGATTATGCAATGACAAACCTTCAAATGTTTGTAGGTAAAATAGTGTACTCTCAAAAGCTATTCTAAGTTTTGTAACAGACTTGAATATACTTATTCCAGTCTTAATTAAGATAAAAATAAATAATCTTATATAGAATGTATACAATTAATAAAGTATAATTATTTTCTCAAAAAAAATCGACTTCATTATCCAATTTTATATTATTATATTCAAATATATTTAATATAAAGCCTTTCTTTTAATTTCTAATTAAGACATTTTTAATTAATACTAACATAAAGACCAAAACAATAAGACTTGGTTGAGGTCAAGGTTGGGCTGCCTAGATACGATGTTCAGTTGTTGTGCTGGTAATTAACAAGTACATAAGCGATTATAGGTTTATATATTATTATATATAGGTCGATTATTTTTGCCAAATCATTACATAGTATAAAACAAAGTCCCTGTCGCCGTTGGAGTGTCTGTGTAATATTGAAATAACCGTTTTTAACTGCATGCATATGAATATAAATAAAGTACATACACCATAATAACGATTTTTAAAATTTTTGTCTGTCTGTCTGTTTGTTCCGGCTAATCTCTAAAATGGCTGGATCAATTTTGACGGGATTTTTATTGGCAGATAGCTGATGTAATAAGGTGTAACTTACGCTACTTTCATTTTAGAAAAATAAAGTTAAATTCCACGCGGATGAAGTCACAGGTACAGCTAGTCACTACATAGTATAAAACAAAGTAGCTGTCACTGTCTGTCCGTCCCTTTGTATGCTTAAATCTTTAAAACTACGCAACGGATTTTGAAGCGGTTTTTTTTAATAGTGTGATTCAAGAGGAAGGTTTATATGTTTAATACATGTACACCTGTGCGAATACAGGGCGAGTAGCTAGTTTAAGATAAAAGCATCGAGTATATATAGTATAAATAGATTTTTTTATATATCACATCACTAGTCTGAAGGGCTGTCTGCCGCAGTAACGTGCTGCCACCAAAGCTCCACACTTGCTCATAACCACGTTAATAACTTTGAAGAAACTTAAAACATATTAACTAAAACCTATTTACCTTGCCAATAGACCATCTATATATATAAAAATGAATTGCTGTTCGTTAGTCACGCTAAAACTCGAGAACGGCTGAACCGATTTAGCTAATTTTAGTCTTGAAATATTCGTGGATGTCTAGGGTAGGTTTGAACAATGATAAAGTAGTGAAGAACTTGCATGTAAAATAGTAAAAACAACAATTATATTTTCCCATACAAACTGCTGATACCTGTCAAACAGGGTAGGTTCAGAAATTCATTGCGTAATTAAACTTCGAAAAACCTTTGTCATATTTAATTTTGAGGTGGAACGAAGTTCACGGGTTAGCTAGTATATAAATAAACTAGTTTTTGCCCGCGGCTTCGCTCGCGTTAATTTATCCCCTTAGGGGTGGAATTTTTCAAAATCCTTTCTTAGGGGATGCCTACGTCATAGTAGCTTTATGCAAACTCTCACCCCGATCGATTTAAAATTGCCAAAGTTTATACAAACTTTCCTCCCCTATTTTATCCCCTTGGGGGTAGAATTAATCAAATTCCTTTCTTAGCGGATGCCTACGTCATAACATCTACCTGCATGCCAAATTTCAGCCCAATCCGTCCAGTGGTTTGGACTGTGCGTTGATAGATCACTATGTCAGTCACCTTTGATTAGATAAATAAATAACCCTGGACAATTAACACAGCGCCATCTAGTCCCACGGTAAGCAGAGCTTGTGTTATGGGTACTAGACAACTCTTATAAATACTTAGTTATTTTTTTTATAGATATATAGATAATATACATAGAAAACATCCAGACGTTAAAAATTACCATGAATCGGGTACAGTTTTGAACCGTATTGAATTTAATTAGCCATTCCCTAATTAAGCTTTCGTAATGACCGAGCGAGCTCTACAAAGCGCTACTTATGAAATACTAGCTGTTCCCGCGACTTCGTCCGCGTGGAATTTAACTTTATTTTTCTAAAATAAAAGTAGCCTATGTTACTCCTTATTACATCAGATACCTGCCAAAAAAAGTCCCAAAATCGGTCCAGCCATTTCAGAGATTAGCCGGAACAAACAGACCGACAGACAGACAGACATATTATATTAATTATAAAAAATGTTATGGAATGGTTGGAATTTAACTTCATTTTTCTAAAATAAAAGTAGCCTAACTTACTCCTTATTACATCAGCTACCTGCCAAAAAGAGATTAGCCGGAACAAACAGACAGGCAGACAGAAAAAAATTATAAAAAATTCATATACTACATGTATTTTTGGCAGGTAGCTGATGTAATAAGGAGTAAGTTAGGCTACTTTTATTTTATAAAGAACGGTTATTTCAATATTACAAACAGACACTGCAATTTTATTTATATGTATAGATTACCGCCGGAGTACTCTTTGGCAGTAGTTGTTTTGCTCCAATAACCGTTTCTTTGAGCCGGCGCAGCGCGCCGGGCCCGGACGGAGGTGAAATTGCAAACTCCTTTAAGATCAGACACTTATCTGACTTGTGATATATAACCAATACAAGTTTTGCAGTTTTCTCACTTCACAATCGATAGTGTTTACATGGTAACTGCTGGTACCAGACATGCGGTACAATCCCATTGCAAATAGAAATAATCTTTATTTCAAATAAACTCATTACAAGCACTTTTGAATAGTCATATATTGACTCTACCACTCATTCGGAACGCAGATTCATAACAAGAAGAATGAGCAAGAAACTTGTGTGTTGCTCTTTTAAATAGATGTTTTTTTTATATAAATAATTACAGTATAACAAGTAAGAGGCATGCGATAATCAACATAGAAATCGCTATGCATTCGCTATTAGTGCAATCAGATAATATTGTCAGCGCTATGGATTCAAAAATTTTCTATAAAAACATCTAATCTGTTTACCCGCAACTCTAAAAATATCAGTAACAAATTTATTTTTCATTTTAGAGCACATTTTATTTTGTGGACACAAAATGTTGTGGACACAAAAAGCGTTAAAAATTGTTTAGCAAAAGAAACATATTCATTGTACGATGGTAGAGTTTTCTGGTTTCAGTCCTAAAAATTATAAATATATTAAATTTTGGGGCTGAAACCGTCACGAGCTCTCCCAGAAAACTCTACCACTTTACTTAAAAACGATTTATTATAGAAACTTGATTAAAACTGTAATATATAGTGTTGAAATATATATTACAGTTTTGGTAAAATAATGTTGAAACTTAAAATATAACTGATTAATGATTAAAATGATTACGCCAGGATCCTTGATGACCGAATGCGAATTGATTTTAAATGAAATGTGAAATGTAAAATAAAATGTTAATAATAATAATAATCTCGAACTTGAAGCCCTGGATCGGAAAGTCCGCACAACTATGACCCTCCATAGAATGCATCACCCGAAATCGTCAGTCATGAGGCTGTACATCCCGCGGAAGGCTGGTGGTCGAGGCTTGTTAAGCGTTAAGACCATGCACAACCGCGAGATTGACAGCCTCAGGACATATTTTCTGGAGAAAAGAGACGAGGGTTTGCATAGAGAGGTCATAGAATGTGACAAAGGATTCACCCCTCTTTCTCTGGCTAAAGAGGACTGGCGAAAACCCGAAGTCCTGGGTACCTCTCAGCGGGAGGCCGTGTGGAAAGAGAAGGAGTTGCACGGAAGGTTCTTCAAAGCCCTACGTCACGGGCCGTACGTCAACACGAAGACCTCCGTGCACTGGCTACAGTTCGGTGATCTCTTCGGAGAGACCGAGGGTTTTGTCTGTGCAATACAGGATCAGGTGGTTAAGACGAACAATTACCGAAAGCACATTCTGAAGGATGGCACTGAGGACATCTGTCGGGCATGTCGCCATCCCGGAGAGTCACTCAGACATGTGCTTTCGGGTTGTTCAGCTCTTGCCAACACTGAGTACTTACACAGACACAACCAGGTAGCCAAAATACTCCATCAAGAACTAGCTCTGAAGTACGGCCTCGCGAATGAGAGGTTGCCGTACTATAAGTACGAGCCCCAGCCGGTCCTCGAAAGCGGCAGCGTCAAGCTCTACTGGGACCGATCCATCACCACGGACAGGACCGTTCTTGCGAACAAACCTGATATCGTGGTGATGGATCGGGCACACTCGAGGGTGTTTTTGGTGGACGTCACCGTACCGCATGACGAGAACCTCGTGAAAGCCGAAACTACGACCTGGCTCACAGGTGACCGAAATGTGGGGGGTGATGGAAATCATTCCAATCGTTATGTCGGTGAACGGTCTTATCCCAACCAGTCTGGAACAACATCTCAGACGGTTGGGATTCCGGGGCGGTTCACTCCCGGGAAAGATGCAGAAAGCGGTGCTGTTAGATTCTGCCCGCATTGTACGCCGGTTTCTGTCCCTGGGGCCCTGAACCCCGGCCGACTGTGCTTCTGCCGGGGGTATGTTGCCATCTCCTCTCCTTAAGAGGGGAGATGAGAATTTTTGGGAAAAAAAAAAATAATAATCTCAGGACAATTCACACAGCACCATCTAGACTCAAGTTAAGCTAACTAAAGCTTGTGTTATGAGTACTAGATAACTGATACTTATATATTCTTTTTTTTTAATAAAATACATATTATACATAAAAAACACACCCATACCGATACAAACAATCATACACATGAATACAAATGTTTCTGCGGTGCGAGGAATCGAACGCGCAACCATCGGTCGTAAAGCGGTGTGCTAAACTGCTAGACCACCGAGGTCGTCAGCTAACGTTGCGAAATTATGCACGATGCTAACTCGTACAGATGTGTTTTTACTTTTTTATTCTTCACAGTTCAGCTATCGCCCAACATCGAATTTCCTTTCAATTCAATAATTACTAACGATCTCGAGCGTTTCCTCGAATTTTTATACAGAACGCTAATTCCTTTACTAGATTGCGATTCGATTTAGCACTTTTCATTGCGAAGAGAAAGTAAGCAAATCGCCCTGGAACCTGATCAAACAAGACAGCACTAAAAATAGATACTTAACGGTACAAGGACAGGATCCGATAAAACTATTCTAAATGTACGAATGAGAGTTCCTGCGCGACTGTAGTATTTGTGTTAAAAAATACATTATTTAATGCCTTTGCTACAACTTAGTGGACTCTGATGAATCACTATCTAACAGTTAGTATATTTGTGGGTATTTTTAATTGAAAATCATTTTAAATTTTTAAACCTTTTTAAATTTATAAAGAAGATTTTATTGACCTGGTTGTGGATGTGCCAGCCATCACTGTGCTCGACCATATTTTAGGGAGCCCAATGACCCGGTCCACCACGCCGCCACATGTCTGGTCACGTAATGGAGTCACGTCCACATTACTAACAATAGTATATAATTCTGTGTGTGTGTGCAGCGCGGGAGGCGGCTCTGGGCGTGGGCGGGGTGGTGGGCGCGGCGGGGGCGGGCGCGGGCGCGGCGTGCGCGCTGGTGGCGGCCGCGTGCGCCGCGTCGCTGCGCCGCCGCCGCCGACCCCCCGCCGCCAAGCCGCCGCCGCAGCACCAGCCGCCGCCGCGCGCCAAGCTGCCCGACCTCGACGACGCCGAGCCCGACCTCATACCCAACCATTACTGTAAGTTACTATACATTTTTATTAATATACACTAAAAACAACATATGCATGATGACTAGGGCCCTCACAGGACACTGCAAATTAAACAAACATATACCAAAACTAGGCCTATGCACGACAAAAATCTGCAGATTCTGCCAAACTGAAGAGGAAACGTATACACATCCTATGTGGTTGCAGCCCACTCATGCATAAACAAAATATCTCCTTTGGAAAGTTTACACTCTTTCCCGAAGAGATAAAAACCATCACTCCTAAGAATATCCTTCAATTCTTGTCCCTGACGGGTCTAGGTAGCGAACATTGAAAAAGGGCGAGCATAATAGATCTATGTAGGTCGCAGTGCTACAGGTGCTACAAACATCTGATAATAGCCCAAACAACCCAATAAAAAATATACATTATACACTAAGCTGTATAAAATTAAATGCTTATATATTATATAAGCTCCATTATTGTAAAATTTCATTAAATTCAGAGTAACAAACAAACATACATTCATCCACACTCACTGACATCCGCGTCTATAATAGTAGTGCGATATATTTCTAGTAATTTTATCTAAAACTAGCTGTCTCGGCAAACGTTTTGCCATATAAATTAATAACGCTATAAAAAAATAGGGTTGGTGATAGAAGGGTGAAAATTTAGGGTTGTATGTATTTTTTGTACAAAGAATAAAAAAATATAAATAAAAAATTGTGCCCAAAAAATAAAAAAATAATGTTAGGGGTGGACGACCCTTATCACTTAGGAGTATAAAAATAGATAGTAGCCGATTCAGAATTTGGGACAATTATTCAGACCTACTGAATAATTGTCCCAAATTTTGTTTAACGCTGCAAAGGTAACGAAAAGATAAACTAACTCTTTATTACCGCTAAGCAATGATGTGAAAGATCCGTCTCGAAGGACCAGATAGTTATATTTGAAAAATTGCTGATTTCAGTATCTCGTAAATAAAATATTACGATGTATGTGATTCGGCTGTTTTATAAAAAATCTATGTTTAGCCGTTATATAAAAATATTTAATATCTCGATATCTTTCTTATTACTCTCTACATTTCTATTAAATAATTAGTTAATCAATTTTATTCAGTAAAACTATTTAATAAGCTTCAAGCTACTGTAACTACCATATAGTAATTTTTGTAGCTGTGACGTGGTCGAGTGGAATGAGTAATCATGCTCACTAAAATGTCCAGACATGTGGCGGCGTGGTGGGCCGGGTCATTGGGCTCCCTAAAATATGATGGTTGGCTCATCTATATACTCGTGAACGAGTGCTGCTTGTAGGGACTGGTCTGCTCTTATCACTACGACTGATTTAATCTTATTATATATTTATATTTAACCCAAAAAATTAGTGCTGGTTGGTAGTTTATATTCACACGTTTCGACTTGTAAATGTGAACTTACAAGGATTATTTAAAAGAGCAACACACAAGTTTCTTGCTCGTTCTTCTTGTAATGAGACAGCTTTCGGAACGAGTGGTAAATAAAAAACAAATTGTTATAACTGTTCAAAAGTGCCTAAATTAAGTTTATTTGAATAAATGATTTTCTATTCTATTCTATTCCAGAGCTTATTCCTTCTTAGAAGGTCAGCAAAGCACTTGCATTACTGGTGCTCATGGGCGGCGGTAATCACTTACCAAGTAAACCGCAAGCTAGTCTGCCCCCTATACTATAACAAAACAATTCATAATATTGAACTGACGACCCTACAATTTTATAAAGATGGATTTAACCAGAAACTAGCCACAACCTCAGTCACGTAGTACCGTGCGGCGACACGAGTGAGCGACGTAGTGACACGAGACACGAGACACATGCGGGCCGGTGCCGCGTCGCTAACGACACGCAGACGTCTCGTCGCCGCCACTAATGAACTTCTAATGTCTATCAGTAGAGTACTATTCTGTAAGCATCACTTGCGAATTCGAAAGCGGAATCCTTGGTGAGATTGTACATTGATATTCTGTAAAACTCGATAGCGGCTGCAGCGCTACACGCTCGAGAGTGGCATGGAGGTATTTTTTTGTATATTGGGTTGTTTAGACTATTGTCAGATTTTTTTATTGTGAATGATAATGGAATGGTACACCCGCCTGCGCTAACGGTTTTCGCTGGCGGGGCACCAGTGGAGGATGATAAGATGAGCATGAAGTCAAGTCAGTTAGCCCATCGTGATAAATTCATCAGGAATTTAACACGATGGTCTCCAGGGGGAACCGCTTGGAGGTCAACCTGATATGGTACATTGCTAGTAATTGGTTCTTAAGTCCATATTACTAACAATCCCCTTTTCCCCCTATTGTCAGATATTTGTAGCACCTGTAGCACTGCGACCTACTAGATCTATTGTGATCGCCCTTTTTCAGAGTTCGCTACCTACCCAGCAGGGACAAGATGGAGGTAAACAGGCAATAGTGATTTTTTTTAAATATAGGCCTACTCAGTAGACACTTTATACTTTATCAAATGCTACGTTTATATTCAGCCGCTTCCCCTGCCACTCGCGCTGCCAGTCCTTTGACTCGCGCACGAAAACCGACAATCGAGGGAGCGCCGGGCAGCGCGAGTGGCAGCGCCAATGGCATGGGAAGTGTTTCCACTCGTTTACACTCTCACGCTGCTCACTTCCGAGCTCACTTGCCTGCCCGCTCGGGCTGAGTGTTAATTGGGCATATGGATACAAGTGGCTTGCGTGAAGCGATGTGTGAAATGAGTTGATGAAACCCTTACGGAATCACATGTTTCTTGTTACGCCCTCCGCCGGGGAATCAACTAATTTGTTTCTCTATCGATCTTAATTTGCACATGTAATTGAATTCTGTGACATAAACATAAACATTTTCAGATATATTACGTCAAATTAAATAATTTTTACAATATTCTTTCCTCTCGCGTACGCTTAGGTTGTGGAATGAACTACCTGCCGAGTTTTTCTCACAGCATGGGGTTTTCCAAGAAGTTGGGTCGCAACGCGCATGTGACACCCCTGGTGTTACAGACGTTCATAGGCTACGGTAACCATTTACCATCAGATGGGCCGTATGCTTATAACAAATATTATATAATATAAGTATTCAGTTAAGTTTAAAATGCCTAAACTACACAACTACGATATAGTATTTTTCAAGAATGGTATATTAAAATTTCGTAAGGTGGTAAGTTTCGTCTGGTGTTTCAAGCATCAGTTACCTTAGCCTATGGTAACCGTCTACCATGAGATGGGTCGACTGATATAAATACATAGAGATATTTTTTTTTTAAATACACCTATACTAATATTATAAAGCGAAAGAGTTTGTTTGAACGCGCTGATCTTAGGAACTACAGGTTCGAATTGAAAAATTTTGTAAGAGGTGGGGAAATGAAACGCACACGAAGTTGCGCGTGTCAACTAGTATATAATATATATCTATCTGGGAACAGTATCTGCGTATTGTACATAGAAATCACTCAGACCGATACAAACAATAGTATTCATGAATATAAATGATTGCATCGTGCAAGGAATCGAACCTAAAATATGGTCGAGCGCAGTGATGGCTGGCTCATCCGTCATACTCGTGAACGAGTGCTGCTTGTAGGGACTGGTCTGCTCTTATCACTACGACTGATTTAATCTTATTGCATATTTATATTTGACCCAAAAATTAGTGCTTGTTGGTAGTTTGTATTCACACGTTTCGACTTGTAAATGTAAACTTACAAGGATTATTTAAAAGAGCAACACACAAGTTTCTTGCTCGTTCTTCTTGTGATGAGACAGCTTTCCGAACGAGTGGTAGATAAAAAACAAATTGTTATGACTATTCAAAAGTGCTTAAATTAAGTTTATTTGAATAAATGATTTTCTATTCTATTCTAAAACCCGCGACCATCGGAATAAAGCGGTGTAGTACACCGCTTTATTGGTAATTTTTCACAATTGGTAATTAACCACTGGACCACCGAGGCCGTCAGAATAATAAATAATATTCAACAACATTATAATTTTTCACTATTAAGAACGATTTAACCTTGGTATCTGAATGTACCTAGTACATTAAAACTAGTGAGGCCAATAGCGGAGCGGTTAAAACCTAATATTATTATTATTATTTTATTCTTATATCATAACTAGAGGGTGCGTGTGTGCGCGGGCCTCAAGAGGCCCGCGAGGCGTTGTCGTTGATTTTTTTTGTGCAGACGGTTTTCTTTTCGAATAGACTTGGTTGGCAAGTAGAGTTGTCTGTTTTGATACGATTAGGTGACTTCCTATTGTAACAGTGAATTTTTGTTTCACGTGTACCATCCTGTGGCGAAACTTTGTATTGCAATGGTCACAATACAAAACCTCACATTACCTACCTTTCTGTATTAGTATACAGAAATGTATGCTTAGTGTTGCCACCTAATTTTACAAAAAAATCGCATGAAACTATTAAGATGAGATTTATTATAGATCCCCGTCACTCTTATGTTAGAATGTCGAAACAAAAAATTCCCACATTTTGGGTTTGCAAAATTACCTAAAAATCGGGGAAAATTTGTAGCCTAGATAATATTTCAAACCGAAATCTACCATGGCTCAATAAAGGCCGACTCGCTGCAGGGAAGCCAGGTACCCCAAAATGTATTCCTAAATTTATCATCAGAGATAAAATACTCGAACTCGGCCGCCATCTTGGATTTTTCCTTTTTGAATACTTTTAACTTATCCACTTTGGCGATTGAAACATTTTGTCCATACATTGTACAGAGCTAAGGTGACTCCTAGTAGTTCCTTAGTACTGTTTACTATGAAAATTAGTTAATACTTCGCACCGAGAGTTTCCATTCCTCAATACAAGTCAATTCGTTGCAGGGATGATGCCACAGAACTGAATTTTAAAAAGTTCTTAAAATTGTCATCATAGATAAAGTATCCTAATTCGGCCGCCATCTTGGATTTTTTATTTTTAAATACTTTTAACATATACACTGGTGATAGAAACATTTCATCCATATATTGTACAGAGCCCAGGTTACATACACCTAAGAGTTCCTTAGTACGGTTTACTATGAAAATCGATGTATGGTGTTGCCAGGAGATTTTGACAAAAACCACCTAGGGCCCTTTGAGGGATAATTTTGGACCAATGCTTATCACTGTTTTGTTCAAATTGACGAAAAAAAATTCCACGTTTTTTTACTTTTCTTCGAAATTACCCCAAAATCGGGAAAATTTTTTGGACCAGGTAATATTTCCCACCGAGAATTTCCATTGCTCTATAGAAGTCAACTCGCTGCAACGTTTAGTGGTACCCCAAAATTGAATTTTTAAAAGTCCCTAAAAATGTCAACATAAATTAAGTACCCTAACTCGGCCGCCATCTTAGATTTTTACTTTTTAATACTTTTGACGTATTCACCCTAGTGACAGAAACATTTCGTTCATACATTGTATAGAGCCTCAGTGACTCCTTCTAGTACTATTCTCTAAGAAAACTGATGTAAGGTGTTGCCAGATAATTCTGACAAAAACCACCTAAAATCAATAGGGGGATTGTTTTTGACAGATTTTCATCATTCTTTTGTTTGAAATGTCCGAAAATTATTGTCCCACTTTTTAGGACTTATCTCAAAAATTACCCTAAAATTGGGGAAAATTTTTATACCAGGTAATACTTTGTATTGAGACACATCATCTCTCCATAGAAGTCGACTGGCTGTGGGGTTGGCAAGTGTCCTAAAACTACATTTAAAAATATCCCAAATTTTCTCCGAAAAGCAAAACTCCCCTATCTCTGCCGCCATTTTGGATTTTTACTTCTTAATACTTTTGACGTATTCACCTTAGTAACAGAAACATTTCGTCCATACATTATGTAGAGCCTCGGTGACTTCTTCTTGTACTATTCCCTAAGAAAACTGATCTGAGGTGTTGCCAGATAATTTTGACAAAAACCACCAAAAATCCTTAAGGGGATGACTTTTGACAGATTTTCATCATTCTTTAGTTTGAAATGTCGAAAAAAAATTTTTCCACTTTTTAGGACCTGTCTCAAAAAATACCCCAAAATCGGGGAAAATTTTCATACCAGGTAATACTTTGTGTCAATAGACATCATCTCTCCGTAGAAGTCGACTCGCTGCGGTGTTGCCATGTGTCCTAAAACAACATTTAAAAATGTCCCAAATTTTATCCGAAAAGCAAAACTCCCCTATCTGTGCCGCCATCTTGGATTTCTAAAATTTCATAATTTTCACTAGATGCCGGGTCCTTCGGCTATCCGACGCCGCACAGTGCGTTGACCTAGCACACTCGTAGGTACCCTATCAATTTCAGTTTTTAAAGCTAGACCTCAATTTCAATATTTGTCCCATGATGTATGGGTGTTGCCAGCGAATTCTGACAAAATTCCCCTAAAACCCTTCAGGGGACGATTTTTGGTAGACCAACAAGACTTTTTCATTTGAAATGTCGAAAAAAATTTTTCCCACTTTATGGGACTTTTCTCCAAATTTAACCCAAAATCGGGGAAAATTTTTAGCCCTGGCAAATCTTCTTACTGAGACTTACCCATGTCAGTAGGTGGCGTTTAGCTACGGGGTTGCCATGAGCAGCAAAAACGCGATTGAAAATATCCCAAAATTTTTCCAAAAACTAAATCTCCCATAGCTTGGCCGCCATCTTGGATTTCTGAAATTTCATAATTTTCCCTAGAGGCTGGGTTTTTCAGCCTCCCAATGGCCTACAATAGGGATCGGTAGTATCCCCGCAAGTACCCTAGGAATTTCAGTTTTTGGAGAGACACCCCAATTTCTATTTTGGTCAAACCATGTATGGGTGTTGCCAGCAAATTCCAACAAAACACATCTAAAACCCTTTAGGGGATGTTTCTCGATAGGGCTTGATGCCTCTTTTGTCAAAAATGTCGAAAAAAATTTTTCCCACTTTTTGGACCATTTCTCCCAAATTACCCCAAATTCGGGAATTCTTTTTAGCGCTGGCAATACTTCTTACCGAGACCCATCATCGCCCCATAGAAGCCGACTCGCTGCGGGGTTGCCCTGTACCTAAAAAATGACTTTGAAAATAATCCGGATTTTTAGGACCAATTTCACACGCCCCCAACTCGGCGGCCATCTTGGATTTTCCAAATTTCATAATTTTCCCTAGAGGTCGGGTCCTTCGAGTTTCCTATGTCCCACAACCGGAGTCGCCAGCACCCCCGCAACTACCCTGGGAATTTCGGTTTTTGAAACTGTAGAAAATTTTCAACCAGTTTTTGGCAATTTTTTCGCCGCCATCTTGGATTTTAATTTTTTGTTTTTACGCCATATTCTGGGTCCCGCCGAGACGTGCCAAATCACTCTTTGAACGGAATCGATCCGAGCGAAACTGTAAAAGTTAGCCGCCATCTTTGTCCGCCATCTTGGATTTTCCCAAATTTCGGAATTTTCTCGTGGTCACCCTAGCCAAAGGAACATTTCCCCCATACATCGTCTCGACCCCCGGACGCTCCTTCTGGGAGAACAACTATGTCAATCAGTGAGTGAGTCACCGTAATGCAGCTTTATATATTATAGACTAGAGGGTGCGTGTGTGCGCGGGCCTCAAGAGGCCCGCGAGGCGTTGTCGTTGATTTTTTTTGTGCAGACGGTTTTCTTTTCGAATAGACTTGGTTGGCAAGTAGAGTTGTCTGTTTTGATACGATTAGGTGACTTCCTATTGTAACAGTGAATTTTTGTTTCACGTGTACCATCCTGTGGCGAAACTTTGTATTGCAATGGTCACAATACAAAACCTCACATTACCTACCTTTCTGTATTAGTATACAGAAATGTATGCTTAGTGTTGCCACCTAATTTTACAAAAAAATCGCATGAAACTATTAAGATGAGATTTATTATAGATCCCCGTCACTCTTATGTTAGAATGTCGAAACAAAAAATTCCCACATTTTGGGTTTGCAAAATTACCTAAAAATCGGGGAAAATTTGTAGCCTAGATAATATTTCAAACCGAAATCTACCATGGCTCAATAAAGGCCGACTCGCTGCAGGGAAGCCAGGTACCCCAAAATGTATTCCTAAATTTATCATCAGAGATAAAATACTCGAACTCGGCCGCCATCTTGGATTTTTCCTTTTTGAATACTTTTAACTTATCCACTTTGGCGATTGAAACATTTTGTCCATACATTGTACAGAGCTAAGGTGACTCCTAGTAGTTCCTTAGTACTGTTTACTATGAAAATTAGTTAATACTTCGCACCGAGAGTTTCCATTCCTCAATACAAGTCAATTCGTTGCAGGGATGATGACACAAAAATGAATTTTAAAAAGTTCTTAAAATTGTCATCATAGATAAAGTATCCTAATTCGGCCGCCATCTTGGATTTTTTATTTTTAAATACTTTTAACATATACACTGGTGATAGAAACATTTCATCCATATATTGTACAGAGCCCAGGTTACATACACCTAAGAGTTCCTTAGTACGGTTTACTATGAAAATCGATGTATGGTGTTGCCAGGAGATTTTGACAAAAACCACCTAGGGCCCTTTGAGGGATAATTTTGGACCAATGCTTATCACTGTTTTGTTCAAATTGACGAAAAAAAATTCCACGTTTTTTTACTTTTCTTCGAAATTACCCCAAAATCGGGAAAATTTTTTGGACCAGGTAATATTTCCCACCGAGAATTTCCATTGCTCTATAGAAGTCAACTCGCTGCAACGTTTAGTGGTACCCCAAAATTGAATTTTTAAAAGTCCCTAAAAATGTCAACATAAATTAAGTACCCTAACTCGGCCGCCATCTTAGATTTTTACTTTTTAATACTTTTGACGTATTCACCCTAGTGACAGAAACATTTCGTTCATACATTGTATAGAGCCTCAGTGACTCCTTCTAGTACTATTCTCTAAGAAAACTGATGTAAGGTGTTGCCAGATAATTCTGACAAAAACCACCTAAAATCAATAGGGGGATTGTTTTTGACAGATTTTCATCATTCTTTTGTTTGAAATGTCCGAAAATTATTGTCCCACTTTTTAGGACTTATCTCAAAAATTACCCTAAAATTGGGGAAAATTTTTATACCAGGTAATACTTTGTATTGAGACACATCATCTCTCCATAGAAGTCGACTGGCTGTGGGGTTGGCAAGTGTCCTAAAACTACATTTAAAAATATCCCAAATTTTCTCCGAAAAGCAAAACTCCCCTATCTCTGCCGCCATTTTGGATTTTTACTTCTTAATACTTTTGACGTATTCACCTTAGTAACAGAAACATTTCGTCCATACATTATGTAGAGCCTCGGTGACTTCTTCTTGTACTATTCCCTAAGAAAACTGATCTGAGGTGTTGCCAGATAATTTTGACAAAAACCACCAAAAATCCTTAAGGGGATGACTTTTGACAGATTTTCATCATTCTTTAGTTTGAAATGTCGAAAAAAAATTTTTCCACTTTTTAGGACCTGTCTCAAAAAATACCCCAAAATCGGGGAAAATTTTCATACCAGGTAATACTTTGTGTCAATAGACATCATCTCTCCGTAGAAGTCGACTCGCTGCGGTGTTGCCATGTGTCCTAAAACAACATTTAAAAATGTCCCAAATTTTATCCGAAAAGCAAAACTCCCCTATCTGTGCCGCCATCTTGGATTTCTAAAATTTCATAATTTTCACTAGATGCCGGGTCCTTCGGCTATCCGACGCCGCACAGTGCGTTGACCTAGCACACTCGTAGGTACCCTATCAATTTCAGTTTTTAAAGCTAGACCTCAATTTCAATATTTGTCCCATGATGTATGGGTGTTGCCAGCGAATTCTGACAAAATTCCCCTAAAACCCTTCAGGGGACGATTTTTGGTAGACCAACAAGACTTTTTCATTTGAAATGTCGAAAAAAATTTTTCCCACTTTATGGGACTTTTCTCCAAATTTAACCCAAAATCGGGGAAAATTTTTAGCCCTGGCAAATCTTCTTACTGAGACTTACCCATGTCAGTAGGTGGCGTTTAGCTACGGGGTTGCCATGAGCAGCAAAAACGCGATTGAAAATATCCCAAAATTTTTCCAAAAACTAAATCTCCCATAGCTTGGCCGCCATCTTGGATTTCTGAAATTTCATAATTTTCCCTAGAGGCTGGGTTTTTCAGCCTCCCAATGGCCTACAATAGGGATCGGTAGTATCCCCGCAAGTACCCTAGGAATTTCAGTTTTTGGAGAGACACCCCAATTTCTATTTTGGTCAAACCATGTATGGGTGTTGCCAGCAAATTCCAACAAAACACATCTAAAACCCTTTAGGGATGTTTCTCGATAGGGCTTGATGCCTCTTTTGTCAAAAATGTCGAAAAAAATTTTTCCCACTTTTTGGACCATTTCTCCCAAATTACCCCAAATTCGGGAATTCTTTTTAGCGCTGGCAATACTTCTTACCGAGACCCATCATCGCCCCATAGAAGCCGACTCGCTGCGGGGTTGCCCTGTACCTAAAAAATGACTTTGAAAATAATCCGGATTTTTAGGACCAATTTCACACGCCCCCAACTCGGCGGCCATCTTGGATTTTCCAAATTTCATAATTTTCCCTAGAGGTCGGGTCCTTCGAGTTTCCTATGTCCCACAACCGGAGTCGCCAGCACCCCCGCAACTACCCTGGGAATTTCGGTTTTTGAAACTGTAGAAAATTTTCAACCAGTTTTTGGCAATTTTTTCGCCGCCATCTTGGATTTTAATTTTTTGTTTTTACGCCATATTCTGGGTCCCGCCGAGACGTGCCAAATCACTCTTTGAACGGAATCGATCCGAGCGAAACTGTAAAAGTTAGCCGCCATCTTTGTCCGCCATCTTGGATTTTCCCAAATTTCGGAATTTTCTCGTGGTCACCCTAGCCAAAGGAACATTTCCCCCATACATCGTCTCGACCCCCGGACGCTCCTTCTGGGAGAACAACTATGTCAATCAGTGAGTGAGTCACCGTAATGCAGCTTTATATATTATAGATATGATAATGCCAGTCCCATCGTATCTTATTAATAATATTATCTTCTACTGCACAATGAAAATAAAAATTTTGCTCCAGATGATACAGGATCAGATAGTATATCGTGGTACATACCAACATCAAACCGATTCAGTCCAAATTGTTCTAAAAACAATTCCCTTTTAACAGCATCTCGGACACACTCTATTAATATGTGATGCAGATCTTCTATAGTATTGCATGTTTCACAGTTGGGGGAATTCGATTTATGCATTAAAAAGGCAAATGAATTTGACGGATAATGTCCGGAATGAAATGAAATTGAAACGAAATGAAATGAAATTGAAATGAAATGAAATGAAATGAAATGAAATGAAATGAAATGAAATGAAATGAAATGAAATGAAATGAAATGAAATTTATTTATTTGCGTATTATACAGTTAGATATTATAATATGTCCAGGTAATAATATTATTGGCAACTGTTTAATTGCCCCAATTTACGGGCATGTAAATTTTGGGTATATTAAAATGGAATAATCTATAATATTATAATTTAAAATTAATGTCTTATGTACCATTCTAATTATATAGTAATAAAAAAAAATCTATAGCTTGTTATGCGTTTCCTGTCAAACCTATATGTGCTGGTACCCACTGCAATATCAAACATAACCTAATATTATTGTAATAGCAATTCAGATTAATTCATTCTGTCCAAAATATATGGGCTACCATTTAAATGCAAAAAAGGGGCCCACTCTCTTGACAACCGGCGCGGAGCTTCGGCGGCAGCGGACCATATAAAGCGGACGTGTTAACAATTAAAAAACCGTGTAAATCAGTTTAATGTCCGCCCGCAATGTTCAGAAGCACAGCGTATTTATTATAATGCGTTTTGGGCGCGAGTTATGATGGTCATAACTTCTGAAGGCGTCACGCAGCCGTAATAATAATAATTAAATATCTCAGGACGAAACACACAGCGCCATCTAGTACCAGAGCAGAGCCTAAGAAATAAAAGTATGTGATAGTGACCGAAATGGCTATGGGCAGGGCACATAGCTCGTAGGACAGATGGCCGTTGGGGCAGAGTCCTCGAGTGGCGACCGCGGACCGGAAGACGCAGCGTGGGACGGCCTCCAGCAACGTGGATCGACGATCTGGTCAAGATCGTTGCGAGGCATTGGATGCGAGCAGCGCAGGACCGATCGTCGTGGAGATATTTGGAGGCCTTTGTTCAGCAGTGGACGTCTTCCAGGCTGAGATGATAATGATGATACAGCGACTGATCATCCTTTTGATAAAATTGCTATAGCATATGCTGGTGGACACTCTATTCTCACAAATCTCAATTTAAAAATAAATCTGACTGAATAAAAATGAATGAATGACAACCTCGATGGTCTAGCGGTCCAGCACACCGCTTTACGACTGATGGTCGCGGGTTCGATTCCTCGCACGGCACAAACATTTGTATTTGCCACGCTTACGCAATTGCCATAAAACGAACTTTAGTTAAACGATGTTAGACGATTGAAAAGTTTTTTAAACTATATTTTGTACGTGTCCGTGTCAGGAATGTAAGTTGTAAGAACTTGTGACCATGGGAGGTAAAGCAGTGTGCTCAACCACTAGAACATAGGCCGTCGTAATGATATAAGCCCGCTCTCCGCTCTCGCTTCCGCGTCGCACCTAGCTACTACTCTTATCACAAACTGCTAATGGAAGAGTTCTGTCTACCTCATCAGGACAGGTACCTACATCGTAGCGTCTTCCTCGTTATCTCATTACAGCAGCGAGACAGCGACGTACAAGTTTTCAATTGGCTTCAAGAAGGAGTTTCTTAATTGCAATTGTTTTTTGCGTATTTTGGTAGTAAGAATCTCTGACGTTTATTTTTATTTATTATTAGGTACTCGCCCCGACTTCGCCCGGGTGTACATGTATTATACATATAAACCTTTCTCTTGAATAACTCTATCTATTAAAAGAACCGCTTCAAAATCCGTTGCGTAGTTTTAAAGTTTTAAGCATACATAGGGACGGACAGACGGCGACAATGACTTTGTTTTACTCCTTATTACATCAGCTATCTGTCAAAAAAAGTCCCGTCAAAATTGGTCCAGTCATTTTAGAGATTATCCGGAACAAACAGACAGACAGACAAAAATTTTAAAAAACGTTATTTTGGTGTACAGACTGTATTTATATTCATATGCATGCAGTAAAAAACGATTATTTCAATATCACAAACAGACACTCCAATTTTACTTATATGTCTATACATATATATACTATAATCTATATTATAGATAAGAAAACCAGGGCTATACTATACACATGTTGACACAATTTATAATCACAGTAAACCACTGACAGGATTTCAGAAATAACAACAGTTTAATTGTGGTAAATTGAAAATCACTACATGTGTATAAAAAATCACAAATCGAGAATATAAAATTAGAAAAAGAAGATTACAATAATAAATTAACACAAATATATACATATATATACCTGGCTTAGTTACATTCTTCAAATTGTTCATTTCTTATGGCCTCATCCCATTTCATTTGGGGTTGATCTCTAGTGTTGTCTATTCTGGACCGGCTCTACGGTCAAGCGCAGTGATGGCTGGCTCATCCGAGGACGAGTGCTGCTTGTAGGGACTGGTCTGCTCTTATCACTATGACCGATTTAATCTTATTGTATATTTATATTTGACTCTAATAAATTAGTGCTGGTTGGTAGTTTTTATTCACACATTTCGACGTGCAAAATATGAATTTACAAAGATTATTTAAAAGAGCAACACACAAGTTTCTTGCTCGTTCGTCTTGTGATGAGACAGCTTTCCGAATGAGCGGTAGATTAAAAAAAATGTTATGACTATTAAAAATTGCTGGGTCTACGGTCAAGCGCAGTGATGGCTGGCTCATCCGAGGACGAGTGCTGCTTGTAGGGACTGGTCTGCTCTTATTAATATGACCGATTTAATCTTATTGTATATTTATATTTGACTCTAATAAATTAGTGCTGGTTGGTAGTTTTTAATCACACATTTCGACGTGCAAAATATGAATTTACAAAGATTATTTAAAAGAGCAACACACAAGTTTCTTGCTCGTTCGTCTTGTGATGAGACAGCTTTCCGAATAAGCGGTAGATTAAAAAAAATGTTATGACTATTCAAAGTTTATTTGAATAAATTATTTCTATTCTATTCTATTCTATGTTGCCGTTGTCCTTAAGGTATTTACTTACTACTACTTACATGTTAGTCGGGGTCGTCCACGCATTTTCGATCCCGACTTGAGGTTGAGAACTTCTCTCGTCAAGTGGCCTTCCGGTCTCCTCATAATATGGCCATACCATCTAATTCTTTAAATTGTTATCTTCTAAATATATACAACTCAAAGGTGACTGATTGACGTAGTGATCTAACAACGCACAGCCCAAACCACTAGACGGATCGGGCTGAAATTTGGCATGCATGTAGATGTTATGACGTAGGCATCCGTTATTAAAGGATTTTGATTAATTCTACCCCTAAGGGGGTAAAATAGGGGATGAAAGTTTGTATAAATCTTCTTAGATTTTCGACTGATTGAACTGAAATTAAAGATTAGAGCTACTATGATGAAGACGTTCGCTTCGAAAGGATTTTGATAAATTCAACCCCCATGGGGATAAAATAAGGGATGATGCAGGATGTAAATTTATAAGTTTGAACCTATAAGTACCTAATGGAACGAATAAATTAAGACGAACAAAATAATTTTTAGTTCTTTAGGCTACTTTTATTTTAGAGAAATAAAGTTAAATTCCACGCGGACAAAGTCGCGAGATCAGCTAGTTAATAATAATAATAATTTATTATTCAAAGAAGGGCTCAGTTACCTCCGACATTTAGAACAAATATATACCTTATTTTTGTAGTCAAAAGATTTATTATACTGTAATATTTTATTTTTAAATTATTGTATGTTTCAAAGACATAAAAGATATAGTACACTCCCTGAGACAAAATGTGTCGGATTAGTATTTGGCACAGGTTCGATTCCTGTCTCAGGCCTTGATGATGTTAAATTTCATTAAATTCTATGCGGTGTCTATCCACCGGGGTGTATGGAGTAAACAGATAGCCAGAATTACATTTGCATTCATAATATTATAGGACTACATGTTACCGTGTGAAATTAACTTTTTTAATTACAATAAAACATTTTATGTAATAGTAGCATAAGTTATAAAATTAGCTATTTGCAATAAAGTCTCGTCAAAATCGGTCCATATGTTTCAGAAAACAAGAACAACGGGCAGGCATTTTTTTTTAATTAATTAATTAATGGAATTACCGTATAGTCACATACTGTCATATGCATTTAGTGAAAAGGCGTTAAATTGAATTTAATTGTATAGTTGTACACTTGAATTTTAGATTTTTGTATCTTATAATTGAAAAAATAAATCAAAATATCTTTATTCATGTACATGTATCACAGACTCTTATGATATGTGAAACTTGCCGTCAGTTTGGAATGATTTCGAGATGAGAACTGACAAGAAACTCAGCTCGTATTCTTTTCAAATAAATGATGTACATGATTACAATAATACAGGTTAATTTTTAAATTCAAATTTGGGATGATATGAAAAATCTAGTGGAAACAATAAAAGTGAAAACATTTTTCTGTATATTAAACAAAGAAAGGAAGCAATGAAAATATTGAGAGAGAAAGAGAGAGATAATCTTTTTCTTTCTCACGATATTTAATTAAATTACGTCCAGGCAATATTTAACTCACGTAACAAGCTTATTAAGGTGCCGAAATAATAATTTAGAATTAGAATTTTTGTAATATTCTTAATAATATTCTAAAACTTCTTTTTTTTATTATAAACTAGCTACTCACCCTAGCTTCACCCGGGTGTACATGTATTGTATATATAAACCTTCCTCTTGAATTACTCTATCTATTAAAAAAACCACTTCAAAATCTGTTGTGTAGTTTTAAAGATTTAAGTATATACAGGGACAGACAGCGACAGCGACTTTGTTTTATACTATGTAATGACTAGCTCCTCGCCCCGGCTTCGCACGGGTGTACATGTATTATATATATAAACCTTCCTCTTGAATCACTCTATCCATTAAAAACAACCGCATCGAAATCGATTGCGTAGTTTTAAAGATTTAAGCACACATAGGGACTAATATTGCTTTTGGTAGTCCACATCCCATTCTATATTTGTGGTAAGTTTATTCCAAAACCACTCAGCCGTTTATGCGAAATTTAATAACAAACATCCAAACATTTCCTTCAAATTTCATGTTTATAATATCGGATGTATATTGAAGAGAAATTTGCAAGTAAATAAATATCAAATCCATTATTCATCGCGGCGTTCGTTAGTTCTCCTGTTAAGCTAAATAATAGCTTGTTCGTGTGTGAGATCATAAATTCTAACTATAATTATTGTCTATCCAGCCGTTTGTTTATTCATCCAGCGTGTGGTCCAGCATCCAGACTCCGTCCTGCGTTTACTCCACCTCTATTCAATACTTTGTACGCAACATCAAAGCGGCCGTTTCGACCTTTCGGGGGTTTTGCGGGACTTTCTATACACGTTAATCCCGGATTAACATTTCTATGAGGACCGTATCAAAGTCAGTGATGTCCAGATAGGTGCAGGTGGGCAGATAAAACTTTACAGGTTCGTGTGACTGGAGTACGGAGTGACAACCGTCGTTGTAAACCTACAGTAAAATGTGAACGTGTTACTTGTGTTAGTTAGACGGGACTCTTAGAAAGTCTCCAGCTGGCACTTGGGCTAATATACTAGTACTTATAATTACATAGTATAAAACAAAGTCGCTGTCGCTATCTGTCTCTATCTGTGCTTAAATCTTTAAAACTACGCAAAGGATTTTGAAGCGGTTTTTAATAGATAGAGTGATTCAAGAGGAAGGTTTATATGTATAATACATGTACACGCGTGCGAAGCGGGGCGAGTAGTTAGTTATATAATATAAAACACAGTCGCTGTCTGTCCGTCCATATGTGTGCTTAAATCTTTAAAACTACGCAAAGGATTTTGAAGCGGTTTTTAATAGATAGAGTGATTCAAGAGGAAGGTTTATATGTATAATACATGTACACGCGTGCGAAGCCGGGGCAAGTAGCTAGTTGTATAGTATAAAACAAAGTCATTGTCGCTGTCTGTCCCTATCTGTGCTTAAATCTTTAAAACTACGCAGCGGATTTTAAAGCGGTTTTTTTAATAGATAGAGTGATTCAAGAGGAAGGTTTATATGTACAATATATGTACACCCATGCGAAGCAGGGGTGAGTAGCTAGTTACAAATAAATGTGATATCAATTCATAAGTGATAGACAACCCAATTCAACATTCATAATCGAGATTTATCTGTGTCCGCGGGACTGATGTTTACTGCGAGCAAGTAGCGGGGTACGGGGTACGGGTCGAGTGAGGGAGGGGGGGGGGGGGGGGTTGGACCTCATAAATCGCGAGGTAATGAATGCCGTTCTCGCCTCAATAAAAGCTCGCACCGTTATGATACAGGGCGATTTATGTTGAACCGCCGTCCGCGCGGATGCCCCGCTCCCGTCCTTTACATTATCTGCCGCCGGAAATATTTTAATATTCTGTATTACACACTTCACACGTTTACGATACAATAATAATAATAATAATAAGTTTTTGGTGGATATCACCATACCGCATGACGAGAACCTCGTGAAAGCCGAAACTGAGAAAAAGAGAAAATATCTCGACCTGGCTCACGAGGTCCACCGAAATCATTCCAATCGTTATGTCGGTGAGCGGTCTTATCCCAACCAGTCTGGAACAACATCTCAGACGGTTGGGATTATTATACATACAAAAATCCAAACCGATAAAGATGCAAAATACTAATGAATACAAATGTAGGTTCTGGAGCATTGTACGCCGGTTTCTCTCATTCGCTTCTGAACCCCGGCCGACTGTGCTTCTGCCGGGGGTATGTTGCCATCTCCTCTCCTTAAGAGGGGAGATGAGAATTTTTGGATGATAATAATAATAAATGACAAAACACCTATCACATAAATTAAAAGCTCACAATATGTAAACACACACGCATACATCCACACATGCACACACACACACACGTACACACACACACATATATACACACACACTGAACTTACTTGGTTTCGGCCTGTAATTGTGGAAAAAACTCAGCAAAGGCTGAGAAAATGTGAAAGAGAATAATAATAGAGAGATTTATAATAATCTCAAAACAATTCACACAGCGCCATCTAGACCCAAATTAAGCTAGCTATAGCTTGTGTTATGGGTACTAGATAACTGATACATATACATATATAACTTTTTTTTCGTAAATACATACATATATTATACATAGAAAATACAAAATAAAAATAAAATGTTAGTTTTTTTTCCTTAAAATCTACTTGTTATTGTAGTAATTACAATTATACTATATGTAGATATGGACCACTCTTTGGGTGAAGGCTCCTCCATCTTTTCCCAATGTTCTCTTGTCTCGTTTTAGTATAGTGTTGCGGGTACTATGATGATACTATGTTGTTTGTTGAGACGATGTATATTACAGATGATAATTGACTAACAATATAAATATATAAAACTTAAAGGTGACTGACATAGTAATCTATCAACGCACAGCCCCAGATCACTGGTCGGATTGGGCTGAAATTTAGCATGCAGGTAGATGTTATGACGTAGGCATCCCCTAAGAAAGGATTTTGATTAATTCTGCCCCCAAAGGGATAAAATTGGGCATGAAAGTTTATATGAAACTTTGTCAATTTTAAACCGACTTTGCATGCATAAAGCTACTATGACGTAGGCATCCCCTAAGAAAGGATTTTGATAAATTCCGCCCCTAAGGGGATAAATTAACGCGAGCGAAGCCGCCGGCAAAAGCTAGTATGTACATAAATATATTGATCTTATATACTAAATGACAATAGGAAAATGTAAGGTGGGGTCACACAGGTTAGACACGGCAGTGCCACGGTCAAAAAATAAATGTGGAAAACTTATGTTTTATTATACCATATTTTAATAAAAACACCAAAAGTACTTGCTGTTATAACTTGAAAATGGTAAATATTGATGGTATGATATTTTACTTATAGTTGACTGTAACTTCGTTTTAACTATGATAGTTAAATCGGTTTAAAAGGAGGTTTTATGAAAGAGAGATGAATAAACAAATCCCGTAACAGGTTTTATTTTAATCCGTTGCAGTCTGTAAAATACAAGCAAAAGTGATACCATATTTTAGCTATATCGGTGACGATTGAAAAATATTTCGCATCGACGAAGGTCTGTGCGAGCTTAGAGGGTGCTGAGCTGGGGAGAGGTATAGGTGTATTCATGAATATTGATACAGCATCGTGAATATTCAGAGAGCGACACTCGCAATTGAAAACAGGCCACAAAGTGCCGCCGCGGACAGTGGCCGGTACACCACGCAAACGACTCACTACATCCCCGGATAAAATGGAAGCTTACCTCAAAACTGAGGAGTTATCTATTTATTTATTGCTTCTATTATTAATAAAAAGTACATAAGACATGCGATACCCCGTAGGGGCATTGCAATTGTATTATAACTATATACAATCTTAAGGGTCGGCAACGCGCACGTGACACCCCTGGTGCTTCAGGCGTCCATAGGCTACGGTAACCATTTACCATCAGATGTGCCGTATGCTTGTTTGCCACCATAGTAGTTTAAAAAAAAAATATTAGAGTAATTAGATAAGTTCATAAATAGATGTCATTTATACAATGTTAATAAATTTATGAATAAATTAAATAATAATCACACAATATAATAAATCGAACAATCAAATCATACAGAGTCACATATAAGTCTCAGGTTCAGCCGCACATGGAGTACTGCTCTCAACTTTGGGCGGGAGCACCTGGATACCAGCTCGGTCCTTTTGACTCGGTTCAGAGACGTGCTATGAGAATTGTCGATGATCACAATCTCAATTACTAGTTACTTACTAGACATTATTAAATCCAATTATTATTTTGATGTATAGGTAGGTAACTGTCTCCCATATACGTAATTTTTTTTATATTATATTGTTTTCCCTACCGTCCAGTTCCAGTATACAGATTCAATTGAGAACTGGTAAGAAACTCAATTGAATTACTTTTTTATTTTTAAATCCAGTTTATTTACAATGTATATTTATATAGGTGTCTATGTCTAACATTAAATGAAAATCCCGTGCATGAACAATTATTGCCATGCACGCTCATCATTTATTCACATAGGACATTTTAACTGCTATATTTTCTATTTTCCCATCATTCAGTTCAAACGTAATTGTCCTTTTACCAAAACTCTCGTGTGAGACGCACTAATCCTTTGAGAATAAAAAAAACCAACGTCCATTCATTAGGTGGGTTTTGAACTCGATCGAATTGTAATCAAATCAAACGCTGTCAACAATTGATCACATGCTATGAATATCTATAAAATCAGGACAATTCACACAGCGCCATCTAGACTCAAGTTAAGCTAACTATAGATTGTGTTATGGGTACTAGATAACTGATACAAATACATAGATTTTTTTTCGTAAATACATACATGTCATACTCATGAATACAAATGTTTGTGTCGTGCGAGGAATCGAACCTGTGACTATCGGAAGGCGGTGTGTTAACCCGCTAGACCACCGAGGCAGTCGAATATGAACGATTCAAACAAATATATTGCAGATATATCAACAAAAATGCAGATATGTAAATGGACTATGAAATAAATCTTCTCTAATGCCCTAAAAAGGTGAATACTATCAACTACATATCACTATTCGACGCATTGCCAGTTCTATCTCTAAAATTGCCGTGCAGTTTATATGCCTATATTACGTGCACAAAAAACAAAAGTCACCTTTTGAAAAATCAGTTGAAAATAAACGTAGACGCATTCGAAAAGTAACATTGGACGGTGTAACAGTGAAGATATCGCGTCGCGACTCGACTGAAGCTATTAATGAAGGCAATTTGAATAAAGTCGGTCATATTATGTCTGCGGGTAGCGGCGGGTAGCGGCGGGTAGCGGCGGGTAGCGGCGGGTAGCGGCGGGTAGCGGCGGGTAGCGGCGGGTAGCGGCGGGTAGCGGCGGGTAGCGGCGGGTAGAAGCGGGTGGCGGCGCTCCAATTAATTATTTCTTGTGTCCTGACTTACGGTCGCCTTCGCTTTGAATGTAGTGATTAATCAGGTTTTTTCCGGAGCGGGCGGGGATAAATCTCCGGGCGATCTCGGACCGGACGAGTAGGTGCCCGGGTGGAATCTCGCCGGTTATTTATGTGCGCCGCGAGCGCCCCCGTGCGGCGCCGCGGCCGCACTGTAAGCCTCCGGGATTGTTGAATCACTCGACCTAACCCAGCATCGTCTGTGACATATCCTGCAACTGTGACATACGTCTTACTTCTAGTCTCGGATATGTCTCGGATGTCACTAATTAAATTTACCTTAGTTTAATAATAATAATATTAAACACCTCCTCTACAATGGACCTATTACCGTCATACTAAACACATCCCGAATAGTCAGAAAATTTCTATCTTTATCACATAACTCATCCATGCTTGGCTAAGGCCCGCGTGTTTGAATATATTACCCCCGTAAAAAGGGAGATATAATAAATATATATATATATATATATATATATATATATGTAATAATAATAATAATAATCTCAAGACAATTCACACAGCGCCATCTAGACCCAAGTTAAGCTAGCTAAAGCTTGTGTTATGGGTACTAGACCACTGATACAAATACATAGATATACTTTTTTTTCGTAAATACATACATATTATACATAGAAAACACCCAGACCGATATAAACAATCATACTCAAATGTTTGTGCCGTGCGAGGAATCGAACCCGCGACCATCGGACGTAAAGCGGTGTGCTAAACCACTAGACCACCGAGGTCGTCAAGTTTGAATATTATCATTAGCTAAAGGTTTGACATTTGACGGCCTTAATGGTCTAGCGGTTTAAAACAACACTTTTCTTCCGATGATCGTGGGTTCGATTCCTCGTACGATGCAAATATTTGTATTCATGAGTATGATTATTAAACCTATTGTCAATGCAACAGTCTTTCATCAGTATTTATTTATTCTTTTATTGCACTTAAAAATAGTACAATTTGGCGAGCTTAATGCTACATGACATAATATTATGTATGTACTAGCTTTTGCCCGAGGCTTCGATCGCGTTAATTTAACCCCTTAGGGGTGGAATTTATCAAAATCCTTTCTTAGGGGATGCCTACGTCATAGTAGCTTTATGCATGCAAAGTCTCAGGCCGATCGGTTAAAAATTGAAAAAGTTTCTTTCTTCATCCCTTTCATCCCCTATTTTATCCCTTTGGGGGTAGAATTAACCAAAATTCTTTCTTAGCGGCTGCCTACGTCAAAACATCTACCTGTATGCCAAATTTCAGCCCGATCCGTCCAATTGTTTGTACGTTGATAGATCACTATGTCAGTCACCTTTGAGTTATATATATTCAGATATACAAAAAAATATTTGTAAGTAAGTCGGATCAATAATAGCTAGCAAGGTAAACAGATCTTGTGCTATGGGTATTAGACCTATAGCACAAGATCTGCTTAACTTGGGACTAGATATAGCACTGAATGAGTACAGGGTTATTTTATTATTATTCAAGAGGACTAAAATGTGGTGACTCTTGTACTATAATTGCCTTACCTCGCCTTCGACCGAAACACTACTTACAAAGCTACCTGCTTAGCGCCTGAATCGGTTTTTTTTTTTCGGACTACTCTAATGCTGTTGGCCATAGCTGGCCTTTACAGCTTCACCGGACGATAGGGGGCGAGTGCAGATGGCACTCCAAACCCGCGGAAGGACTTATGGAGCGGCTGAAGGCCAACTCCTGCCCGACGGATACGACTTTAGTCTGAGGGCACCACTAGGGGTTCGAACCTCGGCTCAGGCCGTCGTAATTTCGATCCCCGTTTGAATTGGACGGGGGATCGATCGGAGGGGCGCCTGAATCAGGTCAGACTGTACGTTTTATAGTCTCTCACAGTGCCTTACAAAGTGTCCTTCCATTATTTGGTGAGTGTAACTTAACAGCTTATGTTTAGTTAGTCCATACTACTAATATAGTACTGTATAGTACTGTATTCTCTATACATCTATATATATAAATAAAATTGGAGTATCTGTTTATAATATTGAAATAACCGTTTTTTACTACATGCATATGGATATAAATACGGTACATACCTCGGTGGTCTAGCGGTTAAGTACACCGCTTTACGACCGATGGTCGCGGGTTCGATTCCTCTCACGGCACAAACATTTGTATTCATGAGTATGATTGTTTGTATCGGTCTGGTTGTTTTCTATGTATATGTATACATATGTATTTACGAAAAAAAAAATCTATATACTGGTATGAGTTAACTAGTACCCGTAACACAAGCTTTAGCTAGCTTAACTTGGGACTATATCTGTATTTAAGGACTATTCTAAAAAATTTAAGATTCTTTGTAGGTACTAAAAATGCACGTGGTGTTGAGTGGGGGAGGGGCGGGGGTAGTTTTAAACCTCAACACGCTTCACCAAGGGGGAGGGGGGTTAAAAATGCTTCAAAAAAGATCACGTGGTTAATGGAGGCCCCTATGATATGTCAAATCTACCGTCAGTTCGGAATGATTTCGAGATGAGAAGAACTGACAAGAAACTCAGCTCGTACTCTTTTCAAATAAATATTATACATGTTTACAATACAGATTTACCTTATTATTACAGACAGAATCAATCGACGTTGTAATCACTTCGTTCAGTACACACGATTGCTCTTCAAGAGTACGTCATAAGACTATATTGTATTGAAGTGAATATTGAGATGATATTCATCGGGTTCTTGATAACTAAATATATGTAAATATATAAATACATATTAGTAACAAATAGATTAATAATAATAAATACATATAGTAAATAATAATAATAATAAAAATACTTGAATAATTATAAATTAACAAATAGTGGTAAATATATATTTCTAAGTTACTAACACCATAAATTTGTAATAAGCAAGAAATAAAAAGGCTTTTTTAATTTTTTAATTTTTAATTTAATTTAATTTTAATTCATCGGCAAATCTGCCGAGTTGTTTGTCATGTGTTTATTTTATATTGTGGAACTAGCTGTTCCCGCGACCTCGTCCGCGTGGAATTTAACTTTAATTTTCTAAAATAAAAGCAGCCTAAGTTACTCCTTATTACATCAGCTACCTGCCAAAAAAAGTCCCCTTATAATCGGTCACGTCATTTCTGAGATTAGCCGGAACAAACAGACAGACAGACAAAAATTATAAAAAATGTTATTTTCTTTGTATGTACCGTATTTATATTCATATGCGTGTAGTAAAAAACGGTTATTTCAATATTACAAACAGACACTCCATTTTAATTATATGTATAGATGAATAAAATGTGTAGATTAAACATAACTCTTTGATCTGGTTATGATAGTCAGTATTCTTAAAGACCTCTTTTAAAACCCCGCAGTACTGCAGGGGGTGATTTCCCAAAATTTCATTTTATATAGATAAAGTAACCAGTACTACCAACTTTAAAGTTATAATAAATAAAAATTCAGATCATTGACTATTTATTTATACATAATATATTTTTTTTCTCTCAAGGGGGGAATATCCCAACCATCAGACCAATTCAATATTCAGTAGCAGCAGCAGTAGCAGTGCTTAGTAGACTAAGCACTGCTGTGTCTAAACTGTGTCCCATAACTAGCTTTTCCCGCGAATTCGTCCGCGTGGAATTTAACTTTATTTTTCTTTTTGTTCCGGCTAATCTCTAAAATGGCTGGACTGATTTTGACGGGCTTTTTTTGGTAGGTAGCTGATGTAATAAGGAGTAACTTAGGTTACTTTTATTTTAGGAAATTAAATTTATATTCCATGTAGACCAAGTCGCTGGTACCGCTATCTGTAATAAACTGCTTGTTTGCAGAACTAAATTAATTATTTTGGTTATATTTTTCACTGGCTGTACCCAGCTAAGTACAACTGAGTGTATACCAACTGAGTATAACTATAAAAAAAAATTACAATTAATATAATAAACTAATAATTAATCGTATACATAACTTTCTTAATAATATCAATAGTCTAGTTCATTACTGCTCCTCTTATGAAGAGAAATCTCATTTCGTTACAGAGGATTATGTACAAAACTAGCTTTTGCCCGCGGCTTCGCTCGTGTTAATTTATCCCCTTAGAGGTGGAATTTATCATAATACTTTCTTAGGGAATGCCTACGTCATAGTAGCTTACCTATAGCTCTATGTCAGTCAGTCACCTTTGAGTTATATATATAATAAAAAAAGAAATAGATATTAAACAAATTATTCAAATTAGATACGATACTGTAAACAACTGAGGTATATAATTAGGTAATTCAGAATTATTTAGCAACGCGATAAATGAAAGTGCGATGAGTCGTCAGGAAATCAAACGCGATGGGTGGGATCAAAGAAATCAAATTAGGGCCGGGCGTTGGTGACGAGCGGCGGCGGGCGCGGGCGCGGGCGCGGAGGCGGCGTGACGCTGCACGCGCCGCCTGTCCAATTAATTACTGGCCGGTGTGACTGCGGCGGCCGCGACCACGCGTCCGAGCGGATTAATCACACCGATCTTCTGTCCGCGTCCCTTATCAATATAAATCTCGTTACCACGACCGACCAATTTGGCCTCCGCGGAAATTGGAAAAACTACTAGTGCCGGATATTTCAATAGCTAATCGAGGGCGGCGAGGTCGACGCTGGAAACTGCTCTGTCATCCACGAGGACGGCGCGGGAAGGGGCTGGGTCACACGCCGCTGAGCCGATTACTTGTGCTTACATTTCACATAATTTCATTACAACTGTGCGTTTACATCTTTATTTTAATGAAGGATATATCGCACACTTATTATTATACTGGCTTAACTCAAAAATTACAAATTTTGGAGAGAGAAGAGCACTTTATAATATCATTAATATTATTTTGCCCCAAAAATTAGTGCTGGTTGGTAGTTTCGACTTGTAAATGTAAACTTACAAGGATTATTTAAAAGAGCAACACACAAGTTTCTTGCTCATACTTCTTGTGATGAGACAGCTTTCCGAACGAGCAGTAGATAAAAAAAATTGTTATGACTATTCAAAAGTGCTTAAATTAAGTTTATTTGAATAAATTATTTTCTATTCTATAACTGTGGCATTAAAGTCTCATTTAAAAATTTTAAATTCCTGAATTACACCAGTATTGTACTAAACATGCGATATATTTTCCTTTTTTAAATATATTTAATAAACAAATATATTTTAAAATTTACTTTATAAATATATTTGTTTATTTATTTAATGCATATTACAGAAATATAAAGTACATGCATACAGAGTGTGGTTAATTTTCGCAATTTTTTGTTTCGCCCTGAATTGGTACAGAACCCAATATTATATTTGAAATGTCAAAATGTCCTATACTGTAAATAATAAATATGCATTACAAAACAGTGTCTTATCCAAAGTACATCATTATAATACTAATATCTGTATTAAAATATATAATATAATAATAATAATCTCACAACAATTCACACAGCGCCATCTAGTCCCAAGTTAAGCTAGCTAAAGCTTGTGTTATGGGTACTAGATAATTGATACAAATACATAGATAATTATTTTTCGTAAATACATAAATATTATACATAGAATATACCAACAATCATACTCATGAATAGAGATGTTTGTGCCGTGCGAGGAATCAAATCCGCGACCATCGGACGTTTAGCGGTGTGCTAGATCACCGAGGTCGTCAATATGTGGTAATGGATACGGAAAAATAGGATGTTACACACTCAGGTATTGCTATACTTACTACATCATCCCTACACTATATTATTGTAATTAATTTGTTTTTAAAGATTTTTTTTCATTTTCATTTTCATTACGAAATGAAATGAAATGAACTGAAATTTATTGTTTAAATGTGCTTTTACTGTGATGGTTTAACATAATATTAGCATATATTAGTTCAACACATTAGTCATTTCTGACATACAATAGACATGTGGCATCTAACAGTTGTATATACATACATAAAATAATTAAAATTACATGTCCTTAATATATTCCCAAAATATTAGTCAATACAGACAGTCAAAATTGATGAAATTATTACATTAATAAATCTCAGGACAATTCACACAGCGCCATCTAGACCCAAGTTAAGCTAGCTAGAGCTTGTGTTACGGGTACTAGATAACTGATACATATATATAAATATTTTTTTTGTAAATACATACATAGTATACATAGAAAACACCCAAACCGATACAAACAATCATACTCATGGATACAAATGTTTGTGCCGTGCGAGGAATCGAACCCGCGACCATCGGTCGTAAAGCGGTGTGCTTGACCGCTAGACCACCGAGGTCGTCATTGACATTGACATTGAATTATATTATATTATTAAATATTTATGTGGACAAGGACATATATAATCTACACATACATATAGAAAGAAAGAAAGAAACATATGAGGCGAGTCTCTACATTACCTTCCCTTTTTTTCTAATAGATATTCATTAGTACCGTAGAAGCACTTGTTTATAAACCACTTATACAGCTCTTTTTTTAAATTTATGTTATTTAATTGTTTATCTGGCAAGTTGTTAAATATTTTAATTGCCATAGGACAGCAGTTTGAGCTGGACAATGATATCTTTAATAAGGGATAAGTCAAGTTGCTTACTAAGACAACTCCACTTTCCACAAAATAACGTCACTGAAACGTCATTGGCGGTTGACTGTACAACATTTGATGTAGGCAAATCTATATGTTAATAATATTATAAACGCGAAAGTTTGTAAGTATGTGTGTTTGTTACTCATTCACGCAAAAACTACTAAACAGATTTTGATGGAACTTTACAGTAATATAATAATAACTTATGCATGAGAATAACACATTGTCTATATTTTATATAAAAAATTAACGTGAGTGAAACCGCGGGCACAGCTAGTTTATAATAATAGAAATAGAAATAATCTTTATTCAAATAAACTTAATATAAGCACTTTTTTTATTTCTTCCGCTCATTCGGAATGCAGACTCATCACAAGAAGAATGAGCAAGAAATTTGTGTGTTGCTTTTTAAAATAAAAATTGTTTTAATTAGATTTACATTAACAAGTATAAGGCATGCGACACTCAATATAAAAACCGCTACACACTTAATCTCTGTTTAATCAGATAACATTGTCAGCGCTATGAATTTTAAGTTAGATATTTTCTACAAAATCATTATTATCATTTATAAATTCTTCAATTTTATAATAAGCTTTATTACAATTAATTCTTATGTCATATTATATTGTTTTTGTTGCAGGTGAAGCGACTAGCGCGCCCAGTTTATCAGTATCATCGCCCGGGCGGACCGCGCCCGCGCCGCTCACCACACCGGTATGTCCCTAAATTATTTTAATTTATTGCAACCACCTGATGGCAAGTGATAACCATCGCTTATCCGACCTGCATCTCGGAGTCACTTTATTAGATCTTTTTTATACCCCGTAGGTGGCGATTGGACCCATTTGATGGACACCAGGGGTGTCACGTGCGCATTGCCGACCCTTAAGAAATCTTAATATATCTTGTAAATGCTCGTGATACCCTCATACGTTGCTATTCCGCAAGGACTAGGATTCTATGTCTGCATATCATGTAATTCCACTGTCATAGCTTAGAAAGAGACCTGTTTGAAATAAGTGATACCGAGGTACATACCTGACTGTTCAAGACCTACCTCTGAATTGTAACATAATTCAAAATTCAAATTCAAAATATCTTTATTCATGTAGATTTATTATAGACGCTTATGATATGTCAAATCTACCGTCAGTTCGGAATGATTTCAAGATGAGAACTGACAAGAAACTCTGATAGTATTCTTTTCAAATAAATATTCAATTTAGGAGAATAATTATGACCTATGCTATTGCAAAAGCAAATAGTATAATCAGCAAAATAGTAATCGTAATTTACCTTTCCAAAGTAAATATTTTTCCAAATAATATGAGTATTATAACATTCATTTTAAAATGATAATGTGATTATAAAAGTATATAATTGAATATGTAAAATTGTTGTCCTTATTTACTATACGAGTGTAATGCAGTGTGCGGTCCGATGCGTTGCGGTGCGGTGCGTTGCGGTGCGATGCGGTGCGATGCGGTGCGATGCGGTGCGATGCGGTGCGATGCGGGCCGTGCGCCGCTCAATAAACAAAACGGCAATCCATTTGCGGCCCGATCAGCCATTACACGCGACACACGGCCATCAATCCGATCGCATTCTCATCTCCTAAAAGCCTCGTCTAGTAGCAGCACCCGACCTGCGCCGGCCCCGCCGCCCCTACTCAAATCCTATTTATTTATATTAACATTAGTTGTACGCGCCGTGTGCTTGTACAATTTACAAAAATTCTTCCGTGACATTTTTTTTAAACGGTTTTCAAAAGTAATATACAGCCGCTGTAAAGATCTTTTTTTATTTTAGTAAAGCTGATATTTAGCAACCCTGATATTTGTAAGGAAATTTTTAAATTAGGAAAGCTAATTTTTAATTTAGTTAAATATATTGTTGACTAAATATCAGCTTTACTAAATTAAACTTATTTTACGTCTAACTTATTAACAAACAAACCAACAATCTTGTGTGTTTGTCGGCAAAAATATTCCAATTTCCGTAATTTTGTTATGTGTTAAAAATATATGTGTACATATATCGGATTCGGTTGCAATTCTATTATTTAATAATAATATTAAATAACCCTGAATAAATTATACAACGCCATCTAGTCCCACGGTAAGCAGAGCTCGAGTTATGGTTGCTAGACAAAAGATATAAATACTTACTACATATATATATACTTTTTTTTTTTTATAAATATTGTTTTTTTGTTAATATATACATATATAATATACACATAAAACTCCCAGGCCAATACAAACAATCATACTCATGAATACAAATGTTTGCACCGTGTGATCAAATGTTGGCCACCCTCAAATACGAGTATGTAAATTAATATATAAATTATTTACATGTCAATCGATTCAAGTGATTTCTTTGCATAAAACATTACTTATATTATCATAATGCAAGATATGATAGTGCTCATCGGTAGTGAGGTCTCGAGGGCCACCCGGTGAGTGGCGTCGCGTGACAATAAATAGTTACCGTTCCTCGTTAACTGAATGACGTCTTTATTTATTTATTTATTTACGTTACACTAAGTTTTACAGTCTCCCAATATGCTCACTTAGGAAGATTGTATACAAATACCCATATTTATAAACACTAATTACTAATACATATGTACATACTAATTACATAAGGAAAAAAAAAGAAAAATAAGTATCGTTTAGAAAAAGTCAATGGATCTTTTATGGGAATAGGTATAAAATTTTACAATTAGATACCAAAGGATATATTGGAATTACCCTTAAATAAATTCAAAACGTCTGTTAAATCATATTTACTGAGCAAGGCCTTTTACTCACTAAACGATTACTTGAATGACGAGCGTGCATGGCAATAGTTTTCATGTTCGGGATTTTCATTTAATGTTAGACATAGACACCTATATAAATACCTATGCATTGTAAATAAACTGGATTTAAAAAAAAAGTAATTCAATTGAGTTTCTTGCCAGTTCTTCTCAATTGGATCTATATACCGAACTGGACGGTAGGGAAAAAATTTTTGTTTTTGAATTTGAACTTATCTTGATTTTACATACTATATAAATAATCTACTGCCATCCTACGAAACTCCAGCAAATTACAAGTAAATATGTCTAGATCTGGAAAGCGACTAACTACACCATTGAGTAGACATTGAGTCTACTCAATGGTGGTCAGAGAAATAGGAGCCTGTTTGTCCAGCTCTGTTCTTCTCCATAGAACAATAAGTAAGTTTCGTCTTCTTGCTTGTACATAATTATTTGTCGCTCTTATGGATACTGATGTTAATTTATTAAATACTAGCTGTTCTCGCGACCTTCGTCCGCGTGGAATTTAACATTATTTTTCGAAAATAAAAGTAGCCTAAGTTACTCCTTATTACATCAGCTACCTGCCAAAGAAAGGCCCGTCTAAATCGGTCCAGCCATTTCAGAGATTACCCGGAACAAACAGACCGACAGACAGACAGACAAAAATTGAAATAAATGTTATTTTGGTGTATGTACCGTATTTATATTCATATGCATGTAGTATGAGGCATGCAACAATAATAATAATAATCTCAGGACAATTCACACAGCGCCATCTAGACCCAAGTTAAGCTAACTAAAGCTTGTGTTATGGGTATTAGATAACTGATACATATACATAGATATTTTTTTTTGTAAATACATACATATTATACATAGAAAACACCCAGACCGATACAAACATACATACTTATGAATACAAATGTTTGTGCCGTGCGAGGAATTGAACCTGCGATCATCGGTCGTAAAGCGGTGTACTAGACCGTTAGACCACCGAGGTCGTCCAAGTAAAAGACGGTTATTTCAATATTACAAACATATTATTATTTATATGTATAGATTCGTCTCAATATTGCTGTTATCCGTCGATAAAGAATATACGTCCCGCCGTATATTACATTTTTGGATCTAAAAAGACATGCCAGGTCATAAAATCCGCCTCGTGTCGCATAAAGTCGACGAGGCTCCGCGACGGACTGCGAGTTAGCGCGATTTTATCTACTCAAAGTTGTCAGCCATTTATTTTATGTGGACGGGTGGGTATAGTAGGAGGTGGTCACTCTTTTCGGCTATCTTTACGACGTCTGATCTCTATAACTGGCTGCTTTATGTGCCGTCACAGATACAGGATCATATTTCTTTATGTTCGTCGGTCCCGCGGGAGGCCGTGGGCACTTATCGCGAGGCACTTCGCACATGCGTCGACGCGTTTATCGCTGACCCACGCCTGATGAGCCCCCAGAGTCTGTTGGTTTTTTACTTTCAACTCTATATCTACCGCAGCCAAATGATATATATATATTAAAATGGCAGCTTCTGTGTGCCGAGTATGTCCACACTTTTACGCAAATTCCGCAGTAATCTATACATGTAAATAAAATTGGAGTGTCTGTTTGTAATATTGAAATAACCGTTTATTACTACATGCATACGGTAAATACACCAAAATAACATTTTTTTAAATTTTTGTCTGTTTGTCTGTTTGTTCCGTCTATTCTCTGAAATGTCTGGACCGATTTTGACGGAACTTTTTTTGACAGGTAGCTGATTTAATAAGGTGTAACTTGGACTACTTTATTTTAGAAAATAAAGTTAATTTCACATTCAGATCAGATTATCTCGCCGCAAAGCCAATGGGATACAATGAACGAGTACAGTAAGTGGATAACGCTATACAATATTCTATTTGTCGTCTGTACGCATTAAGATACTACGGCTGCCGCCGTGGAGCGAGGCCGGGTCGGTTATGCATATTTATAGTGACGTCAGACGGGTTAATCCACTGGGAATAAAAAAAAATCTACTCTTTGTTTCCCTTTCTTGAAGACGTTGGTAATTCTTAAATTAGTTAAATCAGAATCGAATCAAAGTTAAACAGTACATTTACTTTTTCGATGGTATCTGTTTATATGGCGTTATCAAATGTCTATCTTACACATTCATATCTATACATATAAATAAAATTGGAGTGTCCGTTTGTAATATTGAAATAATCGTTTTTTTACTACATGCATATGAATGTAAATACGGTACATAAACCAAAATAACAATTTTTACGTATGTTTATTTTTGTCTGTCTGTCTATTTGTTCCGGCTAATCTTTGAAATGGCTGGACCGATTTTGACGGGACTTTTTTGGCAGTTAGCTGTTGTAATAAGGAGTAATTAGGCTACTTTTATTTAAAAAAAATAAAGTTAAATCCCACGCGGGATTCATATGCATGTAGTAAAAAACGGTTATTTTAATATTACAAACAGACACTCCAATTTTATTTATATGTATAGATTTGCAGCGAAATTATTTATTACGGGGTAATAATACGATGTTGTCGGTTGAGATGATGTATATTACAGATGATAACAGACTGACAATATGTACGTAAACATATTGATATTATATACTAAATGACAATAGGAAAATGTAAGGTGAGATGACACAGGTTAGACACAGCAGTGCTTAGTACACAATATTGGATTTGTCTTACTAGACATTATTGCAATTATTATTTCAATGTATCTAGTAACTGTATCCCATATTATTATAAATAAATGTATAATACATGTAGCTAATTATTTGCAACGGTTTTGATTGACAATTCCGGTACGCACTCAAACTGTGCGGGTTGTAGCCGCACTGCTGTGGCCCCCTGGCGGCACCTCGAACGAGTGGCTACATCGCGCGGCGGGGCCCATCTAAAGTATCTACCGCGGCAAACCGCTTCCTGTGAAGATTAAAATATTTCAACATCTTCTGACATCCAACTTTATCGTATTTGCATGGAAACTTCTCGACGGAATTACTTCGAGGACTCCTCATCAAATAGAAACACGAAAGTTCATTAAACTGAGTTACGGACCGATAAAGTAACGAATGAGTTGAATTTTAATGGCGACTCGTCAGCAAATCTAAACTCGTAACCGTTAATCGAGTTGATGTTCAAACGAAACATCATCGGGATGTTGAGGGGTTGGGTGTAATTTGCGAAATGGCCCTTGTACTTTATTGGTCAGTTACTTGACTTTAAGTACGGGACACGGACAAATTTTGAAAAAAATCACAAGATTTATCATCTTGTCGATTGCAGAAAGCGTTCAATTTATAACAAAATTATTAAGTGACATATACATATATAAAGAATAATTAATAGTCATAAATATTGAGAAATAGAATAGAATAGAAAATCATTTCTTCAAATAAACTTACATTAAAGCACTTCTGAATAGTCATCACATTTTTTTTTTAATCTACTTGTCTCATCACAAGAAGAACGAGCAAGAAATTTGCGTGTTGCTCTTTTAAATAATTTTATTCTTACTTTACATTTTTAAGTTGAAGTGTGTGAATACAAACTACCAATTAGCACTAATTGAATTAAATACTCAAATATAAAAAATATTGAATATACAACCAACTGGTTAAATAATTAATAAGAGGAAATCAGTCATATTGATTAGAGCAGACCAGTCCCTACAAGCAGCACTCGTACATGAGCCAGCCATCACTGCGCTCAACCATATTTTAGGGAGCCCAATGACCCGCCCCACAACGCCGCCACAAGTCTGGACATTTTAGTGAGCATGACTAAAAACGTGTTAAAATATTCAATGCCATTGATTTTTCACACCGCAGAATATTCATGAAGTCGGATTGACTTACATGTCGAATAATTTCAGAATATCCAATGGCCAAGCTGTGCTGCAAATAAGACATCCAATTGATTTGTGTGTCCAATTTTCGAGAGAACACGAGCTGGTAAAAACCAATTTTTCACGCGTGGCGATTTTATTGTTCGCTAGATCACGCATCGAGACGCTAAAATGCATCTGCTCCCCGAATATTTCTTTAGTTCCTTTACATTTTCTCTATAATAACGTACTCGTTCAACTATAAAATTTCACAAAGATATCGCATTCACATATAAGTGACATTATTTTATAAACTCACGTAGTCACGGGGTATGCGAGGGGAGGATAGGCTTACAGTGACATGGTGACAGCGACACGCACCGTACCAATTTGTTTTTCACGCATGACAGTGGGTAGAAACCACCGGCGAGAAAAAGGTAATCTGATGTCACACGTCACCACATTAAACCTTTACTGAAACGGTCTACTACTAAATTAAGAGTTTACGTTCAAGTTGATACTGTTCAATTTGCAACATTTCTTAGCTAATGAATAAGCCGAACAAAGATTCTTGAACATGCCTTTTAGTTGAACGCAATAAATCCACTTTTCCTTCCACTTTTCCTAGCTGATTATCCGGCTATATAAGTGTAGCGGAGATAGCATTGTGCGAGGGCACGCCTCCGCCGGCTAACAAGGGGACGTTTTAATTAAGGCCCGCGATAGTTTTATCAGCGAGTTCTTTTGTCGCATCACCTTTACGTCGCGGCTCGTCGTTCGCACGCCTTTAGTGCGTGTCGCCGTTTTGAATTAGTTTTAATTTAGCGTTATCAGAGCGCGACAATGGCTCGGCTAATTCGGCGGAGATGCGTCCGGCGATAGTCGTGATTACAGTGCGGCTAATGTAATGTAACGCGCCGCAGCGCCGCTGCGCCCTAATTATGCCTCGTTGATTGGATGGACGCCCGCGCCGTTCTCCGCGTGTCTCACTACCGACCCCATTAAAATAATGCAGCCCCGAGCTTTGTCCGTGTTGCTCGATTAACTCATTAATTTGTTCTCACGTGGAACCGTATGTAGGTCGAGTGTAGCTTAGTGTTTGCGAGATGAGAGTTTCGATATATGTTTAACAATAGATCTATTAAAACCATACTCCGTGTTTCCTTTAGAGGTTCCATTTAGGGAATGCAATCCCGACTCGAGATTGCTAATTCGGGATCCCGCGGGATTGATATTTCTAATCCCGGAATTTTCGGGTACCCGTCTAAATTTTCAAAAAATGTTGAATTCAGATGACTGAAAAAGCTAATAACTGCTTGCTTGTGATAGTGAGGTTAACTAAAATAACATATTACTCGAAAGAAAATAAAAATCTTTATCCTTTAATCTTACCAACTAAATAATAATCAGGTTGTAAGGAAATTAACGTAGGTAAATTAGGTAATCAAAACAATAAGCTTATTTCAAGGGAATTAGGAAATAGAGTGATTTTGAAAATGACTCCTTAAAAAACAAAGGGTATTAATAGTTTCATCTCCTAAACGGCATCTAATGTCCGTTGCAATGTACCCCGCTGCTGAGAATGCCCTATCCGACTCAACGCTGGTTGGCAACAGCGTGGCGAAGCAATTATATGCAAACTTCAAAAATCGCCCCCTTGTTCCTCCACACTCAAACAAATCCATTTCTTTTTTAATGGTAGATTCTAATTTGTCTAAGCTCGTGGACGTGGATATACGTGCAAAAGGACTTTTAGAAGCTCGCAGAGTTTCTTCTAATTCCTCTTGAAGCGATTTATTAGTTTGTGCAGCACGTAAATTTAAATCTTCTGCAATCATTGAAAGAGGCAAGTCATCTTCGATTAGTACTGCCGTATTAATATCTGCTTGGTTTGGTTCTTTACGATATAATCGTTTATTTCGTAGTTTATTTCTTTTTCACTGCCGCCCAATCCCGTCAATCTCGAACGGGATCTCGTCATATGATGCGTCGGGATTGATCCCGAAAAATTACACGAGATCTCGCGAGATCGGGATCCCGCGGGATCGGGATTGCATTCCCTAGTTCCATTACTTCAAAATTCTTACCGAGCTTTGATCCTGCTATTTCGTTTGTCTTATAAATGAAACGTAGCGTCGTTTCATAGTCACTACACCACAACATAACTCCTAATATCTAAACCATTAGGTCTTATCATATTGGGCTTGGGCTCCCTAAATATGGTGGAGCGCAGTGATGGCTGGCTCCTCCGTCATACTCGTTTACGAGTGCTTGTAGGAACTGATGTGCTCTTATCACTACGACTGATTTAATCTTGTGTATTTATATTTGACCCTAATAAATTAGTGCTGGTTAGTAATTTGTATTCACACGTTTCGACTTGAAAAATGTAAACTCACAAGGATTATTTAAAGGAGCAACACACAAGTTTCTTGCTCGTTCTTCTTGTGATGAGACTGCTTCTGAATGAGCGGTAGATTAAAAAAAAAGGTAATAATTTTCAAAAGTGCTTAAATTAAGTTTATTTGAATAAATTATTTTCTATTCTATTCTAATGTTTTAGATATTAGACTCAGACCACCATTCTACTAACTAGTGCATAGTATTGATACTCGTATTGTCCGCAGGCATGCAACGGCCCCGGCGCGTCGTGGACGTGGGGTGCGGGCAGTGCGGGGCTCGCGGGGGTCACGTCGGGGGGCGCGGGGGTGTCGGCGGGGGGCGCGGCGCTGGGCCGCAGTGCGTCCGCCACGCTGCGCGCCCCCGCCGCCGCCGACCTCAACGTGGACGCCATCAAGGAGAAGCTCCTCGACCATCGGATCCCCGAGTCCTGCGTGTAGATTCCTCCCTAGTCCTAAGGGCCGTCACGCTTGTCGCCCGTCGCCGCCCGAACCCGCAACGTGCAGCCTTGAAACGAGTATCACAGTTTTATTTTTTTAAGGAATCCTGAAAACTTAGACGAGGATGCGATTCGAGGCACGCTCGAGATAGAATGAGACGGCAGTATTCTGCATCTCGTCTTCTCATACAAGCGATGAGGATCATCCACGTTATCGATAAGATTCTGTACTGTCTAATTAACGAAGGAACTTTAAAGTACCGAGGAGTTTATTGATTCCACTGATGTATCTGAATCAATATTAATTATATGATATATATAATACGAGACTCCATCAGCGATCCGGTCTAAGGAAAAGCAGAAACTGTAGGCAGATCACGTGAGGGTCAGGCCGTGCGCGCGGCGCCATTACTTCATTGTACATTTCTGATGAAATTGTCCTATGTAAATGTTGTAGTTAGGTAGAAAGTTTCCAGTGCGTCGTCCGTCACACGGAGCCGCACTACTCCAATGATTATTTCACATGCGCAGGGAATATTCCATTCCGTTATCAGATATCAGAACAATGCTACATATCGTCCAGCCTACACGTGCGCACCCCAACCTTTTTTTAATTAGTGTAATTGCAGCGACCTACTACAATATCAAAACTACACGACAATAATTTGTGAAGTAACAATACAATACAATGTTAATCAGCCGACGTCGGATATTCTTTGTGCATGCCACTAAAATTAAACTTCATCTGTAATTTTGTTTTAAACAAATTCTGTGATGTACATAGTAGCGTGTAAGCGTATGAGTCTTTGCCACTTTTTTACATGTCTACGAAGCTCTAGTTAACAATTTACAAGTTAATGATTAAATCAATAGTTCAATGGATTTATCGTTATCTGTATAAATCGAATAAATTTATGTAAATAATGTTTGTACTTGATTTTTAAGATTTAAAATCGGCTTAAGGAAAGACGTGTGAATGGTGCGTGATGGAATTAGAAGTCGAAGAATTTTGTTTCAAGTCAATGGTAATTGAAAAAAATGATGCTGGAAAGTTATTATTCTATTCTGAAAACAAACAGTTAATCACAGATAGCTGTACCCGCGACTTCGTGTACGTGGAATATAACTTTATTTTTCTAAAATAAAAGTAGCCTACGTTACTCCTTATTACATCAGCCAATAAGTCCCATCAAAGTCAGTCCAGCCATTTCAGAGATTAGCCGAAACATACAGACAGACAAAAATTGTAAGGAATGTTATTTTGGTGTAAATACCTCATTTATATTCATATGCATGTAGTAAAAAACGGTTATTTCAATATTACAAACAGACACTACAATTTTATTTATATAGATAGTAATGACTTAACAATGAGCGAAGTATAATGCAGGTAGAGTTACATCATTTGTCCTTTCGAATGCATAGTTTAATGTAATTTTACATTTGTTGATCACCAACTATAATAATATTCCTATAGCTTCACTTACCAGTGACAGTAATAAAAGTTGGAGATACTATTGTAAATTTTATTCCAATTTTGCATTCATATTTATTTATATATATATAAATGTGACAGTAAAATAATAGTATGGAAATATCGTCAATTTTTAAAGAACCTTGAAACTTATATATTTAAACTTAAAGTATAAACTTATATGTATATATTTTTAGGCTCTTGAATAAATATGAGAGTTAAAGTTTGTAAAATTGAAATAACCGTTTTTACTACATGCATAGGAATATAAATGAGGTACATACACCATACACAATATTTACTATTTTTGTCTGTCTGTCTGTCTGTTTGTTCCGGCTAATATCTGATATGACTGGCCCGATTTTGACGGGACTTTTTTGGCAGATAGCGGATGTAATAAAGAGTAACTTAAGCTACTTTTATTGTAGAACAATTCTCAAATAAATTGGTTCATAGCTTATTGTCCCTAGTAATGAATATAAGACTAAAATACGGGACGTCCCGGGAAATACGCGACGTGTGGCAACGCTACATGTAACTGTTGAACTGGGTCGAGTTGCTTGCTATCTAAGTGATACACCCTACACATATATAGTTTTATTTAATTGCTACCTGCTCGCGTGTTACTGCACTTTGTTTAGTTAACACGCTGTTCATCTACCATTAACTGTCTCAGTCTAAACCAGTGATTGCCAAAGTGGTCTATATCAACCCCCAGGGGTCTATTACAAACTGCAACGGGTCTACGACAGCGGTTATCTTGTTGTTTTTAACACTTTACTACAGTTAGAAATTTACAAAATGGCAAGGGGTCTAGGAGACAAGAAAGTTTGGGAACCTCTGGTCTAAACTAACCTCGACTTCTAATTACAAGATGGATGCTAGAGGGCGGCCAGTATCCTTGTAAATATCAGTGTATTTATTTTATAAGTGTATGTCTACTTAATTTTGAATATTTTTCAATCTTGTATACTAATGTAATAGACTTCGATGTGGTAGCCAGGGTTTTTATTTATTACTATCAGCACAGATAATATAATAATTAATTTTATATTTTTCTAAAATAAAAGTAGCCTAAGTTATTCCTTATTACATCAGCTACATGTCAAAAAAAGTCCCGGAAAAATCGGTCCAGCCATTTCAGAGATTAGCCAGAACAAACAGACAAAAATTGTAAAAAATGTTATTTTGGTGTATGTACCGTATTTACATTCATATGCGTAAAAAACGGTTATTTCAATATTACAAACAGACACTCCAAATTTATTGATATGTATAGATTGGAGACACGCGCACTACACGTCCGTTCCGTTCGCGAGCTGCTCGTGTAATGCCCTTTTGGCGAGTCACTGCTCATAAGCCGCCATCTTGTGCCCCACTACTCTTGAAATAGTTTCTCATTTGAAATTTATACACAAAATTATAATTTTACGGGCCCGATGTAAATTGAGTTGTACAGTTTGAAACTGTTTGTAGGATTGTATACAATCACAATTTATCAACTTCAATCAGTTTCAAATAACAATGGATTGTAACTGCCGTACATAATCAAAACTCCAGGTAGGAGCGGGGGGGCGGCCATGTCCACCCCTCCCCACCCCTCCCCACCTACCCCCTAGCTGAGTATCTTATTAGCAAGTGAGCGTTAGCTCAAAGTTCTCTCTAAATTAACAAAATTTGTCTTTTTTTTATAATATATTTGACTAGCTTTACCCGCGACTTCATCCGCGTGGAATTTAACGTTATTTTTCTAAAATGAAAGTACCCAAAGTTACTTATTACATCAGCAACCTGATAATAGAAGTCCCGTCAAAATCGGTCCAGCCATTTCTGAGATTAGCCGAAACATACAGACAGACAAAAATTGTAAAAAATGTTATTTTAGTGTATGTACCGTATTTATATTCACATGCATGTAGTAATAAATGTTCATTTCAATATTACAAACAGACAATTCAATTTTATTTATATGTATAGATATAAAAATGTTCGTTGTCTGTGTGTCTGAACAAAACCCTAGCTACCGTCGGGTGTATTGAGCTTTGTTTTAAACGGCCGCTCAATGATCGTTGTATGTAAGTAATCGGAACGCATTGCAGAGGATTTCGTCTATTGTCACATATCCCTGAAGAATAATATTGGTTTTATATTAATAAAGGTATTGAAAAAAAACAAAGAGTGACGCTCTGCTAAGTATACCGGCAACATTCTATAATCTACTACAAATATCTGAGAAGAAGGAGAAGAAATTATTTTCTTCTTTTCTTCTTCTTCTCTTCTTCTTACAAATATCTGTCGGTATAATAAACATTTATTTATAGGTAGTAAAGACTATACACTATTTATATATATGTACTAGCTGTTCCCGCGACTTCGTCCGTGATTATTAACTTTATTTTTCTAAAATAAAAGTATCCTAAGTTACTCCTTATTACATCAGCTACCTATCAATAAAAGTCCCGTCGATATCGGTCCAGCCATTTCAGAGATTAGCTGGAACAAACAGACAGACAGACAGACAAAAATAGTAAAAAATGTTATTTTGGTGTTTGTACCGTATTTATTTTCATATGCATGTAGTAAAAAATGGTTAATTCAGTATTACAAACAGACACTCCAATTTTATTTATATGTATAGATGTATATATAAATAATATGTTTATGTATTATGGTTGTCGGTATATTTAGTTCATGGCGATTATTGTAAATGAACTCATATCAGATCATATCGTGTAGGAGTACAGTGAGAGCGCAACGGAGCACATCACAACCAGTATGATATCAATCCTTCTCAGTTTGAGTTATGAACAGACTGAAATATTTGTGAACTTGTAGATAAATGAACTAGGTAATTTAATTTGTAAGTAAGACGTGATTTGTTATTATAAAGTTTAAAACAACTCAAAGAGTTCGCCCTACTGTTGACATAATTATTTTGGACGAGAATAAAGGTTGTCTTGGAAGTACATTGATTGTTTTATTACATCTCTCCGGATTACACGTGAAGCAAACCTTCGTTGGGGAACGTCCCCCGCAATAAATACTACTCGTACATACAATACATACTTTGGACATGTTTTTTGCTACTATTGTTGTATTGTTTACTCTTCTGTATATTGTTTTATATTATATATGTTATTTAAATGTAGAAATTAAGGGACAGTATTAGGTACATTGATTTTACAAGAAAAAGTGTAATCCATCACATTTGAAATAGTAATATTGCTAAGTAACGGTTGATATGTAACGCGCAACTGATTGGAACGAGAATAAATTATATTTACTGCTGTATATGTGTAATCAACTGAATATCTCCATCACGGACCGACCGACCGACGGACCGACGGACCCTCACAAGAACAGCTGTCGTCGCACAATTCAAGAATAGGTTTGTATTCGCACAACATTCAAATTAAAAATATAAAGTAACAAGGATTATTTAAAAGAGCAACACACAAGTTCCTTGCTCGTTCTTCTTGTGATGAGACAGCTTTCCCAATGGGTGGTAGAATAAAAAAATAAGTATGACTATTCATTAAGAAATGCTTAAATTTAAGTTTTCTTGAATTATGACATTTTTTCTATTCTATTTGTCGTCAATTCTCGACCTCATGGTAAATTCAATGCAACACATGCCTTGCCCACATCTCTGGCTATGTTTGAATTCGATGTGGCAGTACAGGAAGCGAACCTATCGTCATCTCTAAGATTAGTGTATTGAATGGTTTAATTAAAAATTAAATATTTTGATATTTGTAATAAAAAAGAAGTGGCAGAAAATGTGACGTCCTATCAACAGCACATGATGGAATTCTGTCCAAATAATAGAATGCGAGTTGTTGAAATAAATTGTGTAAAGTCTGAGGGAACTAATATTAAAATGGGTGTTCCTCAGGGCTCTATTCTAGGTCCTTTCTTGTTTTTAGTTTACTTAAATGATCTTTCTTATATGGTAGAAAAGATAGCTGACATAGTTCTGTTTGCTGATGATACTTCATTAGTATTCAAAGTCAATCGACATATTGATGATATGGACGAAGTAAAGAGTGCTCTCTCTTATGTTTTAAAATGGTTTACAGCTAATAACACGCTACTAAATGCAAATGCTTATTTAGTTATGGATTGGTCAAACTTAAAAGACTTGAATCTACGAGTACTAGTTTTAGCTACAAAAATAAAGTTTAAGTCATATATATTACTAGCTCTATATATTACTAGTCATATATATTACGAAACTGGGGTGGGTACCCCAGTTTCGTACGGGTGTACATGTATTATATATATAAACCTTCCTCTTGAATAACTCTATCTGTTCATTATTTATATTATTAACCGGGTCCTAAATACCTACGGTAAATACCTTTATTTGCCATAAAATTAGGTCGTTTTAAGACTATAGATATAGAATAATATAATATAGAATGTATATTAAACACGAAAGTTTAAAAACAACCACTCTATCTGTTAAAAGAACCGCTTCAAAATCCATGGCGTAGTTTTAAAGATTAAGCATACATAGGGACGGACAGACAGCGACAGCGACTTTGTTTTATACTATGATAATGATATCTGTTGCTGTGATAATGATGCTGTCTGAAATATAAAACAATAGAAAAGTTATGCGGCAGTTGTCGAGCCCTCGAGTCCAGCATCAGAAGGAGGAAGCCCCCACTCGAGGCGCGGTCGAGACTCCACCAAGTTTCAAGTCGCAGCCCGCTCCAAGGACGCGAATCAAACACTGAACTTGAGTAAGAGCGAACTGTCTACGACACGCTCCGAGGGACCCGACATCCGTGAGGGCAAATGTATTTCTCTTATAAAACTACTTTTATTTCAAGACTACGGACAATTTAAATCGTAGTAGAAATCTCTGCAGCTCAATTCTCGTATATTCAAATTCAAATTCAAAATCATTTATTCATGTAGGACATTTTAGCCGCTTAGGAACGTAATTTTTTTTATATTATAATTTTTTTCCCCACCCGTCCAGTTCGGTATATAGATCCAATTGAGAAGAACTGGCAGAAAACTCAATTTAATTACTTATATATATATTAAGTAATCATCTCTAGGGTCCATTTAACTACACATACGGGTGACACTGGTAAAACACTACACACTCCGATCGCGACGTCGATTCGACGAAAAATATTATATATATTGTTAAGCATTGTATTGTATATACCTTAGTATATTTTTAATAAATAATTTTATAATAATAATAATATTTCTGCACAATTCACACAGCGCCATGTAGTCCCATGCTACGTAGAGCTTCTTTTATGGGTACTGGAGAACTGATATAAAAACTAGATACTTTTTTTTTTGTGAATACATACATAATATATGTACACTAGCTTTTGCCCGCGGCTTCGCTCGCGTTAATTTATCCCCTTATTTGAGGTGGAATTTATAAAAATCCTTTCTTAGATGATGTCTACGTCATAGTAAATTTATGCATCCAAAGTCTCAGCCCGATCGGTTTAATATTGACAAACTTTCATACAAACTTTCATCCCCTATTTTATCCCCTTGGGGGTAGAATTAATCAAAATCCTTTCTTAATGGATGCCTATGTCATAACATCTACCTGTATGGCAAATTTCAGCCCGATCCGTCCAGTGGTTTGGGCTGTGCGTTGATAGATCACTATATCAGTCACCTTACTTATATATATATATATAGATAATAGGGGGGAAAGTGGATTGTTAGTAAAGTGGATTGGTTATCTTATTGCTAGGAATATACCATGTCAGGTTGACAGCCACTGGTGCCCCGCCAGCGTGAACCGTTAGCGCAGGCAGTGCACTCCATTATCATCCAAAAAAACCTATACATAGTAAACATACAGGCGATACAAACAATCATACTCATGACAAATGTTTACTGTGCGGGGAATCGAATCCGCGACCAACGGAACTAAAGCGGTGAGCTAAACCGCTAAGACCGTCAAAGTAACCAAATTTATGAAAACGAGTAGTTTTTCCAACAATCAAACATATCAAGTAGAGAGTTATCTATTACAGAAACTGTTAGTGTGTGGCAGCGGCACTTTTTCCGTAACTAAACAAAGGTACGACGTCCAGGTCAGTTACATTTAGCTAATTATAAAATTGCACAAGCTTGTGTAGTTCTAAGTGAATAAATAATTCTGTAGTCAAAGAATATATCATGTTAAGAATTAAAAAGAACAGTGTCCTCTAAAAATCAATGCATTATCCATTATTCACTTATGCGATAGAAACTTAGAGGAAATTCTGAATATCTTATTAATGATTAAGAGATTCTCGAACTCCATAGTACTTGAAAGACGTCTAAAATTAGGCGAATTGTTGTGAGAGGTAAATATCTTTATTTCCAACATATTTATTCAAGTTTATACCTAATTAAATATATTAATGATTTAAATTAAAAATCTAATAGAAAATAAAGTTCAGCACTATTCAGAAATATTGTCGGTGCAATATGAACGACGAACATCGGGCAAGACGTATGCACGCAGTGAAAGCTCTAAATCAGTGCCAGATGCATCTCTTATGTATAATATAATCAAATGACAATCTCAATTTTTTTTTTATTTTATTTAGAATCACCAACAATTATCACAATCACACAATTTTTTTTAATTAGATGTAACGAGTTATGTTCTAAATACACAATTATTCACAGATTGAATAAAATAAAAAATTACAATTATGTACAAAATGAAGGTGGATGACAGGGAGAAGACAAGCTGGTGCAGAAGATAATTATAATAATAAAGTCTTTTTCAGATATTAATTATTTTACATTTACAATTTTACATTTCCCATCGTATCTACATTTGTTTGCTAACAAGCAGCTATCAGAATAGAATAGAATAGAAAATCATTTATTCAAATAAACTTAATTTAAGCACTTTGGAATAGACAAAATATTTTTTAAAATCTATCGCTCATTCGAAAAGCTGTCTCATCACAAGAAGAATAAGCAAAAAACTTGTGTTGCTCTTTTAAACGATCCTTGTAAGTTCACATTTTACAAGTCGAAACGTGTGAATACAAACTACAACACTGCAGTGATGTTTTGTATAACTTTGTTTTTCCCTTTTACAACGTTTTTTTTATAGTTACGCCCTTATTTCCATAGACTGAAGGTCCATGTCTTTTTTGCAATTTTTTTTATTAATCCTCGAATAATATGCATTGTGGCGTCCCCCAGTTAATAATGTTTTTTTATTTATATATATATATTTTTATTTTATTTTATTTTTATAATACATTATATTATTATTAGTCAATTTCCTACGGGGAGCCAACGCTACTGATTAGTTACTGTATACATTTACCATATTTACATAAAAGTTATTATATTTATTATTACATTATTCAGTGGTTTTGTTCCTTTCTTATACTAGAATCCGTTTCAGCGCTCCATACATGTTTATTTATTTCTGTTTATTGATTTCGTTGCTATTTTTACAGCGAATTCAATGGAAGTGTCTGTTCTATTTTCTACTATTTCTGCCAGTTCTCTTATATCTTGTGTTTTATTTAGCCCCTGTTCTATATCATACCTTCTCTGACATACATTTGTCATTTAAGTAGGATGTGTGGAATATCCTCAGATTTCTCAGGTCACACACACAACTCGGTCTATCCTTGAGTTTGAATCTTTGGAGATACTGACCACCATGTCCAGTTAATATTTGTGTTGTTACTGAGTCCAGTTGTATTTTTTTTATGTTTTACATGCTCTTTTAGCGTCCGGGAAGAAAATTTTTGTTATTCTTCCGGTGTCCGAATTGGTATACCTGGATTGCCATTTCAGAACCGTTTCCTCCCGAATCTGCGTCCTTATATGACTTATTGCTAACCCTTTTACAACTTTACTTTCATTAAAAATCATTAAAAATTAAAAAAAAAAAAAAGTAATTCAATTGAGTTTCTTGCCAGTTCTTCTCAATTGGATCTATATACCGAACTGGACGGTAGGGAAAAAATATTATAATGTAAAAATTAGACGTTCATAAGCGGCTAAAATGTCCTACATGAATAAATGATTTTTGAATTTGAATTTGAATTTGAATTACATTAGAAACTGGGCGTAAAAGTTTGAAAATCTCCAGTTAGATTAAAATTTCTTTAAATAAGTGCTCTCTAGTAAAAGATTGGATAAATTTACCATTTGCAAGAACTTTCTAATTCAGTAATGTTCTGCTTGATTCCAAGTAATCATAAAAACTGAAGTACATCGCGGATGTTTTAAGCTGAAACATCAGAGGGCCGTCTCGTGTACGCTAACAGTCGTAAAGTGTGATGGTCCCACATTTGAATCCGGACTAATCATCGCGGAATTAGCGCAGAGCCGCGGAACACGCGCGGAAATGTACCATTTCTTTGGGCGAGTAATGCCGTGGAATGCGGCCTACAGAAACAGATTCGACTTAATACCGGGGGCTAGGGGGGGCTACCGGGGGCTAATAAGGGGATTGTTCGTAATGTGGACTCATGACCCCATTACTAACAATGTACCATGTCAGGTTGACCTCCACGCGGTTCCCCCTGGAAACCATCGTGATAAATTCCTGGTGAATTTGTCACAATGGGTTAACTGACCTCATGCTCATCTTATTATCCTCCACTGGTGCCCCGCCAGCGTAAACCGTTAGCGCAGGCGGGAACACCATCCCATTATCATCCATAAAAAAAAAATACTTGCTACCAACGATACAACGAAGGTCAGATTAGTTTTTGAATATTTAAAGATGAGATGTACAGATAGATTTTCTATAAAACTGTAAATGTTGTGTTTAACTAATATCCTATTATTTCCAGTACAAATAAATCTGTTTAAATCATTACATAATATAAAACAAAGTGGCTGTATTAATACTTACTTTGCTCGAGAGCACTCAAAACTGATGGTAGATTTAAGATATCATAAGAGGCTGTATGATAGACCTACATGAATATTTAGTTTTTTTTTATTCTTGCACTATTATTACGTAGTATAAAATAAAGTCGCTGTCGCTGTCTGTCCCTATGTATGCTTTAATCTTTAAAACTAAACAACGAATTTTGAAGCTGTTTTTTTTAAAAACATAGAGTGATTCTTGAATAGAGATGGGATTTTGCCCGGATAAAACCCCAATATGGGGAAAAATAGGGAAAAAACCCGGGGAAAATTCCCGAATGGGATAATATTCGGGCTTTTTCATATTTACCATATGTAACACGTAGGTAAATGTGTAGAATTATAGATACATATATATATATATCAAATAGTACGTACTATTTAAGTACTATTACTACTAGTTAGACGTAATCTAACGTTGTTTATTGTCATAATTCAATAAATACGTTGGGTTTTTTCCCACTGCCCATCCCTATTCTAGAGAAAGGTTTATATATATATATAATAGATGTACACCCGTGCGAAGCCGGGGCAAGTAGCTAGTATCTGATATATTTACATAGGTATTGTGTTTATTTAAATCAAGTTTATTTCTAACAACATACACGAGTGTCTCGCTCAGTCTCGCTCGGGATGTCACGCCACGTGAGCCACGAGTGTCGCGGCAAACACTATGACGGTAACTGTCAGTACTGTCGTATCCCGCTGTCGCAAACCACTTCAATTGTCAGCCAACGTACACGTAACAGCAACTTTCAGATATCACAAATGTTTGTATCAAACACAGAAGCTTTAGCGCTACCTTACTTCAGTAGTCTCGTCTGGCACGACGCGACATCACCATTGCAAGGCTAAATCCAGAATAGGAAATCAATTTTATAATGTTTATTTTTAAACTTTTGCGTTATGTGTTGAGTAATGTGTACTCACCACACATTATTAGTTACCAGCTACACGCCCCGGCTTCGCACGGGTGTACATGTATTATACACCTTCCTCTTGAATCACTCTATCTATTAAAAAAACCGCTTCAAAATGCGTTGCGTAGTTTTAAAGATTTAAACATACATAGGGACGGACAGACAGCGACAGCGACTTTGTGTTATACTATGTAATGATAATAATATCTCAGGACAATTCACACAGCGCCATCTAGTCCCAAGCTAAGCAAAGCTTGTGTTATAGGTACTAGGAACCTGACTGGTATATTTAGATACAGTTTTTGTAAATACATGTTTAATATAGGTAGTAAGGGGTCGGGGATTATTAGTAATGTGGACTAATGATCCCATTGCTAGCAATGTACCATGTCAGGTCGACCTCCACGTGGTACCCCCTGGAAACTATCGTGATAAATTTCCGGTAAATTTGTCACGATGTGCTAACTGACCTGACTTCATGCTCATCTTATCATCCTCCACTGGTGCCCCGCCAGCGTAAACCGTTAGCGCAGGCGGGTGCACCATTCCATTATCATCCACAAAAAAAAATATATAAGTACATAGAAAACGACGACTTCGGTGGTCTAGTCGGTCGCACACCGCTTTACTTTCCGATGGTCGCGGGTTCGATTCCTCAACATATATTCATGAATAAGATTGTTTGTGTCGGTCTGGTGTTTTCTATGTATAATATGTATATCTTTATGAAAAAAAATTTATACAGCAAGGGTGGGTTTTTTTAATCCCTCCCCCTTGGTGATGAGTGTTCAAAAGTACCCCCCTCCCGCACTCAACATCACGTGTATTTTTAGTACCTACAAAGAATCTTAAAATTTTTATAATTTCTGATTGATGATATATTTTGATTGGCATAAAATAAATACACGTGATGTGTTACTAGCCCCCCCCCCCCCCCCATCAGCCCTTGTGATATTTCGTGATTTTTTTTCTTTTTTCAACCCTCCAAATTTATGGGATGACCTCTTATTATTGTAGTTATATATATAATAGTAAACTTATATAAACCGTAAACATATTATTATTCCTGGAAGCACTTCGTCATTCAATTGACATTTCGACTGGTAACAGTTAACTGAAATGTCAACGCCATATCCTTATGTGAAGTTATTTTGGGAACATGTTAAGTATAAAAATTTTATGTCTATATATAGTAATATGTAACCTGTAAATAAAATTGGAGTGTCTGTTTGTAATATTGAAATACCCGTTTTTTACTACATGCATATGAATATTTATTTTATATTAATATTTATTTATTTAACGACTTCGGTGGTCTAGCGGTCTAGCACACCGCTTTACGTCCGATGGTCGCGGGTTCGATTCCTCGCACGGCACAAACATTTGTATTCATGAGTATGATTGTTTGTATCGGTCTGGGTGTTTTCTATGTATAATATGTATATATTTAAAAAAGTATGTCTATACTTGTATCAGTTATCTAGTACCCATAACACAAGCTTTAGTTAGCTTAACTTGGGACTAGATGGCGCTGTGTGAATTGTCCTGAGATTATTATTATTATTATTTATATTGTGTAATACCTTACGCAATTGCCATAAAACGAATTACTAACTTTAGTTAAACGACATTTAGGATTGCCACATATGTACTCGTATTTAATCTTACATCACAAGTACTCAGTCTTGTCCAGTCTAGTTTTAATCAGACATTTATCGTCCCGATCAGGTACAAATTGGGACGCGTCCCCAGAGCCCTGAAAATCGGGACGTCCCGCGCAAATCGGGACACCTGGCAACACTGGTGAGCCTATTGCCGCCACTCGGATTAATTTTTGGTATCGTAATCGGTGTTTTCTTCACTGGAAACAAAATTTTCTTCCTTGTCGATTCCTGAAGGCTGGTCGTGACCACCAGGAATGCTTGTTCCAATATCCTCATTATCATCATAGGCATCTTTAATCTGTGCTAAGCGGATCACCGACTGTATATTTCGATTGAAGGCATCTCGAACAGAATCAGTCGATCGTGCAGGTAGTTTACCTTTTTCCCTTATTAAATTAATGACATATAAATTTCTATCTTTGATGTCCGATTTGAACCGGTGACCTTTTGCGAATAAGTCGAGGCAGTTAACAACTCGACGCCCACAATATTATTGTTATCGTATTTTATATATCTATATATTAGCTGTTCCCGCGACTTCGTCCGCGTGGAATTTAACTTTATTCTTCTAAAATAAAAGTAGCCTAAGTTACTCCTTATTACATCAGCTACCTGCCAAAAAAGGTCTCGTCAAAATCGGTCCAGCCATTTCAGACATTAGCCGAAACAAACAGACAGACAGACAAAAATTGTAAAAAAATTTATTTTGGTGTATGCACCATGATTCATCATCATATGCATGTAGTAAAAAACGGTTAGTTCAATATTACAAACAGACACTCTAATTTTATTTATATGTATAGTATATAGATAATGGTAAATTCAAACTTTCACAGGTGGGAAAGAAAATAACTGAAAATTCATAGTCATCATCATCATTTTAGCCAGGAAGACGTCTACTGCTGGACAAATGCCTTTTCCAAAGATCTTCACGACGATCGGTCCTGCGCTGCTCGCATCTGTGTGATTTTACAAACAGACACTCAAATTTTATTTATATGTATAGATATAGGATTCCTTACTATTAAAACAAGTTTTTCACGAACTTAGGAATATATTAAGAGTAATATTCTTAATATGGGTTGATTAATATTAATTGTATAATCTCAAATATAACAGGTTACACCTATATATTTCATGTAAACATATTGAAAATAATAATTTTAATAAAATCTACTAGTAGGTAGTCGGGACGGTAACTAGTAGACCTCGACGCTCTCTTGATGATGGACGGTGTCCTGTCGGAACATCTCGACGTCAGCCTGGCTGTCCGCGTGGATCATCTTTGCGCGACCCTCCTGTCACAAAAATAATCATCATAAGTCCTTCATGCCTGTTACATGTCGTAAATATAACGTCACGTTACACTTGAATATCAAATCTAAATATATATATAACTCAAAGGTGACTGACGTAGTGATCTATCAACGCACAGCCCAAACCACTGGACGGCTCGGGCTGAAGGTAGATGCTATGGTAGATATATACATATATATACGCCACTTCGTCCGCGTGGAATATAACTGTATTTTTCTAAAATAAAAGTACCCTAAGTTACTCCTTATTACATTAGCTACTTGCCAAAAAAAGTCCCGTCAAAATCGGTCCAACCATTTCAGAGATTAGTCGGAACAAACAGACAGACTGACAAAAATTGTAAAAAATGTTATTTTAGTGTATGTACCACCACGCCGCCACCTGTCTGGACATTTTAGTGAGCATGACTACTCATTCCACTTGACCACGTTATTGCTACTTAAAATTACTATATGGTAAATGAAGAGAATGTCACAGCTGACCTTGGGGTGCATGAGTATGAAGGGCAGCTCTGCGACCAGCTCCCCGCTGAGCGCGCCCAGGTACAGCTTCACTTTGGCGCTGTAGCTCACCACAATGCCGAACGCGTCGCGCTGCTCCGGATCCAGAAGTCTGCACATTATTGATTACACCACGCTTAGAGTTCATCAAAACTGAACATATGTAGCTTCCAGCAATGGTATTTCCGATACGATATTGAAACCTTAAAAAACAGCTTCTTGTTCCTTCTTAAAAAACCGGCAACACACTTGCAAGTCCTCTGGTGCTACGGGTATTCATGGACGGCAGTAATCACTTACCATCAGGGGAGCCGCCAGCTCGTGTGTCCCTACTATGCTCTTAAAAAATGTAGTTTTCAGATAAATACACATTGGTCTGAATATAATATTATATTCTCAGGACAATTCACACAGCGCCATCTAGACCCAAGTTAAGGGTACTAGATACTGATACAAATACATAGATTTTTTTTCTTTTAAATACGTACATATTATACATAGAAAACACCCAGAGCGATACAAACAATCATACTCATGAATACAAATGCTTGTGCCGTGCGAGGAATCCGCGACTCGAATCGGGACCTCGAAAGGAATCGAATCGAATAGTTAAAAAAAAGTGGAGTTACAGTGTGGTAGAGGCGAGGGTGGCGTCTGCGCGCTTGAGTTGTCCGTCGAGGGCGACGCCGCGCTTGTCTCTGTTGCTGCGCAGCGACGGCGTCAGCTGCAGAACCTTCTGCAGGTTGGAGCCCGGCTGCAGCGGGCACCCGTCCCTGGCACACACACACCAATCCATATACACAGAACCATTTGCGTTGGCTAAATGCAATTTCATATTTTTGACCACTATAGAAATAGAAATAATCTTTATATATATAGTCATATTTTGATTCTACCACTCATTCGGAATACAGATTCATCACAAGAAGAATGAGCAAGAAAATTGTGTGTTGCTCTTTTTAATAGTATATAGATATGATCAAGTAAAGTTACCAAAATTCACTTATTCAACTTACACAATCTATTCAACAGGGTTATTTAGGTGCTTCCTTGATTTAATCATATTTACCAATAAAATTTCCTCAGTAGGTTCAATACGCTTCATTGAATAGATCTTAAACGATTTATCGATGTTTAAATCTCTTCTAATCTTATAATAAATCTCAAATAAGACAGAAGGGGATTTTGAGTATTGTGACCACCTCGCAATTCCCCCTGGAATCCAATGTGGTAAATTGCTATTTGTCAAGCCACATTGACTTGATTTCCAGTTACTCCATGCTAACTGGCCTGACTTCATGCTCATCTATATCATGTTCCACTTCTAAAAAGTTACGTTAACGTAAACAATTAACGCAAGCAAGTGTATCATAGTATTATCATCCATAAAACAATATCGTCAGACTGTTTAAAACGCGTGCCTCTTACTGGGTCTCGACGCTGGCGACCACGTTCCGGTACTGTCCGTTCTGGAACAGCATCACGTCGACGCCCTGCTGGATGCTCGCCTTTATCTTCTTCACCACCTTATTGCTGTTGTTGCGAATGCTCATGTTCACCGCCACCGTCTCCCCGTGCATGTACAACTGCACTCATCAAAATCGGCTTTTAATTTAAAGGTGAAGTTAACTTAAATTTCTTTCTGTACCAACCAAGAAATTTTGCTTCGACTGTCATCCGGTTTATATAGTTGCATTCTTACAACGTCATATATATTATATGTATAAAAATCTTATTTAATATATCATAAAGGAGAAAACTTTGAGTATGGATGGATGTTTGTTACTCTTTCACGTTAAAACTACTGAACGGATTTTCATGAAACTTTACAGTAATATAGCTTATACATCAGAATAACACATAGGCTATAAATAATCAAACAGACGGAACTGTGGGCATAGCTAGTCTAGTATAAAATACGTTCATACAGAACCAAAACTATTTCAATAGCAAAGTGTGATTTGTACGATTTGCCGACATAAATATAATAGGCGCTTGTGAAATGTGTGATTTTTAATAATCAGCATAATTATAATCAAGTATTTTATAATAGAAATGACATAAAGTACAAATATATCGTTTAGAAATCTAACTTGTACTACATATATTTGTAAAAGTAAACATTTCTTAATAATTCAACCAATAACCCCTTATTTTCTGATACGATCTTCATTCGTTTGAAGTTTATGAACCTTTCTTTTCAGGTTTTATATATAATTATTATATACTTTTATATAATATTTTATTTATAATATATGTGTAATTATAATATAATATATATACCCTACAGTGAAACCTTCTATTAAAAACTTCCCCTGTAACAAATCGCAGCGGGAGCTTAAGAATTTATAAAACCAAATATATATACGTATAAAAAAAATAAACTGTGAAACAAATAAATGAAAAAAATATATATTTAAGGTGTCACTAATAAACTTTGATTGGACTGAAAAATTGGAGTTTAATTCTCGCATCTCATAATCAACCGAATGAATATCGGATTCATGCGAACACTCGGCTTTATCATTTCAGAGCATACCCACAGTATCATGTGTCATGATTTGCTATAGATACTGCCTTAGTAAAGGAATAAAATGTGGGTTGTTGCTACTATTGTAAGAAAGTTGATAGAGGGCGCCACTAAGTTATGCGTGGCGTGGAGATAGCAGCGCCATATTTTATAGACTACTTTTCTAGAATGAATATCTGTGCCTTTAGCTAGTCTATGGCACCCCATGTCACATTGGTGGTAGAGCAATAGCGACTACCGGCGACAGAATACATTTGAGAGGAAAAATTCTAAATTCAAATTCAAAAATCATTATTCATGTAGGACATTTTAGCCGCTTATGAATGTCAAGTTTTTACATCATATATTTTTTTTCCTACTGTCCAGTTCGATATATAGATCCAATTGAGAACTGGCAAGGTTACTTAATTACTTTTTTTAAAGCCATTTTATTTACAATGTATAGGTATTTATATAGGTGTCTAACATTAAATGAAAATCCCGTGCATGAACAACTATTGCCATGCACGCTCGTCATTCAAGTAATTGTTTAGTAAGTAATAGACTTTGCTCAGTAAATATGATTTAACAGATGTTTTGAGTTTATTTGAGGGTAATTCCACATATCCTTTGGTATCTTATTGTAAACTAGCTTTTGCTCGCGGCTTCGCTCGCGTTAATTTATCCCCTTAGGGGTGGAATTTATCAAAATCCTTTCTTAGAGGATGCCTATGTCATAGGAACTTTATGCATGCAAACTCTCAGCCCGATCGGTTTAAAATTGACAAAGTTTCATCCCCTATTTTATCCCCTTGGGGGTAGAATTAATCAAAATCCTTTCTTAGCGGATGCCTACGTCATAACATCTACCTGCATGCCAAATTTCAGCCCGATCCGTCCAGTGGTTTGGGCTGTGCGTTGATAGATCACTATGTCAGTCACCTTTGAGTTATATATATTTAGATTTTTATACCTATTCCTTAGGACACTTAGGTCTTGATGATGATGATGATGATGATGAGTAGTGAACAACTATCTAGTACCACTTAGAGTTAATATAATACATGTCGTATTCGCTGAATTTCTAACTGTTACGCTTATACCTTTTTTTTATATTGACTTGATATATTATATGTACCTGTTTGTCAAGAGTGAGCTCGAGCTCTAGTTGTCCAGGAGACAGCACGAAGTCCTTGCGCACCACCGTGCACGGCTGGGCGCCCTTCTTGTCCGGCGCGAACTGGACCTTGCGTATACCCAGGGCTACTGTACTCCTGTGCAACAAATTAACAATAATAATAATAATAATAATCTTAGGACAATTCACACAGCGCCATCTAGACCCAAGTTAAGCTAGCTAAAACTTGTGTTATGGGTACTAGATAACTGATACAAATACATAGATATTTTTTTTTTTTTTAATACATACATATTATACATATATAGAAAACACCCAGACCGATACAAACAATTTTTAAAATCACTAGTATCCTGACGACTTAGGCGTAATGCCGATTAGTCAGGGAGAGAAACACCTCAATGCCTACAATATTCACAATTATCTATCTCTTATTTGTTTTTATAATAATATCAACACTTTCGCTCCAAAACTCCCGCTGCCTCCGTTCAATCGTCCGTCATCCACTTGTCAATGTCACATAGATTACTTTGGCTCTGGCCTCTGACGTTCCGTTTCAGGTTACATGATTATTGACTTTACCATTTTTAATTAATGGTGCGTCACACGATAGTTAACAGTCGGCCATCCTGCAATAGTGTCTGGCCCAGACACATAGGTAACTGATGAGCGTAGTCATGCTTATCAAAGGATATAGTGTCTACAGGATCATATAACAAATACTTAACTAAATAAACTAAAGATACACATTACTTTCATAACATTGACTATCTTAGTATACTGTCAAAGGTTTACAATCTAAAATCAATACTAACAGAGCTAAGTTTCGGCATGCATTCAGAATGCACAAAATATAACATAACATATATTAATTTACATAATCCAAATCACCCAAAAACATGAACAACCTTTTAGAGTAACAAACAATTATTTGGCGGTGATTGACTTCTATGAGTCAGACTGTAACATATCACCATCACAATGTAAGTTTCCGATCCGATGAACATTGCATTTTTTTTATACCTCCAAAATAGAACTTGACATTTCTCATCATGAATATTTTAACGGATAAATTTAACATATCACATTACAAAAGGTAAAACTTAATTACCTACATATATAGAGAAAAAAATATAAAGAGAAAGTATTATTCTCGTGACATAAAATTAGAACAAAATCGCTGCCTGCCTTCACCTCACCAATAGAAAATAACAGGTCAATATTATTCAAGTGGTTCTAATACCCTCAATACTACTACTACTATTTTACTTCGACGATACTCTTGATTTACCAGAGAATTATTTTAATATAACATAATTCATTGAATTTCAGTTATGATTTACGTAACAATACCATCAGCTCACTGGTCAAGTAATCTATTGCACCCTTTGAACCCTGTACATTTAGGGAACTATAAATGATTGTAGATACTGATCTCAATTTTCTTTACAACACCAGTTTAACATAAACCAAAACCCACTGTTCCAGATTAATGTGAAATAGAAATAATCTTTATTCAAACAAACTTAATATAAGCACTTTTGAGTAGTCAAGATTTTTGAATCTATCGCTTATTCGGAACGCAGATTCATCACAAGAAGAATAAGCTAGACACTTGTGTGTTGCTCTTTTAAATAAATATTGTTTTACTTATATTTATTTAACAACAAGGATTAGGCGTGCGGCAATCAACATAAAAACCGCTACGCACTTAATCTCCGTTCAATCAGACAACATTGACAGCGCTATGAATTTCAAGTTAGATATTTTCTAAAAAAAATCACTGATTTATAAATGATGACATTTATAAATTTTTCAATTTTATAATAAGCTATTTTTTTTTTTTTTACAAAGAAAATATTTTATGACACATTTGATTTCTTTTTCTGGCAAATTGAGTACAGACTCTGGGAGTTTGTTGTAAAACCTTGCGCAATTTCCATAAAACGAATTACTAACTTTCGTCAAACGAACGTGAGTTTAGTAAGCCTACTATTCACTTTATATTTTATCGATGGTATTCGTAGCCACTTCGGCCATCCAACGTTATCGAAGGGCCTCATTCGATATTATCATAACAGTTAACATTGGGTAATATAATAAAATTAAAATCATATAAAATTTAGTTTGAGATACTTTACATACTTAAAATATGAAAGTTGCCACTGACAACTACACATTACATTTCAACATCATGAATTCAGTCTTTGTTATATTTTTCCGCCTTAAGTTGTATCATTTAATTTTTCACACCAGGTACTAGTCAGCATCTCTGCAAACACGGCTGCCTAGCTAATTAGTGAAATACCTGTTAAAACAAAACATTAAAAAAATGTCACCGCTTGCCCACTATGACTACGGTCTCAACAGATCTGGATTTTATTAGACTCAGCCACCGCTTGCCCGCACAAGGAGCTACGGCCTCAAACTGGTCAAATTCTCATTAGACTCAGCCACCGCTTGCCCACACAAGGAGCTACGGCCTCAAACTGGTCAGATTCTCATTAGACTCAGCCACTGCTTGCCGCCACAAGGAACTACGGCCTCCAACTGAAACACATCAAATATTTAACAACTGGTCATTTTCTCAATGAGGCATTCACCGCTTGCGCACGCAAGGAGTTACGGCCTCCAACTAGTCATATTCTTTATGGTACTATGCTATTTTTACTTCAGCCTCAAGTGCTCTACATTGCAACTCAACTATGGGTTATATGCACTCCCATCAAAATTTACTATTACTTTTTATTCTATTACATATCTTTAAGAACTGGATTTCCTGGTTCAATTTTACTATTTCTCCAACGCTTTAAAGGACTTTATAACATTTAATCATAAGTTAATTCAATTTAATTATGTACCAAATTCGAATTATATATCTGGTTGATATATATCTAGTATCTACCAATTTCTGAACGAACATGCAATATATTACTACCACATACCCTACTCCTATTATTATCTACCAAATCTTGAGTAGCATCAACAAAAAGCGAGTCGTTCGTTGTACGTCGCATTGAGCACACGCGGATCCCCATTTTCTCCGTGAACTAACGTATACGGAACCATCAGCCGCGATCTCAGAGCAATCATCTCATCAGTATATCATCAAATCTAAATCACCATCATTTACCTTAAAATCCATAAATCGTATTCATAGTCATATGATTATTATATTAATCTCATAATTTCATCAAAGTATTGCAAATCATTTTTCATTGTCATATCAACCGCCCGTTCTATTAGCCATTTTGCTCATAATTCAGCTTGTCATCGATTGTAACTCATCATTGTATCACTAGCATTCCTTAATCTTTCAGATCTATTCGTTACGTTATGTACAACTCTTCACCGCTTATATTTACCGACTATTTTCCATAGAGGTGTATCAAATTTTACCTTGTGATCGTCCTTACTACAATCTTGCAGTGTAACTATCTTGTACACCTCGAGCGCTTTATTCATAATATTTCTAAAGTGTCTGTATACGGTGTCTGGGTTCTATAAATTAGCACCTCTTCTAATTTCCCATTAATTACAACAGACACATAAAATCAATTCTGAAAGGATTAATTTCAATTTAAACTATTTAGTTAGTACAATAGTCAATCCGATTTCTCCAAAGGGCGTTCAGCCACACATACAAGTGCATATAGGTGCTCAGACTAATCTATGGAATCAAATGCCCAGCATTTGATTGCGTTGATCATTACTTATAAAAATTTTAACTTCCGTCGTCGTCAAAGACAACGCTTTAAATTTAATTCAATCTTATTTATCTGATCAATATCAACCAAATATTTGAAAACAACATCACCGTTATTATTATAAACTTCCAATATCTCTACACCTGTAATTTTGTACAATTCAACATTAAAACACCCTCACTTATTTAATACATCCGTTCTCGTATGCTATGCAAGTGACAACATCAATTCTTATATGTTGATGAGTTTACTATTAAAAGCCTTAGTTAACACTCTTATTTTACTTCAACTCAACAGTTATGTCAAAAGTGACAATGGTCTAAATACAACACATCCAATCTCATATTCCAGTCAATTGAGTCAACATGTATACCAACAATTCTTACATGCTCGTTAATTTAGCATTATACGCTTCGATTATACTCTTTTTTTTTTCAACCAATTAAAATCTTAATAGATACAATATCTCAAGATTTAACAAAGGTTAACTAGAAATTAATAAAATTGGCAAAACCATCTACAACAGTAATTTTTAACTGTAAACTGTAATCTATTGTTAACAATATTTAACTTTCTTATATCTTAACTTTCATTTATATCCTCTAGTAACTTTTCTTATATATTCCTGGGATTAAATTGACAGATATAGCCTTACTTCCACAACTTATATTATCTCTCATTTTATTTGCATTGGATATAAAGGTCTCTTAAAACAGTTATAGGTTCAATAGGATCCTTTCAACTTAAATCTAGTATACCCATGTACACTTTTCAAAACTTTAATGCTCATACATTTAACAACAATCAATTGTCCTTTTATTTTTGTTTTTGTTTTAACTACCTGTGCTTCTTAAATTTGTATTCACTATAATACCATTATAATTAAAGAACAATGGCTCAGCTCGCAAACCTTTTCTCAACAAATAATTCTCTATAACATGTAAAACTTACAATTTAGACCATGCAGTATTTATTTTTCATTCTACATATATGCTATTCATAAAGTAGTTTATTATCCATCAGTAAACCATATAAAAATCTCATAAATTACGCCAGTATCCATATTCATAAACCAGCTCGTCCATACTGACTATCCATGTCTCTCTCTATGGAAGTTTGCATCCAGTCTTCTCCTGCTGTTTCCTTTTTTTTTCTTATGTCATCTGCTTATCTTTTTTTCTGCTGTCCTACGTTTCTTTTGTCTGTCGTCTCTGCCATTTTCTTATATATATATATATATATATGGCTTATAAATTTTTCATTTCATTATATGGCGTCCTACAATCCAATCAATCACAATACTATTTAAATGTTAAATAGGCATTACTATATGTATTTATACCTGTACATATGATACAATTTTCTTTTGAATCATTACTATTTATATATTTTTTTCTTCTATAAATTATACTGATACTGTGCTTGTGAATCACTGTTCATCCCAACGGATACCAACATCTCACTTTCAATCTAAGTTACATTTGCAGTGATTAACTTGTGTTCACAAGATATTGAGGATATTTCCTATTCTTTTTTTTTTTTATATATTCCTGTCATAGCTATACCGAAATCACCATGCACTGTCCTCTACAGTACAGTAGATTCACAGAAGATAATTGGAAGCTTGCCACAGTATAGAAGTGCTATCTTCATAAAACCGACTAACTTCAGTCTCATCCTCTTTGGTAACAAAGTTATATTAAATAAAACAAACCACATGCTTATAAAGGCATAGCATAAAACACCAACAATCAGGAATTCTCATAAATATATAACGGTTGTATAGAATGGGAACGAATTTCTATGCATGGACAATTATGCAGCCTATTAATAACCACATTACCAAGGTCATCAGCAAAGTTTTCTAGAATATCCATATCTCTTTTCTTTCCTAACAATCTTGTCTGTCTGTGTCTCATAATTTTCCTCTATAATAATTTTAAAGCTTATGTACTTTGAATATCTTAACATTGCCTCCCACAGAGACTATTTAATAATAACTAATTAATATACAGAAACTTCATTAGTCAAATCATAAAATATTTTATAATCCTGTAGTCTACAAATACATAGAAGGTAAGTTACATAAACCATTTAAAAATAGTATCCAATTTTTCCTTTCTCCTCTATTTCACCATATCACAGTTTACATGTATTCACTTAATTCTCTCCCATCTGTCCATACCTATATACAACAAAAGAGTGCTATGCACTCATTTATTTCCATTTTCCTGCCATAATATCTGAATTATAAAGTTTATTATCCAAATTTCACAATTCTAGACCACACTGTTTGACACAATCCATGTGCTAACTTCAAGATGAGTTCATTATTAACTCATGAATGCTTTAAATTAGTTATTATCTTCTGATATACATTTATTTATATTAATATTCAATAATATATTCTACTTGTTTTTTTTTTATTATCTGTACTTCACAAATATATAATACAATTTGAATTTAAACAATGATTTCCTCCTTGGTTCACATTTCAATTCCAATACAGATTTAACAATGAATCTGTCCACTTTATAGTTTCTTAGTACTATCATTCTACAAATGACACTAAATAATAAAACTCAATGGATAACTTAAGCTCAGATCCTTGCAGCAAATCTTCAGTTCATTAGCTTATGCACTACACAAGATTGGACAATATAGCAATACATTGCAATATATTACAATAGTCTATTTTCATTATTGTGATAACAATTGTCGTATGTTGTACATATTCATATTATAAAATCATGACATTTTGTGCAATTTACTGTATGGAGAGTTATAACTCATCAAAAGGCAAATACTCTCACTGTTGCGACTCAATATATATATCCAAACATTCTGTATGTACACAAATATTAACTTATTTCCAAAAACTTTTATTCATATTCATAACACTAATAGTAAATTTAAAGACAAGCTTGTTGCTCAAGTATTGTTTAGAAAATTCAACAGGTTTCTTGTACAATCAATAATACAATCAAGAGCCAATAACATTCATTTCTGGAGTTACCAAAAGCTTTTCTTTAGGTTAAAAGACAACTTCATAAATTATAAAACTGAACCATGTAAGAATAGTCTTACCTGTAATCTATCACTTTCTAACATGTCACATATTAATGTGGTGCTTATAAATTCCAACACTCACTTACTAAACATTGTCTCAAATGACAAATGTACATAGCTACAGGTACCTGCACAGGACCTTTATTGATCAACAATGGCTGCTAAGGGCCATTCTAATGAATTTCAAGAGAAGCATCAAAGAAGTGAACCAATTGCTCAAACATATAATACATTCAATCTGAGCATACATATAATATATTATTCCAGCATAATATGACACCTTTGAGGAATCGGATATCATTTCTAGGTGCTTTTTCAACACATTAATAATCAATATCATATGATTATGATAACCTTGAGGATCCTAATAGATCTCAATTGGATTTTATACTAAATAATGATTAAATAAGGAACTATTAATAATAATAGTTTACAGTTATTCGGTTTTTTAACATTGGAGTTTACTACCAATTGTTAGCCATTGCTATATATATAAAATTCAAAACACAGCAAGAAATAAATATAATAATTGTACTATCAGAGTTAAGTACTATTTTCACTGAGAGCTTCACAGCTAATCAAGAGATAGCATCTAAAATGTCTTTAATATCTAATATTATAAAATATAACACGTTATGTTGCTGGTATCAGTTTATGTCAACAATATACTGTGTCTATCTATATTAATATGCTTTATTAATTCATTAATAAACACATATCAAAGTATCAACCAATATAATATATATACATATGACAGTGTCTCAATTTGGGAATATAACCACCATCAAGACATATACCTGGACTATGCCTGTGATTGTCATTTATCTGAAATGGGATCATCAAACATATATGTGTACCTATGTAAAGAAATAATAACAATTCTTCAATTCAATTCACGTAGAACAAACACACAAAACTGAACAGTAAGTTAGACTAATTTACTGTGAATTAGCAACAAACTCAGCAATACCATTACACTGTTTATATGTATAACATGGTATGTGTTCTCATGTTCAACCTGTATGTCAACATAGTTAATGTAACTGTTTCTAATCTGTTGATATCCTATCATACTCTATCATAGGCATTAATAACATAACAATAGTTACTCTGTATTTTAAACTAATTAGATAGCCATGTTGTTCTATACTTAATGTATTCATAATACTTCTTTCTTAGGTATATTGTATACCTGAATATCGTGCTACATGTCATGTCATTACTCTCGCAAGTTATCGTACATACTAAATCTATTTAATATGTAGAAAGCAATTCATCCAAAAGTTCAATAAAACAAGTGAGAAACTGCGTTTAATGGTATGCGTGTTATTAACGTAAATTCACTTACCACAACTTCTAGTCAGAATTACCTTACAGTCGAATTTGTAGGCGGGATTGGTACCGCTTCTGAACTTTTAAAATCACTAGTATCCTGACGACTTAGGCGTAATGCCGATTAGTCAGGGAGAGAAACACCTCAATGCCTACAATATTCACAATTATCTATCTCTTATTTGTTTTTATAATAATATCAACACTTTCGCTCCAAAACTCCCGCTGCCTCCGTTCAATCGTCCGTCATCCACTTGTCAATGTCACATAGATTACTTTGGCTCTGGCCTCTGACGTTCCGTTTCAGGTTACATGATTATTGACTTTACCATTTTTAATTAATGGTGCGTCACACGATAGTTAACACAATCATACTCATGAATACAAATGTTTGTGCCGTGCGAGGAATCGAACCCGCGACCATCGGTCGTAAAGCGGTGTACTAGACCGCTGGACAATGGACAATATCCACACTTAATTTGGGACTAGATGACGCTAAGTGCCATGGCCGTGGTCATTTGTTTAACGACATATCAGACAGTATCTTCTGACCCCAAACTAACTGGCACATATCAATAGAAAGACGTTAATAGATTTTTTTGTAAAATACAGAACACTTATAGCAGGACTGATAAAAAAATACGCATACAAGTGTAATCACGTGATCATTAATTGTGGTCAATGACTGTTTGTGGTCGATTAAAATTTCTATAATTGAATTGCTCAAAGCCAGAAACAATATGTTTAGATATATTACAATGCTATTTAGATATATAAGCAAATTATACAACGATAGGACCGTGCCTGTAATAAGTCTCTAACAGCGTCATAAGATACACGATAGGACCGTGCCTGTAATAAGTCTCTAACAGCGTCATAAGATACACGATAGGACCGTGCCTGTAATAAGTCTCTAACAGCGTCATAAGATACACGATAGGACCGTGCCTGTAATAAGTCTCTAACAGCGTCATAAGATACACGATAGGACCGTGCCTGTAATAAGTCTCTAACAGCGTCATAAGATACACGATAGGACCGTGCCTGTAATAAGTCTCTAACAGCGTCATAAGATACACGATAGGACCGTGCCTGTAATAAGCCTCTAACAGTGTCATAAGATACACGATAGGACCGTGCCTGTAATAAGTCTCTAACAGCGTCATAAGATACACGATAGGACCGTGCCTGTAATAAGTCTCTAACAGCGTCATAAGATACACGATAGGACCGTGCCTGTAATAAGTCTCTAACAGCGTCATAAGATACACGATAGGACCGTGCCTGTAATAAGTCTCTAACAGCGTCATAAGATACACGATAGGACCGTGCCTGTAATAAGTCTCTAACAGCGTCATAAGATACACGATAGGACCGTGCCTGTAATAAGCCTCTAACAGCGTCATAAGATACAGGATAGACCGTGCCTGTAATAAATCTCTAACAGCGTCACAAGATACACGATAGGACCGTGCCTGTAATAAGTCTCTACCAGCGTTATAAGATACACGCTAGGACCGTGCCTGTAATAAGTCTCTAACAGCGTCATAAGATACACGATAGGAGCGTGCCTGTAATAAGTCTCTAACAGCGTCATAAGATACACGATAGGACCGTGCCTGTAATAAGTCTCTAACAGCGTCATAAGATACACGATAGGACCGTGCCTGTAATAAGTCTCTAACAGCGTCATAAGATACACGATAGGACCGTGCCTGTAATAAGTCTCTAACAGCGTCATAAGATACACGATAGGACCGTGCCTGTAATAAGTCTCTAACAGCGTCATAAGATACACGATAGGACCGTGCCTGTAATAAGTCTCTAACAGCGTCATAAGATACACGCTAGGACCGTGCCTGTAATAAGCCTCTAACAGCGTCATAAGATACACGATAGGACCGTGCCTGTAATAAGTCTCTAACAGCGTCATAAGATACACGATAGGACCGTGCCTGTAATAAGACTCTAACAGCGTCATAAGATACACGATAGGACCGTGCCTGTAATAAGTCTCTAACAGCGTCATAAGATACACGATAGGACCGTGCCTGTAATAAGTCTCTAACAGCGTCATAAGATACACGATAGGACCGTGCCTGTAATAAGTCTCTAACAGCGTCATAAGATACACGATCGGACCGTGCCTGTAATAAGCCTCTAACAGTGTCATAAGATACACGATAGGACCGTGCCTGTAATAAGTCTCTAACAGCGTCATAAGATACACGCTAGGACCGTGCCTGTAATAAGTCTCTACCAGCGTTATAAGATACACGCTAGGACCGTGCCTGTAATAAGTCTCTAACAGCGTCATAAGATACACGCTAGGACCGTGCCTGTAATAAGTCTCTACCAGCGTTATAAGATACACGCTAGGACCGTGCCTGTAATAAGTCTCTAACAGCGTCATAAGATACACGCTAGGACCGTGCCTGTAATAAGTCTCAGCGTCATAAGATACCAGCGTTATAAGATACACGCTAGGACCGTGCCTGTAATCAGTCTCTAACAGCGTCATAAGATACACGATAGGACCGTGCCTGTAATAAGTCTCTAACAGCGTCATAAGATACACGCTAGGACCGTGCCTGTAATAAGTCTCTAACAGCGTCATAAGATACACGATAGGACCGTGCCTGTAATAAGTCTCTAACAGCGTCATAAGATACACGCTAGGACCGTGCCTGTAATAAGTCTCTAACAGCGTCATAAGATACACGCTAGGACCGTGCCTGTAATAAGTCTCTACCAGCGTTATAAGATACACGCTAGGACCGTGCCTGTAATAAGTCTCTAACAGCGTCATAAGATACACGATAGGACCGTGCCTGTAATAAGTCTCTAACAGCGTCATAAGATACACGATAGGACCGTGCCTGTAATAAGCCTCTAACAGCGTCATAAGATACACGATAGGACCGTGCCTATAATAAGTCTCTAACAGCGTCACAAGATACACGATAGGACCGTGCCTGTAATAAGTCTCTACCAGCGTTATAAGATACACGCTAGGACCGTGCCTGTAATAAGTCTCTAACAGCGTCATAAGATACACGATAGGAGCGTGCCTGTAATAAGTCTCTAACAGCGTCATAAGATACACGATAGGACCGTGCCTGTAATAAGCCTCTAACAGTGTCATAAGATACACGATAGGACCGTGCCTGTAATAAGTCTCTAACAGCGTCATAAGATACACGCTAGGACCGTGCCTGTAATAAGTCTCTAACAGCGTCATAAGATACACGCTAGGACCGTGCCTGTAATAAGCCTCTAACAGCGTCATAAGATACACGATAGGACCGTGCCTGTAATAAGTCTCTAACAGCGTCACAAGATACACGATAGGACCGTGCCTGTAATAAGTCTCTAACAGCGTCATAAGATACACAATAGGACCGTGCCTGTAATAAGCCTCTAACAGCGTCATAAGATACACGATAGGAGCGTGCCTGTAATAAGTCTCTAACAGCGTCATAAGATACACGATAGGACCGTGCCTGTAATAAGTCTCTAACAGCGTCACAAGATACACGATAGGACCGTGCCTGTAATAAGTCTCTAACAGCGTCATAAGATACACGCTAGGACCGTGCCTGTAATAAGTCTCTACCAGCGTGATAAGATACACGCTAGGACCGTGCCTGTAATAAGTCTCTAACAGCGTCATAAGATACACGATAGGACCGTGCCTGTAATAAGTCTCTAACAGCGTCATAAGATACACGATAGGACCGTGCCTGTAATAAGTCTCTAACAGCGTCATAAGATACACGATAGGACCGTGCCTGTAATAAGACTCTAACAGCGAGTCATAAGATACACGCGTCATAAGATACACGATAGGACCGTGCCTGTAATAAGTCTCTAACAGCGTCATAAGATACACGATAGGACCGTGCCTGTAATAAGTCTCTACCAGCGTTATAAGATACACGCTAGGACCGTGCCTGTAATAAGTCTCTAACAGCGTCATAAGATACACGATAGGACCGTGCCTGTAATAAGTCTCTAACAGCGTCATAAGATACACAATAGGACCGTGCCTGTAATAAGCCTCTAACAGTGTCATAAGATACACGATAGGACCGTGCCTGTAATAAGTCTCTAACAGCGTCATAAGATACACGATAGGACCGTGCCTGTAATAAGCCTCTAACAGCGTCATAAGATACAGGATAGACCGTGCCTGTAATAAATCTCTAACAGCGTCACAAGATACACGATAGGACCGTGCCTGTAATAAGTCTCATAAGATACACGATAGGACCGTGCCTGTAATAAGTCTCTAACAGCGTCACAAGATACACGATAGGACCGTGCCTGTAATAAGTCTCTAACAGCGTCATAAGATACACGCTAGGACCGTGCCTGTAATAAGTCTCTAACAGCGTCACAAGATACACGATAGGACCGTGCCTGTAATAAGTCTACCAGCGTTATAAGATACACGCTAGGACCGTGCCTGTAATAAGTCTCTAACAGCGTCATAAGATACACGCTAGGACCGTGCCTGTAATAAGTCTCTACCAGCGTCGTCATACGATACACGATAGGAGCGTGCCTGTAATAAGTCTCTAACAGCGTCATAAGATACACGCTAGGACCGTGCCTGTAATAAGTCTCTACCAGCGTTATAAGATACACGCTAGGACCGTGCCTGTAATAAGTCTCTAACAGCGTCATAAGATACACAATAGGACCGTGCCTGTAATAAGCCTCTAACAGCGTCATAAGATACAATATTTCACCTGCGATGTGAGCGGTCTATTTCGCTGTCCCCCACGAACAGCTTGACGTAGTAGTGGACCCCGCAGGGCTCGCCCTCGTCCTCGAGGCCGGGCTGCAGCGTGACGGAGCCGGGCGCGCCCGCCGGCACGCTCAGCCGGAACGGGTACGCCATAGAACCCAACTTCTTTATCAGCCGCTCCTGAACACAAGTCACATGACAGCAGGGAACGAAAGCTAAGTGCCAATTATCTTGCTTATTTATTTACTTTGAATAGGTTCAATTGTTGTTACAAATTAATTTACAGTTCCATATATGCGAAGTTCATAATTATTTCAATTGTTAAATATCCAAAATTAAGTAATAATATATATGTCCAAAATTAAGATCAGAGAAAAGGAAAGTACCAAACATTGGCGTCGGTGATCTAGCGGTTTAGCACATAGTCTAACTTCCGATGATCGCAGGTACGATTCCATGTACTTTACAATTTTTTTTATGTGTGGGATTGTTTGTATCTGTCGTTGTTTTCTATGTATATTAGGGGCCATTCATTAATCACGTGAGGCTTGAAAGGGAGGGGTTTCACGAAATATCACAAGGGGTGAGGGGGGTCTAGTAAGACATCACATGTATTTATTCTATGCCAATCAAAAACAATCTGCAACCTTTCAGTCTAGGCATTTTTATCGTGGTCCTTAATTTCAGAATTATACTTATATCTGTATTTACGGATAATATTTTAAAAATTTTGAGATTCTTTGTAGGTACTAAAAATACACGTGATGTTTAGTGGGGAAGGGATAGTTTTGAACTCACCACGTGTTACCAAGGGGGAGGGGGGTAAAAAATGCTTAAAAAAATATCACGTGATTAACATAAAATTATAAAATTCAAATTTGGAACGTCAGGCATGGAACATCGATATATTTTGTTTAACTTTATATACATTTCTTCACTTGTTCTCGAACTTTACATGTGTCCTTTGTTATATTGTTTGTGCTTCTTCTTTACTGTACGTTGCAAATAAAGTATATTCTATCTATCTATCTAACTTTCCGTGGCGTCACTATAAAATTAAGTGTAGAATACATTCAAACCATTTTTTTTTTCAATAATACAACAATTTAAACATTGCAACATTCGTCCAGTTGTTTTTTCCTGTCGTACCTGGCACTGTGTGAATTGTCCAGGTTATTATTATTATAATTAAGTAATATTTTTACTTTTCGGAGACATTACCTTGTCTTCAGGATCAACCATCGAACATCGATTGGCAACCTTGATGTCAGTTTACTATATATAAGTATCTAAAGAGCCGCAGGCAGCACTACAGCAGGTCATTAACACTAAATACACTCCTAGTTGTATCAAATATTTGAATCAGACTCCTTTAATTCTAGATTGAAACCTATTTCGGGAACTTTCACTCGCGATAACTAATATTATTAAATTTACTTATATTATATTTATTTTCACAAATTTATTTTTATTAAAAAAAAGGTATCTTTTATGCGAACGAAGCTAAGGGTAACAGATAGTTTAAGATAGAAGGTAAGATAGCCGCAAGAGCTTCTACAGACCTGTGTCCGTGAGGGCTCATAAGATCTCTTCTCAGGCGGAGGGTATATCTGCTCGGAGGCGAGGAACAGCTCCTTGTAGAAATTAAGGCCCATGACCTCGTCTTCTTCGCGGCCATATCGGAAAGTGCAGACCACCTGACCGAAGACCTTCCGGCCACGCACATACTCCTCGTCCAGCAACACCACGCCATCTTGGATGAGAGGAATAGATATATTACTATATACTAACATTATAAATGAGAAAGTTCGTCTGTATGGACGGATAGATGGATGTTTGTTACTCTTTCAGACAAAAACTACTAAATAGATTTTATTGCGACCAACGTATGTAAACTGAAGCCGTCAATAACAATATAATAATTTTATATTTATATTTAATCTATTAATACATATATAAAAAGGTGATATAATCCCGATAATATGTATATCTATACATATAAATGAAATTGGAGTGTCTGTTTGTAAAATTGAAATAACCGCTTTTTACTACATGCATATGAATATAAATATGGTACATACACAAAAATAACAATTTTTACAATTTTTGTCTTCCTGTCTTCCTGTCTGTTTGTTCCGGTTAATCTCGGTAATGGCTGGACCAATTTTAACGGGTGGCAGGTAGATGCAATAAGGAGTAATTTAGGCTACTTTTATTTTAGAAAAATAAAGTTATATTCCACGCGGACGAAGTCGCAAAATAAATATAGAGGTACACTTTTTTAAATCAGATAAGTTAAACAATGACGGTGCATTCACAATCCCGCAGTCAAAACTTAGATTTTCATTTTACAATTTTAACTCCTTACGTAAAACCAATATTGAAGTTGGGAATGGATTTTCTGTTTGGAGCGCAAACAAATCTTCCCGTAACAAACAACTATTAAAAACGGATCTATTCTAGTTTCAAGACGCAGCAGCCTAATGGCAAGAAGTTGGCTCATCGTTCTTGTAGACGGCAGACGGCAGACGGCAGCCGCTGATGGATGGCGCCGACTGTTACCTGCACTGCACGCCTCACGCCTCACTCCTTCATTGTTTCCTACTACGACTCTACTTACTTTAACGCTATTAATTTTAGTCACAATTCCTATATTACATACATTCAGTAAAGACTGTAAGTTTCTTATGCCATTGTGCCTACACTTGTAATATTTCTGTCAACAACACGAGACCCTTCCATTAGTTTACGTCTTCACGAACATAGATTTAAGTTAAGTGTAAAACAGTCCGCATTACGACTCTGCGTTGAGTACTGGCATCTCTAATAAATATTGTAGCACATTACCAATACCAATAAATAATACAATTATTACACCTGTATACTCACTGTTTACATACTACAATAAATAGAATAGAATAGAAAATCATTTATTCAAATAAACTTACATTGAAGCACTTTTGAATAGTCATCACATTTCTTTTAATCTACCGCTCATTCGGAAAGCTGTCTCATCACAAGAAAATCGAACAACAAACTTGTGTGTTGCTCTCTTAAATAATTTTATTGTTACTTTACAATTTAAGTTTTAGTGTGTGAATACAAACTACCGATTAGCACTAATTCAATTAAATAATCAAATAAAAAAATATTTAATACACAACAACTGGTTAAATAATTAATAAGAGGAAATCAGTCATAGTGATTAGAGCAGCACCCGTTCACGAGTATGACGGATAATAATATATTATGTAGCGATACCTCATCACATCACAACATATATAACAGTGGTGAGGATAAACCACCGCGCTACACCATTGTAACAAAGAATACATCGACATTTTGAGACATAAAGAATTTCCTCGATGACACACATTTTACTTGTTAATATTACAGACAGGTAATGGACGTTAAAAGCAAGAGGACGTTGAAAGTTTTAAATAATGTTTAAAACAGGACATTGTAGACTACTGTCGGTCACTCAATTCTCCCAAATTTGAAATTAAAACACCCTGTATTATTGTAAACATGTATAACATTTATTTGAAAAGAATACGAGCTGAGTTTGAAATAAAATAAAATGATATATATTCAGTAGATGTTAAAAAAAACTAAAGCATACATTAAACAAAAAAAAAAACTCAATCATTGCAACAATTACAAAAAAAAAAAAGTATATTCACCATTTAAGTACATTTGTTATAAATTACAAATTACGTGTGCGAGGGTGCGTGCATGCTTAAGTTCTTTTCATCTCGAAATCATTCCGAACTGACGGTAGCTTTGACATATCATAAAATTTTGTAATAGATCTCCATGAATAAAGATATTTTGAATTTGAACTATATACCGGGAATAACCTGACCGAGTCAAAACGTGAAATTTAGGGCGTTCGTGGGCAGGACCCCACCGACATGCTGCCCACCTTCATGAAGGAAGACTGCTAGCAGAAGGGTGTGGTGTATCGGCGCAACATTGGCAGATTGCCGTTGTCAGTGCTGTGACTACAGAGAAGTTATATTTATATTGTTATCTTTATATGTAAAAAACGTGTCACGTTATTTGTCCGCGATGAACTCCTAAACTACTGAACCGATTGCAAATTTGATTTGCACATTGTGTGCAATTTGATCCAACTTGAAAGATAGGATAGCTTACATCTCAATTTATAGTCGCAATATTATTTTATTCAAGAACCTTAGACAGAGCAACGCGTGGCCGGGTCTGATAGTTACATATATATGTATGTTAGTCCATTAGTCTAAGATATTTACAACATAGGATATCTAAACATACATATATATAACACAAAGGTGACTGACCGACGTAGTGATCTATCAATGCCACTGGACGGATCGGGCTGAAATTTGGCATGCAGGTAGATGTTATGACGTAGGCATCCGCTAAGAAAGGATTTTGATTAATTCTACCCCCAAGGGGATAAAATAGGGGATGAAACTTTGTATGAAACTTTGTCAATTTTAAACCGATCGGACTGGGATTTTGCACGCATAAAGCTACTATGACGTAGGTATACCCTAAGAAAGGATTTTGATACTTTCTCCCCCTAAGGGGATAAATTAACGCGAGCGAAGCCGCGGGCAAAAGCCAGTTATTCATAAATATGTGCTGGCAATACGGAAATATGTTGATTATTGTTAATTTAGCAATTCACGTACTACGATTGTCACGTCGTTTCACGTCGTTTCACGTCGTGTCACGTCAGAGTCTACACGGCCGTGTCACAATCACTTTAGTATATGTCAATGATTTAGTGGCATCATTGGTATTTATTATTTATTGTCAGTTGAAATCGTAACTGTATCAAAACAACTCGCCTAATTGTAACGTAACAGAATGTTATGTTGTTGATATCCAATAAGCAAATGGTTATTGTATATTAATAAGAATAGAATAGAATAGAAAACCATTTAATTTAAGTACTTTTGAATAGTCATAGTTAACATTCTTTTAATCTACCGCTCATTCGGTAAGCTGTCTCATCACAAGAACGAGGAGAAACTTGAGTGTTACTCTTTTAAGAGGTAATAATAACATGTTAGGCCTTAAACTAAAATAAGGATTTAATTAACTTTGCAATTAATTTACTTCTCGTGAATGTTGCTATATGGAAATTAAAGATTTTTGAAGCAAAACTTCTATATAGACGGAAAAATCCTAACAGGAGTTTAGGAGTTTCCGGTGACGAAAAAGCGTGGCGGTAGACGAGATATCGCGTTATCTGTTGATGTATCACTTCTATGTATACCAGAATACATTCCTTTTTTTTACACTCTACATATGTATATAATAAATAATAATAATCTCAGGACAATTCACACAGCGCCATCTAGACCCGAGTTAAGCTAGCTAAAGCTTGTGTTACGGGTACTAGACAACTGATACAAATACATAGATATTTTTTTTGTAAATACATACATATTATACATAGAAAACACCCAGACCGATACAAACAATCATAATCATGAATCAAATATAATATTTGTTGTGCGAGGAATCAAACACTTTTTTTTCGGACTACTCTAATGCTGTTGGCCGCAGCTGGCCTTTACAGCTTCACCGGACGTTAGGGGGCGAGTGCAGATGGCACTCCAAACCAAAGGAAGGACTTATGGAGCGGCTGAAGGCCAACTCCCGCCTGACGGATACGACTTTAGTCTGAGGACACCTTTCGAACCTCGGCTCAAGCCGTCGTAACATCGGTCCCCGTTTGAATTGAACGGGGGATCGATCGGAGGGGAATCGAACCCGCGACCATCGGATCGGCGGTGTGCTAAATCGCTAGACCACTGTAGTGTACGCATATACTACAGTAAATGATTATTATAATTGGCGATCTCTTCCTATCATCTCAACACAATTATGCTAGAGATCTAACTGCAAAAATATACCAAAAACAATAACTACTTCTTCAAAACTTATACAGATAAAGTCAAATCACATAGAAATTATCACTTTCATGTAAACACTGAATCCTCACAAACAGACCTATGGGTTCCACATAGGAGATGTGATCGACGAAATCACGTTTTCCCATGTACAGCGTAATTTTCCCATTGGGCGCGCACTTTTTGAACACCTTAAAATTGTACACCATGATTACAAATCAAAATATATAGAGTCAGAATTGTAGAATACACCAGTGGCGTATACTGAGCACAGTGCTCCCGTGAACGTACGTATAACGTATATATATTCAGGATTATTTGCTCGTGGGGCTTCTGAGCCACGTTAATCTCATTTGCTTCATTAGTTGTTCGCGTAAGTGCCTACTGTAGGGTTTGTCTGAAGGCAAACAACGGCCACGATTTCTGTAATCATGTTTTTGTGGCTCTGAAGGTCAAGTTATTCAACCTACCTTCAGTTTGCGTCACTAGAATTTGCGTACAACAAAAAAAGAAGTAGGTTTGCTGTAGTGACACGGGCTATTGCCTAATACTGTTCTAATGACACGATGAGACAGGTGGATGTTCCGTATAATAGAAATTTGTTGGAATCGATGCTACTCTACATAATAAATAATAAATACCATATAGTAATTTTAAGTAGCTATGACGTGGTCGAGTGGAATGAGCTGTCATGCTCACTAAAATGTCCAGACATATTACGACGTGGTGGGCCGGGTCATTGGGCTCCCTAAAATATGGTGGAGCGCAGTGATGCCTGGTTCATGAACGAGTGCTGCTTGTAGGTACTGGTCACTATCACTACGACTGATTTAATCTTATTATATTTGACCCTAATAAATTAGTGCTGGTTGGTGGTTGATATTCACACGTTTCGACTTGTAAATGTAAACTTACAATGATATTTCAAATAGCAACACGCAAGTTTCTTGCTCGATCTTCTTGTGATGAGACAGATGTTCGAATGAGTGGTAGATTAAAAAAATATTATGACTATTCAAAAGTGCTTAAATTAAGTTTATTTGAATAAATGATTTTCTATTCTATTCTATTCATAGAGAGAGATAGCATGTCTGAAATCTAGTCTGAGAGTTAATTGAAGCCCTAGACATCCGCAATCCTAATCACGACCTATTACTCCAGTAGTTACCTATAAAAACAAGGTACCTTCGTATTTTTCGTCTGTCAACACTCAGCGTTCTGTTGATAAAGATTGTCGATGAAAATAACAGTGTTTCACGGCTTACCCGCGGCCCGGCGCAATATAAACACAACCATACCATCGGTTTACTGTAAATTGAAAAACTCGTCATGAATTGGCGCGGGAGGGCGCGGGTGAGGTCTCGTAAAAAGCCGCATATTCAATAAGCGTCCGATTCCGAATAAATAAAGTCATCTCGTCGCGTCGTAAACCCCTCAAATCGGTCACCAGCATCCCCCGCCCCGCCGCGCCCCGCCGCGCACCGCCCCGCCGCCCCGCCGCCCTCTGTTTGCTTTATTCTATATTCCCATTCTATTTTTCTGTTCGCGTATTTTGGAATACAAGAAAAACTGAAAATAAATGATCTGTAGATGGTAGTAGGGCTGAGCTGCAGGCTACTACTAGGGTCCATAGGTGGCGGATAATGGAACGACTTTGAGATATCATAGCTAACTGAGTAATCAGTCCCCGATTGGAATCAGCGGCAATGTTTGAGGGTGCAGCGGATGCTTCTCGGGATGAATGCTTCTCTTCCCAATGAAAACTATTGTGTCATGGCGTGTATGTGCCGCCATTAAATAAGTACTCCCTGGTACATGGGCAGCTGCACGTACTGTAGACATACGGGTGGAGGTCATGGGGACTGGTACAGCTGAGTGTCAAAACTACTGCAATGGCAGTAAACAACGATGTGAAAGGCAAAGGGAGAACCATCGCATTATTTTTCCCAGGACAATAATTACGGCATTGAATAAAAACAAAATGGCCCTTAGTCTCCGGCAGACCTTACATCATCAAAGGGTGCGAGGAATCCCCGGATGCAGCAATATAAAAATCGCCACTTGGAATGTGCGGAGCATGTTCAAGATAGAGAAAGTATCCAAGAAAAAATCCAGGGCCTGCGAAGACCAGGCAGGCGCCGCACTCCATGGCTAAAGAATCTAAGGCCCACTGCCTTTGGGGTTAGCACCAGATCCTTGTTCAGAACAGCGGTGGACAAAATTAAGATCGCCAGGATGATCGCCAACCTCCGGTATGAGACGGCACATAGAGAAGAAGAAGATGGTAATGTTCAAATTTAATCCATTGTGCCAGTTTAATTTTTTATATTAATACTAGCTGATCCAGCAAACGATCATATAAGTTGAGGTACTAATGCCGCTATAAAAAAGGTGGTTGATCCTAAAAAGGTGAAAATTTGATTTAGCATATATTTTTATACTTTTTTATACTCTATCTATTTTTATACTAAATGTGGACTTATAATCCTATTGCTAACAATATACCATGTCAGTTGACCTCCACGAGGTTTCCCCTTGAAATCCTTGTGACAAATTTGACCTTCAGCCGCTCCATAAGTCCTTCCGCGGGTTTGTAGTGCCATCTGCACTCGCCCCCTTTACAGAAGCTGTAAAGCTGTAAAGGCCAGATACAGCCGACATTAGAGTAGTCCGAAAAAAAAACTTTGTACAGTAAATATATTAACAGAAATTTAGGGTTTTACTATTTATTTAGGGGATGAAAGTTTGTATGAAACTTTGTCAATTTTAAACCGATCGGGCTGAGACTTGGCTTACATAAAGCTCCTATAACGTAGGCATCCCCTAAGAAGAGATTTTGATCAATTCCACACCTAAGGGGATAAATTAACGCGAGCGAAGCCGCGGGCAAAAGCTAGTCTATACATATAAATAAAATTGGAGTGTCTTGTTGCGGGGTAATAATACGATGTTGTCGGTTGAGACGATGTATATTACAGATGATAACAGACTGACAATATGTACATAAACATATTGATATTATATACTAAATGACAATAGGAAAATGTAAGGTGGGGCGACATAGGTTAGACACAGCAGTGCTTAGTACACAATATTGGATTTGTCTTACTAGACATTATTAAATGCAATTATTATATTGATGTATCTAGGTAACTGTGTCCCATATGTATGTTTGTAATATTGTAATAACCGTTTTTTACTATATGCATATGAATATAAATACGGTACATACACCAAAATAACATTTTTTATCATTTTTGTCTGTCTGTCTGTCGGTCTGTTTGTTCCGGCTAATCTCTGAAATGGCTGAACCGATTTTGATGGGACTTTTATTGGCAGGCAGTTGATGTAATAAGGAATAACTTAGTCTAATATATTTTAGAAAAATAAAGTTAAATTTCCACGCGGACGAAGTCACGTGTACAGCTAGATTAAAATCGCAGCTTCATTTCAGCAATGAAGCGGACAGCAAGTCAGGACTCCTAGTCTTACAATAGTGGAGCAGTTTTATAATAATTGTAAACTGTCCATACAACAATGAAATGTTTAACAATTTATCTATACTTTCTATGTCTAAGTTATGACGACCTCGTGGTCTAGCGGTTTAACACACCGCTTTACGTCCGATGGTCGCGGGTTCGATTCCTCGCACGGCACAAACATTTGTATTCATGAGTATGATTGTTTGTATCGGTTTGGGTGTTTTCTATGTATAATATGTATGTATTTGTGAAATAAAAATTTATGTATATATATCAGTTATCTAGTACACATAACATAAGCTTTAACTAGCTTAACTTGGGTCTGGATGGCGCTGTGTGAATTGTCCTGAGATTATTATATTATTTCTTCAATATGTTACGAGTTCTGAACAGACAGATGATTGTAGCCTTATATATAGTATGTAATATTATGTTATCTGTGTATATAGCACAGATATTGGTATATAGTATGTCACTTCATCTACAAACATTTGAGCTACACATAACGAAACCTTAAAGTACGTTTATTCAATTTACCTAAAGTTCAATTATACCACCGGAACCAAGAGAAGAAAAAAAAAGTTCGATTTTCAATTTAATACAGTTTTTTTTGTATACCCTTTAGGAAAGGCAAAGGAAACTGTGCTCATACAGCCATGTTAGTTTGCTTTTAAAAACCTAGTAAAAAATTATAGTCCGTATAAATATAAGTCCGTTATAAATCAAATGGCTTCTGCAATTATTATACTGCCGCATAAACAGTATGTAATAAATACTAATGTAAGTAATGTGTCATTCAAACTGTCATTCTGCTGACTGTGTGAATTTAAAATTGGAACAGCAAACACAGAGTGCAGCGATCCGATCCAAGAATACGAAAGTGATCAAGACGAGCTGGCGTGACGTCACCACCGCTTCACCGGACATAGCGGCGCCGGCGCACGTCTCACCGGGCCCTCCCCCCTCAACTCCCCCCTTGCCCCTTTGCTGCCGCTACCGCGCCCCTCTCTCGCCCGGAACAACAGTTATACTCACTACGTTGAACCTATACACTGTGTCTTCTATTTTGTGTAATTGTCTGTTTGTTAGAAACCCTGTGATATTGTTATGTACTGTCGTTCTAGTTGAAGCTCGACGGGGATATTGCCAACTGATTCCTCCAGTCAGAGCCGTGGTGTGACTTCGGTACGTACCTACTCTGTTGTTGTGTTGTGTTACTGTTGTGATAGTTTTGTGTTCTCTCTATGCCAACACGATTTAATAGCTTATTGGCATTTGATTTCTTTTGATGCATACATGTTTCAGGTACGTACCATCTTTGATAATATTTTAACGAAATTATTGAACAAACATGGTACACGGGGAGACGTTGTTTAAGAGTGACTACCTGACTTGAGATGGATCAAATACATAAACAAACTATGTAGAGTGAAGCAATGGCCTTTATTATGACATACGTGTGAAAGAAAATAAGAGGTTTTTTTGGTTAATTTCTTTTTTATAATGTTCATTTTTAATTCGTCGAAACTCGTTAACTTTATAAGAACAATACTATATATAACGTTATAAATCATTTACAGATATATTTTTATTGTTTCTAGATACTAAACCACTATAGAGCAAGAGTCGTGAAATGTTGAGAAAATTCCCAGTTAAAAATATATAATTTATCTACCACCTCTTATGATATATATAAAATTTCAGATTTATTAAAATAACGTAAGTTTATTTATAAAATAATATAGTTTAGGGGTGTGCGGGGGGGTTGGAACCACACTAAGTGTCTGGTAATGTACATCGGGGTCATTCAAATTCAAATTGAAATTCAAAATCACTTATTCATGTAGGACATTTTAGCTGCATATGAACTTCAAGTGTTTACATTATAATTTTATTTTTTTCATAAAAGTAAATAATAAGTTCTAATGATGCAGTGAGCCAATAGTTTAGTTCCACATTGAACAGCACGCCGAGCCGCCGTCATTCATTAGCGAAAATATTTATAAAACCTCTCGATATATTTCAAATAATCAGAAAGACCCCTTCTTTCTGATTATTTGAATTTTATTTCTGTGTGTATTATATACATCGAGCATGTATATAATACTCACACACATACACACAAACACAAGTGTGGAGAAAACCAGCAAACTATGAATATATTATATTAGTATAAGATTATGATAAGAGTATAAAATCCTTACTTCCTTACTCCCTTATTAGAGTTATTTTCGTAGTAACTAAATTTCGTAATAACTAGTAAGTGACTCTATCTGTCTGTGTCTCGCTCCGCGCTAAAACTACTGAATTGATTTAAATGAAATTTGATACACAGATAATCTAAACCCTAAAAAAGGATATAGGCTACTTCATAATTCGAAATAAGGGTTGAAAGAGGAGATAAAAGTTTGTATGGAAAAGCGTCATTTTTGAAGCTATAACGATGAAACTTTTTTTGGCATTTTGATTTAGAATATTGAATATTTCTTCTTTATTTGATCAACTCTACAACACGAAGTCGCGGGCACAGTTAGTAAGATATTTTTCAATGTACTATTTTGATTATTTCAGCTGATGGATGTAGCGTAAAAGCGGAGCATGCACACCAGCTCGTCGTCAGCGCGCGATGTACGCGAGCCAACCGACTCACAACCGCCAGGTTTATAACAGTCATTTAATTATATACACTTACTAAAACTTCACCTAAAAGAACTAGAAGTGTTGTGAATACTCTTTCGTTAAACTTTTTTATATTTAAAAGTAATACGACCTCGGTGGTATAGCGGTCTAGCACACCGCTTTACGTCCGATGGTCGCGGGTTCGATTCCTCGCACGGCACAAACATTTGTATTCATGAGTATGATTGTTTGTGTCGGTCTGGGTGTTTTCCATGTATAATATGTATGTATTTACGAAAAAAAAATATCTATGTACTTGTATCAGTTATCTAGTACCCATAACACAAGCTTTAGGTAGCTTAACGTGGGTCTAGATGGCGCTGTGTGAATTGTCCTGAGAAAAAAAAAAAATAGTTGTATAGGTATCAATATGTATTAAAATTTTGATAGTTCGTTCCTCAGGTTGTTTGTAAAAAGTGTTGTATTTTTCCTTGATTCACTAAAATATTTTATTTCTTTAGCTAATACAATATATATATATATTAGTAGACATGAATCGGAAAGTGCCATTCGTCTATTAATCTATTCATCCTATGTATCCGCTGTCCTGGAACCTAGTATACTTTATCCACAACATCATCGATTTATCCGATCCATCACAAGAAGCACATATAGTCGGTTCAATAAAACAATGGCAATATTCAAAATGTACATTTTTTACGAGACAATCACTTTTCCTTTAGTATTAAATTCACACAGAAGTATTGTATATCATTTTAAATGTATTTAGATAATGATTAAGACGGCGTGGTTAATTTAATTGACTATATATAAAATTCTCGTGTCACAGTTTTCGATCCCATACTCCTCCGAAACGGCTTGACCGATTCTCATGAAACTTTGTGAGCTTATTGAGTAGGTTTGAGAATCGGCCAACATCTATTTTTCATCCCCCTAAATGTTAGGGGTAGTCCAACCCTAAATTTTTATATTTTATTTTTTAGACAAAATTTTTAGTTTCTATTTTTTTATGATACAACATGCAAAAATACGTACAATCCTAAATTTTCACCCTTCTATCATCAACCCCTATTTTTCATAGCGTTATTAATTTATATGGCAAAACAACGTTTGCCGGGACAGGCAATTCTAGCTTCTAATTTTGAAAAATAACATTTTTCTATTTAATCAACGATATAGTTACGGAGTATTACAGAAAGTAAAACAAAGCAGATTTACTAAAGGAACAAAGCACAAGATTGTGCAAATGCAGTTGGGAAACAACACTTTTATAATGGTCACACAGCGCATTCAAATGAAACAAGAACTGCAGCTAGGGAAAAACTAACATTTATTTATTAGACTGAGTTAGATTAATCTAATAAATTTATTACGTATCATTACATAGTACGAATGTTAGGGGTTGAAAGGGGAAATAAAATATTGTATAAAAGCAAAGTCATTTTTAAAGCTAGAAGGATGAAACTTATTTTTTAGACTGTTCATTTAATATAAATAAATATGACGTTCAAAGTTTATAAATAGGGGATGAAAATTTGTATGGGCATTCGTCATTTTTGAAGCTAGATAGATACAAAACTTTTCTTTGCGTGAAATAAACTGTAGGAAGCCACAATACATATTTTCGCGGAGCAAGAAAAGCTAGGAAAAAAAAACAGAATGGATAAAAAAATAAAAAAGGGCATGGACCTCCAGTCTATGGAAAATAAGGGAATAAGTTATAAAAAAACGTTGCAAGCGTTCGTGGCAATAACCGCTTACCCCGGGGAGATATGTACATACAATAACTTACTTTCCATCCATATTTAATTCATATAAGAAACATATTAATTTCCTGTTCGAATTACTTGATATTTATTCAGTATATATGTATAGCGTTATACAGTTTTGGTATTTACCATATATATATATATATATATATATATATATATATTTGTTTATCATATATATAACCGAGAAAAAGAGAGGCTGGCTCACGAGGTGACCGAAATGTGGGGGGTGATATCCACCGAAATCATTCCAATCGTTATGTCGGTGAACGGTCTTATCCCAACCAGTCTGGAACAACATCTCAGACGGTTGGGATTCCGAGACGGCTCACTCCCGGGAAAGATGCAGAAAGCGGTGCTGTTACATTCTGCCCGCATTGTACGCCGGTTTCTCTCCCTGGGGCCCTGAACCCCGGCCGACTGTGCTTCTGCCGGGGGTAAGTTGCCATCTCCTCTCCTTAAGAGGGGAAATGAGAATTTTTTTTAAGCTTAAGTTTAACAGACTTTTATGATATGTCAAATCTACCGTCAGTTCGGAATGATTTCAAGATGAGAAGAACTGACAAGAAACTCAGCTCGTATTCTTTTCAAATAAACGTTGTATATGTTTACAATAATACAGATTCATTTTTAAATTCTGTGAGAATAGAGTGACCTACAGCATATGCTATTTCAAGAGCATATATATCATGACTAATTCCTGGTGAATGCGGCTATGTGCTGACCTGACCTCATGTTCATCTTATGACCCTGGTGCCCCGCCAGCGTAGACCTTTAGCGCAGACAGGTGCATGGTGCACCTGAAACATCTACTATCTGTCCACTAACATCTATTAAACAAATGTGTTGAGGCGTGGTGGAGCTGCGCGAGGACGTGCCGCTGAAGGCGAGCCGGCTGGGGGTCGGCGGCGCGGCGCGGTGCGGCGGCGGCCCGCGGTTCATCCTGGGCTGCTTCGCCGCACTCTCCGCCGCCGTCACCATCGCGCTGCTCACACAGATATACTACGGCGACTATCAGGTAACACACGCTGTCTAATGTCATTATAACAGAGTATAAAACAAAGTTGCTGTCGCTGTCTGTCCCTATATACGCTTAAATCTTTAAAACTACGCAACAGATTTTGAGGCGGTTTTTTTTAATAGATATATATTTGTATAATACATGTACGCACGGGTGCGAAGCTAGTAATGTTATAAAGCTGAAGTGTTTGTTTGTTTGTTTCAACACGCTAATCTCAGGAACTACTGGTTCGAATTGAAAAATTCTCTTTATGTTGGATAGTCCATTTGTCGAGGAAGGCTTTAAGCTATATAACATTACGCTACGACCAATAGGAGCGGAGCTGCAATGAAAATATTGTAAAAGGTGGGGACATGAAACGCAGACGAAGTTGTGCGGGTCAGCTAGTTAGTGATAACGTAGTACTTACAATTCCTGCAAGATTAGAAATACCCAAGTTTAGCATTTTAGAATTAGTCCAGTAGATATTCTTAACGAATGAATGCAATGGATGCAATGCAACGGACGCCTTTGTCCAGCAGTGGACGTCTTCCAGGCTGAGATGATGATGATGGTGAATGCAGTGCTTCTTTTTCTCTGAAGTCAATAGCAGTCTAAACGCATTTATGTATACTTTTGCCCGCGGCTTCGCTCGTAAGTATTATTATTAATTAGGTGTAGTTGTTGCGACTTTTTGTTTAGCGTGTGTAAAAAATTAGGGCCTACAAAATCTAAGAAGATTTATACAAACTTTCATCCCATATTTTATCCCCTTAGGGGTGGAGTTTATCAAAATCCTTTCTTAGCGGATGCCAACGTCATAACATCTACCTGCATGCCAAATTTCAGCCCGATTCGTGAAGTGGTTTGGGCTGTGCGTTGATAGATCACTATGTCAGTCACCTTTGAGTTATATATATTTAGAAGTTAGGAACGCAATGTTAGCAAGTAGCCATATTTGCTTCCGTTTTTCGGTAAGGCAAAGATGCTTCATCATTCAAGCAATTTACCCTTTGATGAGCCGTATTAGTAGCTACATTTCCACCCCTCATCCCTCCGATCGATCCCCCGTCCAATTCAAACGGGGATCGAAATTACGACGGCCTGAGCCGAGGTTCGAACCCCTAGTGGTGCCCTCAGACTAAAGTCGTATCCGTCGGGCAGGAGTTGGCCTTCAGCCGCTCCATAAGTCCTTCCGCGGGTTTGGAGTGCCATCTGCACTCGCCCCATAACGTCCGGTGAAGCTGTAAAGGCCAGCTACGGCCAACAGCATTAGAGTAGTCCGAAAAAAAAAAAAAAATTCCACCCCTCTGTCTTCTAGGAATAATACACTGGTATTTTGCTAATTAGGACCAAAATACAATTATAATCTTTGAGCATAACTTTCAAAATTTAAAAGATTAGAGTCCTACTATTTTTTATGCAAATGGCATGTTAAACTAGCTGACGGATCGTGCTACTGAAACGGGACCAGAGGCGGATCTACCTAAGGGCTTTTTCGGCTGCAGCCCAGGGCCCCGAGGATACAAAGCTAAAAATATCTAGAATGTCTAGCGAAAGAAACGGAGAATTTCTGGTCGATTGTCGGTCGAATTTGGTCGGTGAATTTTTTTAGTCTATACATATAAATAAAATTGGAGTGTCTGTTTGTAATATTGAAATAACCGTTTTTTACTACATGCATATGAATATAAAAACGGTACATGCACCAAAATAACATTTATTACAGTTTTTGTCTGTCTGTTCCAGCTAATCTCTGAAATGGCTGGACCGATTTTGACGAGACTTTTATTGGCAGGTAGCTGATGTAATAAGTAGTAACTTAGGCTACTTTTATTTTAGAAAAATAAAATTAATTTCCACGCGGACGAAATCGCTGGTGTAGATAGTTGAGTACTATAATTAGGTAAGATAGGTAGGCCGCTAAGTATATTTAGCCCAGGGCCCCACAAATTCACGGTCCGGCCCTGGTTGGGATTAATAGTTCTGCGTGTGCAGGTGGTGCCGCACGGCAGCGTGTCGTCGTCTGCGGCGGCGTGCTCGCGCGCCGGCACGGACGCGCTGAAGACGGGCGGACGCGCGATGGACGCCGCACTCGCCGCCGCGCTCTGCCTCGCCGTCGTCGCACCACACCGGACCTCGCTGGACGCGTACGTATCCCGACGTGCACCTCGACGTCCCAACGGTACACCAGTCGACGGGTTAACGCGCGCACCTGCGATACCTCGCCCCTCTCCACGCGCGACCTACTCTCCACCGGGTGATCGCGTCATTTACGTGACTATGAATCCCGCCACACGACTCCATCAGCCGGCTGCTGGAAAACAGCCGGCTTCCGGCCGGCCAGCATTCAGAATGCTCGGGCAAGAAGCGTAAGCTCGAGGCCCATACCCAGCGGTCCACACTGGACCAGCGGACGAGCCGGTCAGTCAGTCAGTCCCGGAGTGCACGTGGTTGTGACGTGGACGGCGCGTGCTCGCGCACGTGCACAGACGCGCTGAAGTCGTGAAAGTCGTGCTCGCCGCCGGTTGCTGCTGATGCTCCAGATGCAGCGACGATACATCTTAGAACATTCTCTTTCAACTTACAGCTTAGCCGCTACTAATATCTACTTTTAGTAATAGCGCCATCTATGCGATCATACTGATACTAAACAATTCATACGAAAACAAACTAAGCAACCTCGCTGCTATATGCCGCTACTGCTGTAGCAAAGAAAATGGAATGCTGTTGCTTGTTTGAGTAAGTTTTGACGTCTTAACGATAGAGGGCGTTAAGTTTAGATGTTTATAATATTATAATAAACGTTTTATGGCCTTTCTATGCAAATAGAAAATTATATATTCTATATCAATTTAATCAATCTTTGCTTATCGGAGAGGTCAACGCCACGTAGTTACGGTTCCGTTAATATGACCGGTTACGCGGTTGTTAATTGCCAGCACATGAACCAGATGCGTAATGTACCTTGGCGGGGCCCCGTATGGAAATTTGTTTTTTTTACGAAGGGTAAAGATTTCTCACAAAAGAAAAAAATTGCATAAAATTTCAAATAAATATTTATTAATCATAATTATCTATTTATCATTTTTACAAACAATTGATATTAAATGTACACTCTCCTTGCCTTTTTTTCGGCAGACTAATTTATTAAATTACTAGCTGTCCCGGCAAACGTTGTTTTGCCATATAAATTAATAACGCTATAAAAAAAATAGGAGTTGGTGATAGAAGGGTGAATATATGGGTTGTATTTTTTAATGACACTTATTAAAAAATATATTATTAATAAAAATATTTGCCCAAAAAATAAAAAAATAATGTTAGGGGTGGACAACCTATCATTTAGGGGTATGAAAAATAGATAGTAGCCGATTCTCAGACCTACTGAATATGCATATAAAATTTCATAAAAATCGGTCAAGTCGTTTCAGAGGAGTATGGTAACTAACATTGTGTCACAAGGATTTTATATATAAGATTTATAGTTGATGCGGAAAAAATAAATTGCATTCATTTACTTTAGTCATTAGTGAAATAAAAAAGAATTTGAAAGTTAATTGTTGCTTATGCACGTTGGGGGCCCCGTATAATGGATACGACAGTTACTGCGGTAGCTACGCCTCTGACATGAACACTAAAAGCTTTACATAGTTTATCATATTAACGCTAAATTTTATTGCTAATTTTAATATTCAATTTGTACACTTGTCAGAGCGTACGAAAATAAACCGATAGTTACCCGATAATATGTTATTACCTACCTGGTTGCAATTAATATTTCTATACTGATTACTGACAGATTCAAATCGTGCAAATAGAAAACGAATAGAGTGTACAATCGATGTCTGTGTACTCGAATTATTATTACGTATTCGAATTATAGAAATAGTAGAAATTGAAATAATCTTTATTCAAAATAGAGCAGATATTAATAGCTTCATCATCATCATCGCAGCCCGGAAGACGTCCACTGCTGGACATAGGCCATCCCCAAAGATCTCCACGACGATCGGCCCTCCATTCCCCTTAATAACTTATTTGGAATCATTTTTTGCTTGAAAAGCAAGGACTACCTGCCGCAGCTGGTCTGTATGAGTCTGCTGTGACTAGAGTTGCCAGATTTTTTTTCAGCCTACAAGGGGCAAACGCTTTAATAGGCAAATAAATAGGGGAATTTAGTTTTTTTCCCGGAACAAATTGTCAAAAGACAAATGGTCTAGCGTAGATCGGTCGATTTAATATTAAAAAACGCAGCACGATTCGAATACGGGACAGTGTCAGTCCCGCCGTGACATCTTAAACTAAGCCTAAAATACGGGACGTCTCGGGAAATACGGGACGTCTGGCTAGCTGTGGCCCACAGAATCTGGATGCCTTGATGTATAAATGATAAGTCCGGGCTGCTTTCCAACTTGATTTATTGAGTACACGATGATTGAGTGTGGACTGATGCTTGTTTGTGAGTATTTGGTGTACTGAAGGGAGAATGATATGTGTGGACGTTATATGGACGCGGAGCGGTGTAAAATGATGACGGTTGCACGGTGACGCACCGTACATGCTGCCGGGCGGGAGAAGAAGGAAGTGTTGTTGATGATATGATATGATATAGTGTGATAAGATATGATATAGTGATTACATTAACTTAAAAATATTATATCTTAATTAACAAGGTAAATAATAAAATTGTCAATTTCTTCATTCTTCTTTATAATTCTAAATGTCCCTCTTAAATTGTTTGCTGATTTAGAGTTTCACTGGACGAAAGAGGGCGATAGCAGATGGCACTCCAAACCCACGGATGGACTTATGGACTTGCTGAAGGCCAACTCCCGCCTGACGGATATGACTTTAATCTGAGAGCACCGCTGGGGGTTCGAACCTCGGCTCAGGCCGTTGTAATTTCGATCCCCGTTTGATTTGGACGCGGGATCGATCAGAGGGAATTACTAGGAAGCATGTGTGAAGCGTAAGTTTTGTGAACAGGAGCGGGTCGTTGTTGTACTGGGAGTACCGGCAGTCGCGCACGCAGGGCCCGCTGCTGGCGGAGTGGGGCGGGCCGGGGCCGGGGGCGGGGGCCACGGGGGCGGGGCAGGGGGCCCGCCTGGCGCCCCGCACGCTGTCCGCGCTGGCGGCGCTGCACGCGCAGCTCGGCGTGCTGCCCTGGCCGCGGCTGCTGCAGCCTGCTATAGACCTCGCGAGGTATACCACACTTTTCTTTCTATTATATATAATGTACAATGACGTTGACGATCTCGAGTGTTTAGTATTTAGCACACCGTCTCACTTTCGATGGTAGAAGATACATTGCACGGTACAAACATTTGTGAAGAGTATGATTGTTTGTATCGGTCTGGGTGTTTTCTATATATATTATGTATGTATTTATAAAAAATTGTCTAAGTATATTTGTGTCAGTTGTTTATTACCTAGGCTCTGCTTAATTTGGGACTGTATGGCGTTATTTAAATTTTCGAGTTATGATATATATGTGAACCGAATACTTCATTATTTACAATATATGCCGTCGAAGACTCAATTATCATTAATCCTTCGAGCCGTTTCTGCAGCACTGGTGCCATGGCGGAGCTCGTACTCGTAAATAACGTAACATAACGTTGTGAACGGAGTGACGCAAAGAAAAAACCAAAGTTGGAAAAAATTACAGTTTTCGAGAAACAAATGCATGAGTAAATAGCTGTATAAATTTGAATTTGGAATTCCTAACCAAAGAGGAGACATTTGAGATCAAAGTGGCCAATACGACAAAACGACAATTTCATATGTTAGGACCTAATATTTAAATTGGTTTTGTTGTCCCCGTGTGTAACAGTGAGGGATTCCCGGCGTCCGAGGGCTTGATGACCGCGGAGGCTGCGTCGGTCCCGCAGGCCGCCTTCCGCCGCGCCCCGGAGCTCGCCCAGTACCTGCGCGCCCTGCAACGGAACACCAGCGCCGGTAGGGGGCGGTTGTACGCTACATTCTAACACTTTGGAATTCAAGTCTCACACGATAAATGTAACTGGAGAACTTAATTAAGTTTATTGTAAAATGTTTGGACCGAAATCAGTGGTTGCTCAATTTAGATTCTAAAGTTGAGTTGCCAACGGTCCTGTTTGCCCAGGACATGTCCTAGTTTTTGAAGTGTCCTGAGAAGTCCTGAATAGTATAATTGGCAGCGTCCTGAGTTTTTAAAATTCGTGCGCCTCTTTATTACTGGTTTTCAACACGTATAATTTTTTTAAAGTACTTTTTATTAAAAATATTATTACTTTAATTACTTGAATTTAATTTCACCTATTTAACTATGGCTTTAATCCTGGTTTTTTATATTTGGACTTGGCAACCCTATTCTAAAGTAAACTTGGAAGATCGAGAGTAGACAGTAATGAAGAGTTCGTGAACCTCCATAGAGCTGGCGGCTGCGTGGGGAGCGGGCGGGCTGGTGCGCGAGGGTGCTCCGCTGGCGGTCAGCGGCGGCGGCTGGCGGGCGTACGCGGGGGGCGCGGGGGCGGCGGGGGGCGCGCTCGCAGCCCTCGCCGCCGCCCTGCAGCCGTCCGCGGGGCCCGACGACGACAGCCTCAGGTACCGGCACAAGCTAGTATCAGTTTTGATATAAATCAGTATTGCATGAACTCCTGCAACACGTTCATCGATCAGTCTGCTCCCTCTAATATGGTTGAGTGCAATGATGACTGGCTTATCCGCCATACTCGTGACTAGGTGCTGCTTGTGGGGACTGGTTTGTTCGGGTTACGAACACTGATTAGACTATTCGCTTTTGCAATAACATTTGCTGGTGGTCCCTCCATTCTTCCAAATTTGAATTTAAAAATGAATCTGTATTATTGTAAATATGTACAACATTTATTTGAGAAGAATACGAGCTGAGTTTCTTGTCAATTCTTCTCATCTCGAAATCATTCTGAACTGACGGTAGATTTGACATATCATAAAAGTCTGTAATAGACCTACATGAATAAAGATATTTTGAATTTCATCGTAAAGTGGTATCAGCTATGATATCAGGTATATATGATGCCATAGCCTACCCAATTTTCACCGCGCCCCGAGCTGACCTATGTGTAATGGAATTTCAGAGTGATCAGCTCGCTGCAACACGCTGCGGCGGAGTCCAATGGCACGTGGCCGCCGAGCAGCGTGGCCACCGGACTCGCCGTCGTCGACCGCCTCGACACGTACCTCGCACTAGTCACGTGAGTTGACACTCTAAACCAGTGATTCTCAAAGTGGTCTATATCGACCCCCAGGGGTCTATGACAAATTGCAAGGGGTCTACGACAGCGGTCATCTTGTTGTTTTTAACACTTTACTGCAGTTAGAAATTTACAAAATGGCAAGGGGTCTAGGACACAAAAAAGTTTGGGAACCTCTGGTCTAAACTAACCTCGACTTCTAATTACAAGATGGATGCTAGAGGGCGGCCAGTATCCTTGTAAATATCAGTGTATTTATTTTAGAGGTGTATGTCTACTTCATTTTGATTATTTTTCAATCTTGTGTACTAATGTAATAGACTTCGATGTGGTAGCCAGGGTTATAGATTTCTTTTAAATTTTCCAACTGTAGTTTAGTTAAGTTTAGTGTTAAAAACATAAAGTTTTTTACTTATATACCAGATAAGGGGGGTCTACCCAAAATCGAAAAATATGGCAGGGGGTCACACAAAAAACTTTGGGAACCTCTGCTCTAAACAGTGCCATGTATCAAACATCCTAGAGAATAAAATATACATATTTTTACAGTGGATTGTCTAAACCATTCGGGTCGGGCCCACCGACTGCGGAGGGCTGGATACGAGATGAACCTTCCGAGCCCCTCGACCTGGCGCCGGCTATCATTACGGAAGACTTCGTGTGCGGTACGTTTGGTCGCCCGACTGCCGGTCGGTGATTATTAATTTTATAGTACGATGGTGGTAAACAAGCATAAGTCCCATCTGATGGTAAACGGTCACTTTAGCCTTTGGACGCCTAAGACACTAGAGATTTTAAGAGAGACCTTAATATACCCTTCTTGAAATACCCTATGCTGTAGTCTCGCAAGAAAACTTTGGCTGGTAGTGTATACCACAATCTAAGTGTACGCGGAAGGAAGCTCATAAAGGGGCGGGGGGGGGGGGAGGTTGTCGTGGGGGCGACCATTAAGTATGGTGGTCCGCAGGGTCGCGGTACGTGGCGGGCGCGGAGTCGTGGTCGGCGCTGGCGCAGGCGGCCGCGGCGCTGGTGCGGGGCGGCGCGGCCGGCGTGGAGCGCGCGCGCGTCGCGCTGTGGCCGGGGGGGGGCGGCGCGCTGGCGGCGGAGGGCGCGGGGGCGGGGGCGGGGGCGCCCTACGCCGCGCTGCCGCCGCCGCCCTACAACGCGTCGCCGCCCTACGCCGCCGTCAACGTGGTGCAGCAGCGCGCCGACGCGCTCCTCTCGCACGCCGACAGCCGCGGCGGAGGACTCGGCTCGCGGTTCCGATGACGACCTCGCTGCGTGTTCTACTTTGTTTAAGACATTTATTTAATTTATTTTAATAAATAAAATGATTTTTTTTTCATTTTTATTACTAAATTTTAAGCACGTTTAATTTCACTTGATGTTATGTGATAATGCAGCCCAAGCTCTTAAAGACAATTAGTGTCTATTCACTCTTGACTTGAAAGACCCAATGTTGTAAGATGCACACAATGGCGCTGGAAGAGAGTTCCACTCCTCAACTGCTCACATACGGAAAGATGATGCAAATCGGTTGGTACGAGCAGAAGGGATGTCAACTGTTTATGGATGGAGCCGCTCTCTACGTCTTGTGGTGAAACGATGCTGGAGGAATGTGACTATGGAGTTTCTGAGCACATTCGCCGAAATAGACTGCATTTCGGCGAATGTACTCAGAGAACACCGATAGATAAACCATTTTACGTCGTAGACTATGAAGCCTCTTAGCCACAAGTGATTCGTCCCCGATTAATCTTCTAGCTCGTCTGTCGACTTGATGATGTACACCAGTGATTCCCAAAGTGGTCTATATCGACCTCTAGGGTTCTATGACAAACTGCAAGGGTCTACGGCAGCGGTCATCTTGTTGTTTTTAACACTAAACTTTACTACACTTAGAAATTTCAAAATGGCAAAACCGAAATATATGGCAAGGGGTCTACGATACAAAAAAGTTTGGGAACCTCTGCTCTAGACCATCAAGTTGATACTGAGCGGACCCATCCCACATGTGGAACAATACTCTATGCAAGATCGGACCTATGCTTGGTTTAGTGTCAGAAGCTATGGATCGGTGGACTGTATGGGTGCCTAAATGATGAAACACGTAGTTTATATAATAATATAAGTAGTAGCAATAATATAATATATCCATTATTTAAATTATTAACCGGGTCTTACCACAAATAATTTTATAGCAAATTAAATAATCTTCTGGGTGGAATCCAGTCATAAATAAATTAAAGCAAAGTTCAGTAGCGTCAACAATCGATAAGTGTACGGATACCGTGAGTGCTGTGTGTCGCAAAACTTCGTTGAAAAATCTTGTGAAGGTAGATGAAAAAACTGATGTCACCTATCTACATTGACATCGCTGTTACACCAGTCAGCTCGGCAACTTAGTCGAAACGTCGAGAATAGACTAGAATAGAATAGAAAATCATTTATTCAAATAAACTTACATTGAAGCACTTTTGAATAGTCATTACATTTTTCTTAATCTACCGCTCGTTCGGAAAGCTGTCTCATCACTAGAAGAACGAGCAAGAAACTTGCGTGTTGCTCTTTTAAATAATTTTATTATTACTTTACATTTTTAAGTTTAAGTGTGTGAATACAAACCACCAATTAGCACTAATTCAATTAAATACTCAAAAAGAAAAAATATTGAATACATAACCAACTGGTTAAACAATTAATAAGAGCATAGTGATTATACAAGCAGCACCCGTTCACGAGTATGACGGATGAGCCAGCCATCACTGCGCTCGACCATATTTTAGGGAGCCCAATGACCCGGCCCACCACGCCGCCACAAGTCTGGACATTTTAGTGAGCATGACTACTCAAAACACTAGACCACGTCAAAGCTACTCACAATTACCATCTGATAGTTATAGTATTCACATTTTACATAAGAATGCATGCGGCAATTAATACAAAAACCGCTACGGTTTCATATTTCTAAAATCAATCAATTAAATCAAGAAAGCAATGAGAAAATAAAATTATAACGTTATGTGCTAATAAACTAATTATTTACTTGATATGTTGTCATCTATGAATTCGTCTATCCTGTAATAGGCTTTCTTACATAAAAATTGTTTAATATAAGATTTGAATTGCCTCTCTGTCAGATTTAATGCAGATTCTGGCAGTTTATTATAAAATCTTATGCAATTACCATAGAATGAATTACTGATTTTGTGCAGACGGCATTAAGGTAAAATAAGCTTATTTATATTGCGTAAGTTTCTACTTGTACAGTCTTTGAGTTTTTTAAAACTCTCTAAGTTCTTCCGTGTATACATAATATTTTCATAAATGTATTGTGAAGTAACTGTGAGGATATTTGAGTCTTTAAAGCACTGACGTAATGACTCTCTTTAACCCATACCATAAATAGAACGTATGGCTCTCTTTCGTAAAACAAATATAGTATTTATATCGGCTGCTTTACCCCACAGCAGTATGCCATAAGACATTATGCTATGGAAATAACTAAAATATACAAGTTTAGCCGTCGCCACGTCTGTTAATTGCCTAATTCTTCTAATTGCATATGCAGCAGAAGTCTACTGGCCAATTTTGAAATATGGGGTCATTATATACATAACATACTAATATACATAACATTGTAATTTCGAGTCCACTGTTATACCTAAAAAAACTGTATCATTAACAAAATTTACTATTTCGTCATTAAGCAATAACTGTGTATTTATTAGTCTTACATTAGGAAGTGTAAATTTTATACACTTTGTTTTGCTGGAATTTAATAATAGGTTATTACATGTAAACCAATTTAATATTGCAGACATAGCACAATTTACATCGTCTAATTGATTACTTTGACGTCCAATTTTAAATACTAACGAAGTATCATCCGCAAACAGCACTATATCTGCAATTTTCTCTACCATAAAGGGAAGGTCATTTATGTAGATTAAAAAGAGAAAGGGGCCTAAGATTGACCCTTGTGGAACGCCCATCTTAATATTAGCTCCCTTAGATTTTACACCGTCAATATCTACAGTTTGGACCCTATCCTCTAAATAAGTTCTCATTAATTTTAGATCATTATCTCTTATACCCTAATGTTCGAGCTTGTACAAAAGCGTTTTATGATCCACACAATCAAATGCCTTTGATAGGTCACAAAAAACTGAGTGCATCCTGTGACTTCTCCCAGGATTCGAAAATATGTGTCATTAGCGCAACACCTGCGTCAGTGGTAGACTTACCGGCGGTGAAACCATATTGCTGACTGTGAAGCAGTCCGTTAACCCTGAAGTGTTGTAACATTTGATTTAACATTATCTTTTTAAAGAGAGGTAAATACCTTTATTTGCCAAAAAATTATTCGTGTGAAGACCCGGTTAATCTTTTAAATAATGTATATTTAACATGAAAGTTTAAAAACAACTATTTCGAAATCTTTTTTACAGCATGCAATTTTCATTGGCATTAATGAATTAGTCTCCTCAGGTTTACGTATTCCAGCCAATAAAAAACTTACTTTATAAGCTGTATTTCAGTTAAAAATTGAGACGAGGTAATGAAATTACGCGATAAGAGGTAGGAAACATCTTGGTCCTACCCAATGCTCATGAGCGGTTTCATTGTTACTGTATTCGTGTACTCGTGGTACGTGAAAACAGCAATAGTCATATAGGGACGGTTACTAATTGATATCATGTGTGCCGTCAGCTCTGGTAACTACTCCCCAATACGAACCACTCCACTGTGGAGTGTTAGATGTGCCAGTGACATTAACACCTTGGTCAACATGATTTATGACCGTAGTACTGATTAAAAGAAATAATCATACCTAATCTTTATTCACTCACAATATAAATAGGTAGAATAATAGTTTTTCCTTATAAGTGTGGAGTCTGAATTAGATGAAACCTGTACGACAAGTTTTTAAAATATAGGCTATGTTTGGTAATCACAGGCAGCTTGTCACGTTAGTGGACAGGTATCAAAAGAAATAAAAAAGGTGTATGTGTTATAAAATTTATTACAACATCGTTACAAAATATTACAGGAGGAGAATAGACCTATCGTCTGATTTTAGGGCTAACAGGGTCTTCAGGAACAAGTATGGATGATCATGAAATTACTAACAGTTTAGTGCAGAATAAAATAGAGAAATCTGAAGGGTTTGCCTCGGCGCGCTTCTCTGGCGCAGATTGGTGCTGGAGAATTCTCTAGGCCGAGACGTTGAGAATTAGCCAACATTGAGATAATAAAGCATATTGGCTTTATTATCTCAATGTTGGTGCGTCACGATGTATCTTCAATTAATATGCTCACGAGTAAATGTAATTGCGTCAGAGGGACTTCCAAATAGTGCGCTCGTGTTTTCATATTTCATTCGAGGCAATAGTAATGTGATATAGTGTTAGAGACACGTCTTCTTTTATTTCTCGTCCCATTTCCTTCGAAGGATCTCGCCGAGATCCCTCTCGATCCAATTGCTTTCTCCGAACCTGGACATCATATTCGTCTTAAAGTATTTAAATATGGCGTTTGAATAACAAAGTAACAAATAGGTAGATATAAAACTAAATTTCATTCAACACTTGTCAAGCTTGTTTGCCATTCTACTTGCATAAAAAATTATTTAGAATTAGCAAAGATATCAATACGTTTAATTGACAGGTATAATTGACAGTTGTAGAGAACGTTTGAAAATAATAAAAAAATATAATGTCGATTGAAAAACTGCATTAAAGTCCGGGCGGCGACGGTACGTAATTATGCTAAGCACTTATATATAACGTGGAAAGATTGTGACCGACCAAGTCATTACTGCATGCAGGAAGCAATGCTACGGAAACCTGATTAATTGCTTTAAGATTTGAGCCAGTAATTAAGTAATACAATCGTGCGTTGACAACTTAAATACATTTAATGCACTTTCGATTTTTGTATAAATATTTGACCGACACTGAACAACTCGCGGTCCGATTCTGTTCGCTAAAGCTATTTCAGTCTTCATCATAGAGCGAGCCTTTGGAATCCGGCAGCTTTGAGAATTCCCTTTGAAAACATTAGCTGACAACTAGCGAGATAGCAGCAGTGCCAGATTTATATTTTTTATGAGTGTAGACCACTTTATTTCTGTCGCCCCATCTATAGACCTTTCAAAAATAACAATTTTCCATTTGTAATAAAGAAAGTCTTGAAGTTAAATAAACTGCTCAGGAGCCCTTCAAGAATTATGTAAGCACTATAGCAGTGCCGCCATCCTATGGAGAGACGGCCCGATGACATTTCAGTAGAAAATTTTATCCCCAATGTGCCACAGGAGTTGTCCTGACAACGTATGTTGTTGAAGTTAGTCCACAATTCCCCATTACCCCTCCTGCTAGTGCCCATTGATTACCTGACAAACAGCAGGGACTTGTTAACAATTGGTACACAATTCCTCATTAGCATTCTCGGTCTTATTCATTGATTACCAGACAACAGAGACACACTGCATGCTGCATTTCACATTACTTACGTTGATTCACCATCGACAGGGAATTCATCCCCACATGCTAGAACCTGAGTGGTCTCGGACAGTGCGGTTTCAGAGGAGCTTCCTCTCGCGTGCACTTTGAATGAACTGCCTGCCGGGATTTTCTCAAAAGACTACAGCATGGGGTTTTTCAAAGAAGAGTATATTAAAGTTTCTTAAGAGACGGCAACGCGCACGTAACAGCCCTGGTGTTTCAGGCGGCCATAAGCTACGGTAACTATTTACCATCAGATGGGCCGTATGCTTGGTTGCTACCATAGTAGAATAAAAATATAATAAAAAGTTGATTATATATTATATTTACTTAATTGAGAAATACAAAGAGATTGCCGTGTTTTCACGTATAGGGTTTAATTGGTCGACACACAGTCGAATAATGAAGTTTTAATGTAATGACATTTTATACAACAACTCCTTGTTGTAGCCTGAGTGCTAAATAATACTAATCTATTACTGAATAATAATAAGCCTCGAAGGTCGCATAAAGAACTACTCAGAAATACTGATACTTCATCTGCAGACATCATAAATAAGGAAAAACAGTACCGAAACGATTTTTTTTTTTTTTTATTTTCAATAATAACTAGCTGACCCCGCGGACTCCGTTCCAGCTCAAAATTAAATATGTCAAAGGTTTGTTTTTATTAGGTCCGCACTTTTTTGACACGTTTGACAGGTATCAGCAGTTTGTATGGGAAAATATAATTGTTGTTTTTACTACTTTCCATGCATTTTTTTTATATTTTATCACCGTTTAAACCTACCCTGGACTTCCACGAATATTTCTATACTAAAATTAGCTAAATCGGTTCAGCCGTTCTCGAGTTTTAGCGAGACTAACGAACAGCAAATAATTTATTGTTATAGATGTATATGTATAGATGTATTTTTATATGTATATTGTTATTATATATATATAAACCTACCTATTGAATCCAATTCCTTATACAAAATTACAAAGTATTTTTTTATGACAGGACCATACGAAGCAATCAACATTAAACTTTAAGAAGATTGTGGCGCAATTAAATTACTCTGTAGGTATTCTTAAATACTCGTTCTGTCTCTATTCAGAGACCTTGCATCTCCGCTCACCGAAGCGGGACAGCAATACTCTCAATCGAAATGTGGCCGTAAATATTTACGTTCCGCTCTACTCAGCTTACACAATTGTTACTTTAAAGATAAACATATATTTTCTTGTTATTCTGAAAATTCATTACAGTTCCAATGTCTTGCATATTTTATCAAATTCTTATACAAGTTGTACAATTAGGTTATGTAAATACTAGTAATAAATATTGGTTAATACCATTTCAAAGTATGAAAAAAAAAACTTTTTTGACACATTACATTTGTTAACATTCTATTAAATGTCGTACTAGTCACAAATTTCCAAAATAATAATAAATTCTTATACTACATCGGATTCATCGTCATCTGCTTCTTCCTTATCCCATTTATTTGGGGTCGTCGTAATATGTTTTTCGCTTCCATTCATCCCTGTTCGCAGTCATCGCGTTATTTACTTCCTTTCTTACCATATCATCTTTCACACAGTCCATCCATCTCTTTTTCGGCCTTCCTCTGCCCTTATAACCATCCACATTCATATGTAACACCTTTCTTAAAATATTATCCTCGTTCCTACGCATTACATGTCCATACCATGATAGACGATTACTGTTCAACCTCTCTGACACCGGCGCCACTTTCATACTTCCTCTAATGTATTCATTCTTTATCTTATCCATTCTTGTCACACCACACATCCACCTCAACATTCTCATTTCAGTTGCATGCAGTCGCCTTTACGGGCCAGCACTCTGATCCATACAAGACAGCAGGCCGGATCATGGTCTTGTAATATTTATACTACATCGGATTGTTCATACGAATAGGCTAAACTTATGTCCTTTTTTGTAAACTTCTGGTTTAACATTTACTTTTAATTAAATCATATTTACTGAGCAAAGCCACTATTTATTACTCACTAAACGATTACTTGAATGACGAGCGTGCATGGCAATAGTTGTTCATGTACGGGACTTTCATTTAATGTTAGACATAGACACCTATATAAATATACATTGTAAATAAACTTTTATATAAATATAATAGACTTTTAAAAAAAAAGTAATTCAATTGAGTTTCTTGTCCAGTTCTTCTCAATTGGATCTATATCGGTATATAGTTCGGTAACTGGACGGTAGGGAAAATAATTAAAATTATAATGTTCATAGGCGGCTAAAATGTCCTACATGAATAAATGATTTTCGAATTTGAATTTAATTCTAAAACAGACTTGTTTATAGAATGCCTAACTGGTTTGAAATATTAATATTACTTGTCTTGTTCTACGGACAAAATTTAATCTCGTTTAATTAATTATTGTAGAAAAAAAAATATAGTAACATGTTTTATGCAGCCTTAATAGAGAATAACAAGTTAACAACAACCGTTACGAGAAAAACATAGGAAAATATGTGTATAATTGCAATTTACATATGTATATGAAACTTATAGATAAATTGCAATTTCATATGATTACGAGTAGGCTCAGAGAATGCAGTCACTGGAATATTGCATCATAGAGCGCTAGACGCAAATAGTGTATGTAGAGTAGGTACCTACATCACTAGGGTTGACAACCTTTTTTGACAAAAATAAATATATTAACTAGTTTTGATAGGAAAAAAGTTAAGTATTTTTCAAATTCTATGTTTTTATTGCTCTAAAAACGTATCTTTGTGTGCTTCAAGGACGGGCAAACAATTTTATGTTATCTTTAAGATAAGATGTTGCAAAGCTTGTTTGAGAATCAACATTTAAATTTAAATAAATAAACAATTCGTTTTTAATCTTCAATTATAAACGAAACCAGCGGATCATTTTTGGACGATTTCGTCGATAGTGAGTAACATCACTCTCAACTGACATCTAACATTTCGTTCAGTAATTATAAATCGTTAACTACCCATAATGAGTATTTAGTTTTACGCATCACAGTAGAGGTTGAACAATAAGTATTTTTGCATACTCTATTTGTGTGTAAAAGTATAAAATATAATTACCAATTATTAATGTAGGATACGTTATTATAAAGTATGGTTGGCAGCCCTAGGTACATGAGTGTTGGTGAGTGCAGTGCGCAGTAGAACGACTACGACGCAGCGCGCGAGATAGCGGCGCCCGCGCCGGCTCGTAAACAATATTCCAATGTCAGGCCAACACGCAGGGATGCCGCCGACTACAACTAACATAATGAAATATTAAAATTTTATAATAAAAATTAAAATGTGTTTTAACACACACTAAACAAAAAAAAAACAACAAAACATTGCAACAATTACAACAAAATATCCCTTTACCATTTATTACTACAAAATTTAAAGACATCGGTGGGCTAGCGGTTTAGCACATCGTTTTCTGTCTGATGGTCGCGGGTTCGATTCATGAATATGATTGTTTGTATCGGTCTGGGTGTTTTCTATGTATAATATGTATTTACGTAAAAAAAAATATCTATGTACCTATATCAGTTATCTAGTACCCGTGACACAAGCTTTAGCTAGCTTAACTTGGGTCTAGATGGCGTTGTGTGAATTGTCCTGAGATTATTATTATTATTTACACTATTGTGGCATTTTCTCAGCTGTTGCTGGTTTTTTACAACAGTTATTATTATTATTTATATATGTTTTATATATCTCCCTTTTTACGGGGGTAGTACGTTCAAACATGCAGACCTTAGCCAAGCGTGGAGGAGTCTAAAAGTTATATGAGGATAATGCATGTGACGATTATTATTATTATTAAAATTACGTGTGTATGTATGTATGTCAAAGCATCCACCGAATAAGTCCATGCTCAGCACAATGCTGTAGCGGCTGTGGTGCTGCAACGTTGTTTGTCAGCACAACCTGGAGTGGCGTGTTGCTGTAGGTATCATACCATTTGTTACTCAATATTCAAATATTACAACAATATATTCAACAATTCTATTCACATTCACTTTATAAATGTCAAAGGATATTACAAATTCATACGAGAACTATAGTAAACTAAACAGGTATCGTAAAAGAACGATTTGAATATTCGTAATTAAGTTGTGACTAAGACGCTTCGATCTCTACAAAAACTATTAATATTATAGTTTTTAGTAGGCGTTACGTTCCCCCAAGAAGGGAGAAAACGGGTTCCGAGCGGCGGTCGTCTAGTATCTATCCACCTACTGTTAATTTGCATAAATTCCTTGGCTATTATTTTTACTAATGGAAATAATATCAAGGTAGTTAACATACTAGTTTTGTCAGCAATAAAAACATTCATAAATGTTAATTTATACGTGTGAATTTTTAATTCAATAAACACAGTAGAGTTGTGCCTAGCCATTTAAGTATAACTCTGTCGTCTATAGTAAATAACTTTTTATTTTCTAAATATAACCTCTCAGGAGATACTTATGTTCATTAATCACCTAGCACACCTATTATTGAATACCAATTTTTTTTTATACTACAATGGTAGCAATCAGGCAGGTATCACGTGCGCGTTGCCGACCCTTAAAAAACCTTAATATACCCTTCTTGTAAAACCCCATGCTGTAGTCTCGTAGGAAAACCTCGGCAGGAAGTTCATTCCACAATCTAAGTGTACGCGAGAGGAAGCTCCTCTGAAACCGCACTGTTCGGGACCACTTAAGTTCTAGCGTGTGGGGATGAATTCCCTGTCGATGGTGAGCGGTGCGGTGGTAAAAGGTGGCCGTCGGCATGTCGTACAATTCAATTAACTATGGAGAAAGAAGCCATGAATATACTTAAGTAGGTATATTGTAATCATACGGCACTCTTAACAATAATCATAAATAATTCTCACAATACTCAATATTTATTGCATTCCATAATATTACAATGAAAGATGTTCTCAATTGGTTTTAGATCATTATGGACCGTGTTAGGGCACGGAAACATAACATTACTATTATTATAACTAACTATAACATATAATTTAATATTATTCATACATTTATCTATTACAATATAACATTAATTAAATATTACATAAAAACTAAAATATATCATTTAAATATTCGCTTACATTGTAATATTGTTTTTTAAATAGTAAATCCTTTAAGTATTTTATAAATAGACTATTCTTATTCGAAGTTCTTATAGAAGTTGGGTGTTGGTTAAATATTTTACCAGACCATACCAATGGGCCACTAGTATGTAATTTGAGACGAGAGGTGGGTAATTGTAATTTTTTATCATATCTACGTGCTCTCGCAACTTGTACAGTTCCGGATATTTTTTTACAAATTTGCACACTTCCAAAATATAAATGCAGGCAGTATTTTATTTGTTATAAAATAATGTTTACAGCTATCTCGGCTTATTATGTTAAATTTTATTCGTATTAATTGCTTCTGGAGAGTGAAAAGATCTAAATTTATTATTGTTTGAACGAAGTTTATATCTGAAAGTGAAGTGTTCTCCATCCTAAGGTTGCCTGGAAGAAATCGTTATTTAGTGATAAGGCCGCTCATTGTTTCATTTAGGTTTTATTGTATTTTTTTTTTCATTTTTGTACAAGTATTTTTTTTTTCTGCGAAAAAAATTTGTTTGTCATACATTAATTTTATTTAAACGTTCGCTAGCGATCTTAACTAATTCTGTTGGCATTTTATTTAATACTAGCTGTACCCGCGACTTCGTCCGCGTGGAATTTAACTTTATTTTTATAAAATAAAAGTAGCCTAAGTTACTCCTTGTTACATCAGCTACCTGCCAAAAAAAGTCCCGTCAAAATCGGTCCAGCCATTTCAGACTGACAAGAAGCCAGAACAAACAAACCGACAAAAATTGTAAAAAAAGTTATTTTGGTGTATGGACCGTATTTATATTTTCTTATTTATTTATTTCAATAATAGAAACAGACACTCCATTTTATTTTTTTTTTGGCAAAGGATACAATGTATCTTTCTAAATCATCTAAAAATAAAATAGCCACTTTAGTGGCTTATAATATTGACTACATGAACAGTTTACATGGTAAACTTAAACATAAAAATACTGACATAACAAATAATTCTATTAATATTTGTGACATAAATACTATGACTGCAGATTTAAACTGCTCACAAAGACAAAGGGAAAGCAATCAGAATTAATAATTGTTCATCAGAACATACAAAGTTTTCCCGGCAGCGAGTTAATTATACAATTATTTTTAGAAAAGTATAATATTGATATTGTCTGTTTCACAGAACATTGGCTTAAAGAGAGCAATATGATGTTCAATTTAAATAATTATAACGTTGTCAGCTGCTTCAATAGAAAGTCAGTTAACAGAGGTCTATGATAATTGCAAGATATAATTTGTATGTGTAGATGAATAGAGATGTTGAACGTGTCGTAATTTCGTCAACTGTGATATGTGTAAGGTGACAGCCCTGGTTGTGCGGCCACACGCGTCACTTACAGAACTCACCTCAAGTGTCATTTATTCAGCGGCGAACACAACAACACAGACAGACGGTACTCAGGTAACCCGCAACTAAATACTACATTATTACACTTGTTTTTCTCACGAAATATTTGTCTGTACAAGTGAACAATTGTGTTATAGTAAACAGCGATACGGGGGGGGAGGGGGGGGGGAAGGGGGATTGGTAGTAACTAGCTACACGCCCCGTCTTCGCACGGGTGTACATGTATTATATATATAAACCTTCCTCTAGAATCACTCTATCTATTAAAGAAAACCGCTTCAAAATCCGTTGCGTAGTTTTAAAGATTTAAGCTTACATAGCGATGGACAGCGACTTTGTTTTATACTATGTAATAATGTAAATTAATAATCCCATTGTAATGTACCATGTCAGGTTGACCTCCACGCGGTTCCCCCTGGAAACTAACTGGGCTATCTGACCTGACCTTATGTTCATCTTATCATCCTGCACTGGTGCCCCGCCAGCGTAAACCGTTAGTGCAGGCGGGTGCACCATTCCATTATAATCCACTAAAAAAACAGTTTTTCGATACGTAAGTATGAATATATACAGCGGGCCTTGGCCGGCCAATTATCTATACCATATAAATAAAATTGGACTGTCTGTTTGTAATATTGAAATAACAGTTTTTACTACATGCATAAGAATATAAATACGGCACATACACCAAAATAACATTTTCTACAATTTTTCTCTGTCTGTTTATTCCGGCTAATCTCTGTAATGGCTGGACCGATTTTGACGGGACTTTTATTGGCAGGTAGCTGATGTAATAAGGAGTAAGTTAGATTACTTTTATTTTAAAAAGTTCTTAAATAAAGTTTCCACGCGGACGAAGTCGCGAGCACAACTCGTGTACCATACATTACATTACGCGGCCCCGCTGTTATCGTCTGATTGCGCAAACCAACCATTTTGATAAGAGTGGCGCACAGCAGTACAGATTTGAGCCCACTCCAAACCATTATATTAATCCAAATATATTATACACTTAACTTGATAAGTGGTTACACGTTCACACGTCCGCGCCTCGTGTCCGCTGCAGCAACAACTCCTCACACAAATATCATTAAACTGTGTCGCTTATTGTGCACTTCCTAGTTTCGTCACTATAATTAAAATAATTTTCTTGAGCAACAATAGAGATCACGGAATATGCAACATTCCGACATATTGTACGAGATTAGGTACACTCAGTAACTGCACGCAATGCGCGACCGCGCCAAATATAACAATCGAATAGAAAGTATGAAGTGGCCAATATCGACTTAAATCGTTAGTATTGGAAAGCAAAACATAAAATAAAAATAAAATTGTAGTGTCTGTTTGTAATATTGAAATAACTGTTGTTTACTACATGCATATGAATATAAATACGGTACATACACCATAACAACATTTTTTACAATTTTTAGCTGTCTGTTTGTTCCGGCTAATCTCTGAAATGGCTGGACCGATTTTGACGAGACTTTTATTGGCAAGTAGCTGATGTACTAAGGAGTAACTTATATATATACAGCTAAACGAAGCATATTTACATACATATGTACAATTACCTACAAATGATACAGTAGTGTTAGCAGTAGTTTTTTTTATGTAATTAGAATTGTAAACAAGCGGCCACCTGATGGTAAACGGTAACCGTCGCTTATATCCGTGAACATCATCACGGATATTTCGTTATCATGTGTCGCCCATGATACCAGCCATACGTTCCCATTCTGTAAGACAAAGATGTTATTACTTATATCCTACAATACCATTGCTTAATCTCATCTCCACTTCGATCGTCCAATTCAAACGGGGATCGAAATTACGATGGCCTGAACCGAGGTTCGAACCCCTAGCGGTACCCTCAGACTAAAGTCGTATCCGTCAGGCAGGAGTTGGCCTTCAGCCGCTCCATAAGTCCTTCCTTTGGTTTGGAGTGCCATCTGCACTCGCCCCCTATCGTCCGGTAAAACTGTAAAGGCCAGCTGCAGCAAAAACCATTAGAGTAGTCCGAAATCTCATCCAACAATCGAAACAGCTAACAAAGCTATCTGGGACTGAGTTACTTTTTAGAAAGTGTACCTTGGTAACGATTCCAATAGACTAATGATGATGATCACACTCATTATAAATGATGCCACTGAAGACTGTAAGTGTGAATTAGTAGATAGGTCAGCATTCAGAACGGTTACTCTATTCTCACAAATTTGAATTTAAAAATGAATCTGTATTATTGTAAACATGTACAATATTTATTTGAAAAGAATACGAGCTGAGTTTCTTGTCAGTTCTCATCTCGAAATCATTCCGAACTGACGGTAGATTTGATATATCATAAGAGTCTGTAATAGGCCTACATGAATAAATATATTTTTAATTTGAATTGGATGCGCAGCGCCACTAATGTTGCACAGAAGGTGTTCTGTGATGACAAAAAAATATTATAGTTTAGACCAATATCTTTTATGAACTGTACTTATATTCTAACACACTTGTATTATTGTTTTATGAATAAACTAGTTACTCGCCCCGGCTTCGCCCGGGTGTACATGTATTAGACAGAGACAACTTCCCCCAGAATCAGACTCTATCTATAAAAACAAACCGCTTCAAAATCCGTTGCGTAGTTTTAAAGATTTAAGCATACATAGGGACGGACAGAAGGCGACAGCGACTTTGTTTTATACTGTGACTAATGACATTAGGTGGGTATTTGGTTAATGATTATTCGCTAGATATGACCACGAACATTGTATCTGTTCACATCATTGTTTACTACTCGTAACTAGATAATTGTATTGTAGTATTTACTGTATTACCTGCAGCGCTGCGTCTACTACCTACTTGAGTATCACACAATACTAGTTGCATATACTTGACGTCATTCATTACATCTAAAGATTAGATGTAACGAATGACATTAGTATACAAATATATACATAGCTGTCCCGGAAAATGTTGTTTTGCCCTATAAAAAAATAGGGGTTGGTGATAGAACGGTGTAAATTTAGGGTTGTATGTATTTTTAAATAATAATAAAGTGAAATAAAATATTATGTCGAAAAAATTAAAAAAATATATTTAGGGGTGGGTGTATTAGCCGATTCTCAGACCTACTGAAGATGCATATAAAATTTCTTAAAAATCGATCAAACCGTTTGGAGGAGTATGGTAACTAACATTGTGACACGAGAATTTTATATATATAAGATAAATAGAATAGAATAGAATAGAAAATCATTTATTCATATAAACTTAATTTAAGCACTTTTGAATAGTCATAACAATTTTTTTTTACCTACCGCTCGTTCGGAAAGCTGTCCCATCACAAGAAGAACGAGCAAGAAACTTGTGTGTTGCTCTTTTAAATAATACTTGTAAGTTTACATTTACAAATCGAAACGTGTGAATGCAAACTACCAACCAGTACTAATTTTTTGGATCAAATATAAATATACAATAAGATTAAATCAGTCGTAGTGATAAGTGCAGACCAGTCCCTACAAGCAGCACTCGTTCACGAGTAAAATAAAATAAAGTTGTCGCAGTTGTCTGTGCGCTTGTATCTTTTAAATTACGCAACGATTTACATGCTGTTTTCAATAGTAACAGGCAACATGATGTGGAGTAGATAGAGTGATTTATAGTTTATAAAAAATAAATGTGTTGCACACACATAGAAATGAACAAGCCGAGAAACTCTAATATTTCTAATGCATCCGTGAAAAGCCGTGTCGCTAGTTTATATCAAAATACTGTGAACTTATTTAAAATGGTTAGTCATAGGTGACTCAGTCAGAAAACAAATAATTACTTCAATTGTAGCAGGTGCTTTAACTCACTAACATACATACATACTCGTATTACGTACGTACAGACGCAACAACATATTTACTTTCTTACATTTTTAAATGACTATCACTTTGGTTGTAGTACCATTACAAAGTTTATTTGAATGAATATTATATATATTTAGTTATTATTCTTTGTAAATTACGTAGCGATATAGTATTGGTTAATTTTGTACCTCCTTGGACTGGAGCCTGTTTTAAGTCAAAGTTTCTATAACTAATGACTTCCGATTCCTGCGACACAAGCCTTGAGCTTAGTTAAATATTTTGTCTATAACCATTGATGTAAAGTGTACAAATAAATAAATAAAATTTTTTTTGGAAAAATATTGTAATAAATATTAGAAACTATATGTAGTTTTACTGAAGATGCAATTGCATATCCAACGAAATTAGAATGAACTCAACACGAAAGTATTGAAAGAAAGTCATCGTAAACGGTTGTCGGCTGGTGAATGTGCTGCGTATGCATGTAGGAATGAAAATAATACAAAATCTAATTGACATCATATATTTTACATACATAGGATACATCTAATATATTTTAGTTATTATATTATATTTTTTAAGCTTTTTAATTTTAGCTTCTTAGTTGTATAATTAAGTTATGTAAATAAGTTGTTTTATATATCAGACTTTACTTCTATTGACAATGTTTTTTAGTCGATTATAATGTTATGATACGATATTTGATATTTTTTCTACACATTTGTGTGCATCTTAAGTACAATCTAAACTTGACCTGGTGGATGCTGGAGTTGCAATCTCTAGACTGGACAGAAGTCAGTCTAAAGTTGCAGAGATATGGGTGTTCGACAGTCCCGCAATTTCAAACGAGTAATATTTATTGACTAGCATTTGCCCGCGGCTTCGCTCGCGTTAATTTATCCCCTTAGGGGTGGAATTTATCAAAATCCTATCTTAGGGGATGCCTACGTCATAGTAGTTTTATGTACGCAAAATCTCTGCCCGATCGGTTTAAAATTGATAAAGTTTCATACAAACTTTCATCCCCTATTTTATCCCCTTGGGGGTAGAATTAATCAAAATCCTTTCTTAGCGGATGTCTAATTCATAACATCTGTCTGCATGCCAATTTTCAGCCCGATCCGTCCAGTGATATGGGCTGTGCGTTGATAGATCACTATGTCAGTCACCTTTGAGTTATATATTTAGCTGGACACTGTTAAATTTTGAGATTATTATAAGTACCGTATTGTGACATGAATTCTCTGTACACGCAATATAGATATTTGAGCAGAATTTTTTTAAAGACATTTTACTTCTAGCTGTACTCCCGACTTGGTCCGCGTGGAATTTTGCAACATTACTTTATTTTTGTAATATAAAATATTTTTCCTAAAATAAAAGTAGCCTAAGTTACTCCTTATTGCATCAGCTACCTACCAATAAAAGTTCCGTCAAAATCGGTCCAGCCATTTCAGAGATTAGCCGAAACAAACAGACAGACAGACGGACAGAGAGACAAAAATTGTAAAAAATGTTATATTTATGTATGTACCGAATTTATATTCATATGCATAGAGTACAAAACAATTATTTCAATATTACAAACAGACACTCCAATTTTATTTATATGTATAGATTACGATACACATCCTATGTGGTTGTAGCCCACTCATGCATAAACGAAATATCTCCTTTGGAAAGTTTACATTATTTCCCGAGGATTCTTCAATTCTTGTCTCTGACGGGTCTAGGTAGCGAACTCTGAATAAGGACGAGCATAATAGATCTATGCAGGTCGCAGTGCATCACCTGACAATAACCCAAACAACCCAATAAAAATAACTATTACAATATTATGTAATCTGTGCTATTACTATCGAAATCTGTTTTATGTCTGTAATTTGTGAAGACAAGGTAAATGGTATCAAATGATTAGCAGATAAGTCACAACAATAACATGAACCATCTTTATTGTTATAACCTCTAGTTTCACCTTTATAGACTGCTCTATTTATTGACATAACGACGTAAGTTCATGTATGTTGCCTATGTTGCCACTTACCATCAGGTTGATCGTCACGTAGGAGCTTACTCTAGTTAATAATAGTAATATCTCAGGACAATTTACACAGAGCCATCTAGTCCCACGCTAAGCAGAGCTTGTGTTATGGGTAATAGACAATTGATATTTTTTTGTAAATAAATACATATTATACATACAAAACCCATACAAACAATCATACTCATGAATACAAATGTTTGTACCGTGCGAGAAATCGAACTCATGACCATCGGATAGTAAAGCAGTGTGCTAAACCACTAGACCACCGAGGCTGTCGAACACTAGTTGTTCTCTTGTCTCTAGTTTTATGTATGTGAGTTCTCTTTTACTTTCTTATCTTCTCTTCATTCTCTTCCACTACTTCCACTGACCTTCCTATACTGTTTATCATATATTACATAGTATCTGTCCGTCCCTATGTATACTTAAATCTTTATAACTACGCAACAACTTGTATATATAATACATGTATACCCGTGCGAAGCCGGGGCGAGTAACTAGTGATTTATTAACTAGATCTAGATCATCATCACAACAAGAACCAGTAAGAAACTTGCGTGTTGCTCTTTTAAATAATTTTATTATTACTTTACATTTTTAAGTTTAAGTGTGTGAATACAAACCACCAATTAGCACTAATTCAATTAAATACTCAAATAGAAAAAATATTAAATATACAACCAACTGGTTAAACAACTAAATAAGAGGAAATCAGTCGTAGTGATTAGAGCAGACCAGTCCCTACAAGCAGCACCCGTTCACGAGTATGACGGATGAGCCAGCCATCACTATGTAATTATTATTAGTAACGTAGAACTTTAATTAATATTATTGACATGTGTAATAGTAGCAACATGATCTTATGTCTTGTAACTCAGAGCATGGTACGGTCACCTAGATATATGTGAACAGTTAGTGTAATACGTATAATTAATAAAAATCACGGGATCTTACCACGTTTTATGTTTATTTGCTGAGTTCCCGATATTTCGGTAGTGTTTCGACCACCATGATCACGGGTAAACTGGGTAAATATCTCGGGAGCTCAGCAAATAAACATAAAACGTGGTAAGATCCCGTGATTTTTACTAATTATACGTATAAACAATGACCGCGTCAAGTTTAAAACAATTAGTGTAATTAATTAAGTATTAGAATTGTATAAAATTACGATAGATTTTTATTGCTGTATCTTATGTTGGTAATCCTTAAAAATAACATATAAATAAAAGTGGAGTGTCTGTTTGTAACATTGAAATAACCGTTTTTTACTACATGCATATGAATATAAATACGGTACATACACCAAAATAACATTTTTTACAATTTTTGTCTGTCTATCTGTTCGTTCCGGCTAATCTCTGAAATGGCTGGACCGATTTTGACGGGAATTTTTTTGGCAGGTAACTGATATAATAAGGAGTAACTTAGGCTACTTTTATTTTAGAAAAATAAAGTTAAATTCCACGCGGCGAAATCGCGGGAACAGCTAGTACATAAATAAAAGCGACGCCGCGACGTGGCGACGCTGCTTGACCGTCGCGTGGCGTGGTGGACGGTCACATGTAACTCGCAGCATCGTTGTGTATATAAGTGCATCACTCCGATCAGTCACGCGAGTCCTATACCTACACCTATATAGATAGCTATTCAATAGATCTGTGGCGACGTTGGCAGGTCCGGTGTTAGATTGGTTACGTGATCACTGAGAAATGTTTGTAAACACACCATATATGTAAAAGTCTTACGACCTCGACACACCGACACTCAATATCAGTGAGAGTTACATTTATGACGTAACATTCAGACATTTTTAGAACATATTTTTACTAACTAGTTCATTTTTATGACACAAAGAACTCATTCAAATTTTTTTTATGGATAATATATATTTTTTTTATGTATAACAATGGACTGGAAAAGCCAACCCCGCATAGAGTGGGACCGAGGTAAGAGGAAGTATGTAAATTAAATATTGTAATGGGTGAAAACTGTGATTGGTACAGTTTATGCTGTAAATAATATAAATGACGTAGTGGAGTAACTTGAAACAGTCATGCTCGCTATAAAGTTCAAACTTGTGGCGGCGTGGTGGGCCGGGTCGATGTGCTCCCTCTAATATGGTTGAGTGCAATGACGGCTGGCTTATCCGTCATACTCGTGCACGGGTGCTGCTTGTGGTGACTGGTCTGTTCAGGTTGCGAACACTGATTTGATTTTTTATTTTTTTTTTATATAGCATATGCTGGTGGTCACTCTATTCTCCCAAATTTGAATTTAAATGAAATAGTATTATTGTAAATATGTACAACATTAAAAAAAAAATACGAGCTGAGTTTCTTGTCAGTTCTTCTCATCTCGAAATCATTCCGAACTGACGGTAGATTTCACATATCATAAGAGTCTGTAATAGACCTACATGAATAAGGATATTTTGAATTTTGAATTTGAATTTTTTAATTTTGAAGAAGAAGAAGATAATAATGGAATGCCCGCCTGCGCTAACGGTTTACGCTGGCGGGGCACCAGTGGAGGATGACTGAGGACTGAGGATGAGATCAGGTGAGTTAGCCCATCGAAACAAATTGACCAGGAATTTATCACGATAACTTCAGGGGGAACCACGTGGAGGTCGACCTGACTTTGATAGTTGCGGTGCACGCCGTCGGCCCCAGTCGGATCGGTAAAAGTGTAATAAAATTATTAATTTGCGTTTCGCTCCTAATACTAGCGAGCGTACACCGGTAGCGTAAACTGTATTGAAAGGAGATCACAATGTAAATTCACATAAATAAAAAAAAATGTGTCCATGAACCATGTGTGTTTGTCTGTTATCTCCGTAACGTGGTATTAACTTAGTCATACTATATGTATGTATCCACATTGTTTTCGTCCGACTTTTTCTGCACAATATTTCCGTCGTGGATCAATTCCGTGGGAACATTCGTTTCGTTACCGGTTCGAGTCGCCTCGGACTCGATAAGGGTGACAATTTATTATTTAATTGCGACCACCGACCAATTATATGGAGCAAATCACTACATAATATAAAACAAAGTCGCTGTCGCTGTCTGTCCGTCCCTAAATAAATAGGCTTAAAAATTTAAAACTACGCAACGGATTTGTTGCGGTTTTTGATTGATACAAATACGTAGATTTTTTTCTCGTAAATACATACATGTTATACATAGAAAATACCCAGACCGATACAAACAATCATACTCATGAATACGAATGTTCGTTCCGTGCGAGGACTGAACCTGCGACCACTGGAAGTAAGGAGGTGTGCTAAACCGCTGGACCACCGAGGACATCATCATTACATAGTATAAAACAAAGTCATTGTCGCTGTCTGTCCCTATATATGCTTAAATCTTATAACTACGCAACGGATTTGATGCGGTTTTAATTTAATAGATAGAGTGATTCAAGAGGAAGTTTTATATGTATAATACATGCATAATATTGTAGAGAAACACTGATCAATTTAGAGGTATCTAATATGATGTCGTAAATAAACATATTTTTTTGTGCTTATATTGCACACTTTAAGGTCGACAAAAAAGTCTGCGATGATATATGTCTGTCTTTTTAGTATCAACATTGCACCCGTGCGAAGCCGGGGCGGGTCGGTAGTATATATTAAACCTTTTATGGTGATTACTTCGTATGTACCGGATATAAGAGACGATTTGTTTACTTCTAGCGTTCTCTTGCGTGAACGCAACTCGAGTGGTTAAAACATTACGCCGTTCTGATTATTTTAATCCAAGGTGACTATACACGAATTTGGCCTTTCTACAGCGCGTTGCCACAACGCTCAGTTATGTCACAGGCCACACATTATTCGTCACAATGCTCCACTCTACATTTTTGATTACGTCTTTGTAATTCTCTTGACATAATAGCTATGATAAGAAATTATAGAAAATTAGGTTTCTTTGCACTTAAAAGTACATATATTGTAATTTCACAAATAAACATATAGTATTGTATTTGACACGATTCAACATTGATCCGAGATCGTGCGAAGTATATCTACTATCTACCTGTAAGTAATACATATGATATATCTATATATATAAATAAAATTGGAGTGTCTGTTTGTAATATTGAAATAACCGTTTTTTACTACATGCATATGAATATAAATACACCAAAATTACATTTTCTTCAATTTTTGTCTGTCTGTCAGTCGGTCGGTTTGTTCCGGCTAATCTCTGAAATGGCTGGACCGATTTTGACGGGACTTTTTTTTGGTAGGTAGCTGATGTAATAAGGAGTACCTTTGACTAGTTTTTTTTAGTAAAATAAAGTTAAATTCCACGCGGACGAAGTCGCGGGTACAGCTAGTAGTACTACATAATAAAATTATAACAGTATTTAGAGATTAGAAAGATATATTGATATATGACAGTAGGTCTCTTATCGATGTAGGGGGCTGCTGAGCCAGGTTCGGTTCGGTTTGTTTATAGCAAATGATGAAAGTTGGTTCATAAATTACTTAACTAATATTTGTTGTATATGTCGCGGTAAGAGTAGCGCGGTGAGTTCAGTACGATGCGTCAATGTGTGTCAGACAGTTAGATTCTATTTATATTTACATATAAATCATATATTAAACATATACCCGATTTATATGTAAAGACTAGCTGTACCCGCGACTTCTTCGCATGGAATATAACTTTATTTTTCTAAAATAAAAGTAGCCTAAGTTACTCCTTATTATATCAGCTACCTGCCAAAAAAAGTTTCGTCAAAATCGGTACAGCTATTTCAGAGATTAGCCGGAACAAACAGACAGACAAACAAAAATGGTAAAAAATATTATTTTGGTGTATGTATTTATATTCATAAGCATGTAGTAAAATACGGTTATTTCAATATTACAAACAGACACTCCAATTTTATTTATATGCATAGATTTAGTGTGTATTAAACATACAAACAATTTATATGTAAATATAAATCGTAGATACTGTATTCTAATATTACTAATCTACTAAATATTAAAAACAAAAGTTTATGAGTATGAACGAATACATCGACTCATAGATGTTTGTGACTCCTTCACCCAAAAACTACTGAACGAACTGTGATGAAACATTACAATAATATTTTGCTAAGCTTTAGAGGAAACGCCATTGTATATCCTATGTGGTTGTAGCCCACTTACTCAAGTATATACACTCTTTCCTGAGGAGATAAAAACCATCGCTCCTAAGAATATCCTTCAATTCTTGTCCCTGACGGGTCTAGGTAGCGAACTTTGAAATATGGCGAGCACAATAGATCTCTGTAGGTCGCTATTTTTTTAATTGATGATAATGGAATGTGGCTCCCTCCTGCACACTGTTTATGGTTTACTGGCCGGGCTCCAGTGGAGGATGATAAGATGAACATGAGGTCAGGGCAGTTAGCCCATCGTGATAAATTCACCAAGAATTTATCACGATGGTTTCCATGGGGAACCACGTGGAGGTCAACCTGATATGGTGAATTGCTAGTAATGATATTATCAGTCCGCATTGCTAACAATCCCCTTCCCTCTGCACTTGCTATTGTACATAATAATTTTGAATTGTTTGGATGTAACATACATGCAGTGCTAGTAAATATAGTATGTATGTACTATAAAGGAATATATAAAACATTGTGCTCTACAAATGTTCCAAAATTCATAGAGTCTGAAAGCAGCTGTTTACATTAGTCCTTTCAAAACTGGCGTGCACAGTTGCAGACTTAACATATCATTTAAAACGATTTTATAATTTCCTATTGAAAACGATCGTACTCATTTGTTCACTTATAAACTACTCAATTTAGTATTACTCATTTGTTTAAAAAAAATTAAGGCTAAATGTTTCCCCTATCGCTATACGTCAGTTGGTCATTTTTTTTTTTTTTTTTTTTTTTTTTATTTATCTTGGAGAAAATCCTTCATGGAGACCCGCCGGCCCCGGGGAAGCCCGCGGGTACTGTGAGACTCCTACTCACTAAAAACTCCAAGGTATCCCGACGAAGCGCCTATAGCCGGAGTCGCGAGATCGAATGTCAGTCCACCACAACTCCGGCGGCGTCGGCCCGCTTTAGTTTGCGGGCCCCTTCGCTTTTATTTTGGGTGTCCACCCCACCTATTGTCAGTTTTTTTTTATGGATGTTAATGGAATGGAGCACCCGCCTGCGCTATCGGTTTACGCTGGCGGGGCACCAGTGGAGGATGACAAGATGAGCATGAGGTCAGGTCAGTTAGCCCAACGTGGTAAATTCGCCATGAATTTATCACGATGGTTTCCAGGGGGAACCGTGTGGAGGTCAACCTGACATAGTACATTGCTAGTATTGGGTCATGAGTCCACATTACTAACAATTCCCTTCCTCCCAACACCTATTGTCAGTTGGTCAGACCTATACCAACTGACATAGTTTATTATACATCAGAACACATAGGCTATAAATTCCATGCAGGTGAAACCGCAGGCACAGCTAGGTCATATTACCAATGTCAGTGGCTATTTATTTACAACGTATTGATGACAATGTATTCATTTAAATTTGAGACAAAAACTCAACTCTCACTTCCATAATGGCGCGTGAAGGCCACCGCGTATTTTGTTATTTATCTGACATTTTCATTTTAAATATATACCTCATGATGCAAGCTATATTACGCATTGTTACAAAAAGTTACTCGTATTCGATTGCCGTTGGGAAAGTACAAATATAGATCTTTGTCTATACATATAAATAACATTGGAGTGTCTGTTTGTAATATAGAAATAATAACGGTACATACACCAAAATGACATTTTTTACAATTTTTGTCTGTCTGTCTGTTTGTTGCGGTTAATCTCTAAAATGGTTGGACCGATTTTGACGGGGCATTATTTGGTAGGTAGGTGATGTAATAAAGAGTAACTTAGGTTACTTTTATTTTAGAAAAATAAAGTTAAATTCCACGCGGAAGAAGTCGCGGGAAGAGGTAGTTAATAATAATAATAGTCGCTGCCAGTATCTTCGGAACGTTGCCTAAAGGGACCCCTTTTAATAATATATTTTAGTCATCATATTATATATATTTTTTAACCTTTTTAATTTTAGGGTCTTAGTTGTACAGTATTGATATTCATATGCATGTAGTAAAAAACGGTTATTTCAATATTACAAACAGACATTCCAATTTTATTCATATGTATAGATACTGCTATGAACGTAATAAAGTGAGCTAAGAATAAACAGTTCTGTAGTTAATTCTTACAGTCTTGACATCTCAGAATTCCTTATATTAATTAATTCATCGTAAACCATATTAATAACGTCATGTTGGGGAATCATGCAGATTTTTTTTTGTTGTTATAATTATAAAATGTTCCGATGGTGTCAACCTTGTCTAATGGGGGGAAGAGGACTGTTAGTAATGTGGACTGATAACCCCATTGCTAGCAATGTATGGTACATTGCTAGCAATGGGGTTATCAAGTTTGCGGGTTTACCGCTTAAAAGAATCCATTTATCGTATCTCCTCAGTTTCAAGACACTCTCCTTGATGTGAAGCCAAATCTCGAGGTCCTTGGCGTTGATATATCCAGTGACGTTCAGTTTTGCAGTCATTTGGAGGACAAGGCTAAAATAGCCTCAAAAAAGCTTGGTGTGCTCAGTAGAGTGAGACGGTATTTCACGGCGGCCCATCGCTTGCAATTATACAAGGCACAGATCCGGCCGCATATGGAATACTGTTCTCATCTCTGGGCGGGAGCACTACAATACCAGCTACTTCCATTTGACCGCATTCAGAACCGAGCAGCCAGTATCATTGGTAATCAACGTCTATGTGACAGACTCGACCCTTTGGCTTTGCGGCGAGATATTGCATCTCTGTGCATTTTCTACCTCTACACGTTTGTCCCCTATGTTATAAAAAAAAAATATCAGGTCGACCTCCACGCGGTTCCCCCTGGAAACCATCGTGATAAATTCCTGGTGAATTTGTCACGATGGGCTAACTGACCTGACCTCATGCTCATCTTATCATCCTCCACTGGTGTCCCGCCAGCGTAAACCGTTAGCGCAGGCGGGTGCACCATTCCATTATCATCCTTAAAAAAAACCTTGTCTAATGTAATTTAATAATATATAAACGACTTTGAAACATGATCACATATTACAATTCATTAGAAATTGAACTGTTTCAAAGTATGCTTTGTGAAGGTGAGTGTTAGCGAAATCTATGAGTCGTTCGATACTCTCGTCACGCACACGATATGTTAACGACGAGTAAACGTACATTGAGATCGATTAAGAATTTTATTAGACAATTAGGTATTATTTTGACCGATTACCAATATTAATAATAATCTCAGGACAATTCACACAGCGCCATCTAGAACCAAATTAAGATAGCTAAAGCTTGTGTTATGGGTACTGGATAATTGATACAAATACATTGATTTTTTTTCGTAAATACATATATAATATACATAGAATACCGACCGATACAAACAATGATATTCATGAATACAAATGTTTGTGCCGTGCGAGGAATCGAACCCGCGACCATCAGACGTAAAGCGGTGTGTTAAGCCGCTAGACCACCGAGGTCGTCATAATTATATATCATTGAAAATTAATAATGTACCGAAAAATCAACCAGCAAGAGAACCAGTTAGTGCGCAACCCTAATTTTATATTTAGATTAATTTAAAAAATTACTTGAATGACGAGCGTGCATGGCAATAGTTTTTCATGCACCGGATTTTCATCTAATGTTAGACATAGACACATATATAAATAGTAAATAAACTGGCATTTAAAATATAAATAGTAATTCAATTAAGTTCTTTGCCAGTTCTTCTCAATTTGGATCTGGACGGTAGGGAAAAAATATCATATAAAAAATGTTACGTTCATAAGCGGCTAAAATGTCATACCTGATTAATTATTTTTGAATTTGAATTTGAATTTATTGTCCATGAGTGATAGGTAATGCAAAATGATCGGCGTTACATCACAGGTGGTAGCTGGTGGCATAATGAGTACTGAGAAACAACTTGTTTATCATCGAATTCCGCGCACACTATTATAATATATCCTCTAACTTGATTTATTCATGTAATACGTTTCTCAATCTTTTACATTTGTTGATAATAAAAAACGTCAATCTTGTACTTAAACAGCTTATTTTATTACGGCTGTTACTAATTATTATATTAGATATTAGAAATGACCAGCAGTTAATAGAGTGGAGGCCCTTTCAGCTTATAGCGATATACTAGTTTTTAAGTTAAGTGTTGCGATCACTGATTAGTTTTTTTTTCAATAGCATAAGCTGGTGGTCACTCTATTCTCCCAAATTTGAATTTAAATTAATCTGTATTATTGTAAATATGTACAACATTAAAAAAAAATACGAGCTGAGTTTCTTGTCAGTTCTCATCTCGAAATCATTCCGAACTTGCGGTAGATTTGACATATCATAAGAGTCTATAATAGACTTACATGAATAATTAATATTTTGAATCTGAATTTGAATTTTGATTTTAAGTTTTCTATATTTTTACTCTGTACAGCATCTTAATGCTAAATAACTTATTATTATTATGTAATATTATGTTATCTGTGTTATTATTATTACTATTTACACTATCACATATATAAATCGTAGATCAATTAACTTGTCACAAGTGTCTATATTGCACCTACACGAATAAAGATATTTGGAATTTAAATTTGTCAAAATTCATATAATATATTCACATTGACAGTTTGTATTTTCTGTCACCATTCAACAATATTTAAATGCATAATTTACTAATTATTGCGCTATTACAGACAGAGGTTATGAGTTGTCTTATATGAGTCCTACACGTGGAACTGACAAGTGCTGTTTATGAAACACTGCAATATATATAATAATACCTACCTCCTGTTCCACTTACATATACATACTTCGGCGAACACATCTGATGTAATTGAAGAATTTATTTAAATCAATAAAAATTGTAACAATAATAATATCAGGATAATTCACACAGCGGCATCTAGACCCAAGTTGGTGGCTAAAGCTTTTATTATGGGCACTAGATAACTGATACAAATACAAATATTTTTTTCGTAAATACATAGAAGATACAAACAATACATACTCATGAATATAAATGTTTGTGCCGTGCGAGGAATCGAACCCGCGACCATCGGAAGAAAAGATGTCCTTAACCGGAAGACCACCGAGGCCATCAAAAAAAAAACAATAATATGTTTGGATCCTAAACAACTACATTAGTTTATAAAAAAACTGTGTTGCAATAATTTTTGCCTATCCCCAGAACAAGGTATACATTTAAACGAAAATAGGCACATCTCGTAGGAACACAATATTGTTGTGCTAAACTTATAAAATAATGCAAGCATGCAGACAGTGGATGTGTGTGTGGAATTAGTGGTGTATTTATTCAGTGGGTGTGCTGAAATGTTATATTTATACCAACTGTACTCGCGACTTCGTCCGCTTGGAATTTAACTTTATTTTTCGAAAATAAAAGTGGCCTAAGTTACTCCTTATTACATCAGCTACCTGCCAATAAAAATCGCGTCAAAATCGGTCCAGTCATTTCAGAGATTAGCCGGAACAAACAGACAGACTATGACAACAGACAAGTATGTATGTATATATACATATAAATAAATTTGGAGTGTCTGTTTGTAAATGTGAACGTGGGGAGTCAATTTACCAGCGGTTCCCTTGGCATCCACCTGAGTTGCCACCTACTTGCATCGCGCCGGATATGTTGGATATGACTGAGTTCACCTTTCAAATATTCACAGTCTAGTGGGCGAGGTATTACCAAACTACCAACTCAGGTTGCAAGCGTCCCCCCCCCCCCCCCCCCCCGCCCGCGCCCGCGCCGCTACAGATGTCCATGGCAGTGGCACTATGTTATTTTTATAGTCTGTGGATTTACTCATACATATATATATATATATATAAAAATGTAATTAAAACAATATTTATTCAAAACAGCAACACACAAGTTTCTTGCTCATTCTTCTTGTGATGAATCCGCATTCCGAATGAGTGGTAGAATCAAAAGAATGTGCATATTCAAAAGTGCTTATATTAAGTTTATTTGAATAAAGATTATTTCTATTTCTATGCAATAGATGTCATGCTGTGTGGTGTTTAAAGAATCAGAGGAGAAAAGTGATCATCTCTGCAAAGGGATTACAAATGCGTCGCACCGTGATAGTGGGAGCGAATCACTTTGATATGTTGCGACAACAATCGGTGACAATGTTTATTTATATCCCGAAGTATATGGATTTCTGCACTGTTCAGTATAAATATACCAGTAGATAGGTATACCGCGCTAAACCCACGCAGTATTGTAAGATATTTTTTCTGCATCTACTATATTCATGCTAGAAGGAAACTCTTTGAAAATGTTATTTTTCAATGAAATTTATAAATTACTAGCTGTCCCGGCAAACGTTGTTTTGCCTTAAAATAAAAAAAAATAGGGATGGACTACCCCTAACATTTAGGGGGATGAAAAATAGATGTTGGCCGATTCTCAGACCTACTAAATACGCTCACAAAATTTCATGAGAATCGGTCAAGCCATTTCGGAGGAGTATGGGAACGAAAACTGTGACGAAAACTTTTATATATAAGATGTTTTTTATCTCTACTGCGTTTGTATTTAGATAGATACATAGATAATTTATTTGCTTCTACATTTACAGTGTACCTGAGATCAGACATATGAGGCGAATCCGCCTCATATTCAGGAGGCATCCAAATTATAATTCTTAATGGTTTACAATTAAATTACATTATAAATACACAATGTTAAATGTCAAGTCAATTCTCGCAAAGAGTATCAGCATTTTTAACAAGTCATTGGTGTAGTTCTATTTTAAATCTATTTATCGGTATCTCTCGAATTACTTGTAGTATTACATAGTACAAAATAGAGTCGCTGTCGATGTCTGTCCGTCTCTATGTATCTTTAAAACTACGCAACGGATTTTGACGCGGTTTTTTTACTGAAGAGGTAGGTATATATGTATAATACATGTACACCCGTGCGAAGCCTGGGCGAGTAGTGCTAGTTTTATTATATATTTGTATGGAGCTGAAGTGTAAGTTATTTTTATGCAAATTATTTTCTATATTATATTCAGAACGTTAATGAATCTTTAACGATTTTGTTAAATCTCTTCCAATTCACAGTGTTACTTCCGTACTGGTTTACATGAATTGTGTCACGAAATAAAACTTTTTTATTGGAACGAAATCTTAATTTACGAGTATGTTTTTATTACGTCGCTGCCGTGATCACCTCTCACACATTACATGGTTCCTCTCACACATAACAACGTTCGTTGATGGAAAATTATATTAAGGTACTTACTTACTCTAACTACTCGTAGTCTATACTCATGTTTTAGTATTTAACGCATGGAGTTTGTTTGTAATACTTTATTATACAATAAAATTATAAATAAAAAGATTGTGTCCTTTTATTTAATTTGACTTATAGGATAAAGACTTATTACGTCTTACCCTAAAAGTCGGATTTCTTCCAGTCAACCACTCAATGAGTGACTTAGAGGAATTGTGGAGTGGTGGAAATATGTAGCTACAATGAATAATACGCGGCACAATAATATATATATATATATATATATAGGGAGTTAAATAATAATAATATATGCAAGGAGTGTTACTTGTTACAGCACTATAACATTAATTGACGTGACTCATCTCAAATGAATGTTAATTTCTAGTAGGAGCCGTCCAACAAGCGGGCCTCCGAGCCCAACGTTTATACCAAGTACCGATGTTGAAACAATTTAGTGTTATGTATGTGTATGTGTCTCGTTGTTAATTATACAGAACGCCACTAGTGGTTTATTACAACGACTTACACTCGGAAGGTCGTAAATTCAAATCTGGCGGAAACCAAGAATCAATGTATAAATTCGTCTATTTATATTTTCAGAGTAGCTGTACCCGCGAATTTGTTCGCGTGGAATTCTACATTATTTTTCTAAAATAAGAGAATTTTACTATAATAAAAGTAGCCTAAGTTACTCCTTATTACAACTACCTGCCAAAAAAAATCACGTCAAAATTGGTCCAGCCATTTCAGAGATTAGCCGGAACAAACAGACAGACAAAAATTGGTAAAAAAGATATTTAGATAAAAGATTTTAGATAGTGTATGTACCGTATTTATATTCATATGCATGTAGTAAAAAACGGTTATTACAATATTACAAACAGACACTCCAATTTTATTTATATGTATGCTCGTAGATTGACTCTTCGGTAAAAAAAATAGATTATAAATATAGAGAGATGGCGGTAGACTGGGCGAGCCTGGCACGTTGGATTCAGTAATAAGATTTCGTAGATCAAGTGTCACTTACAGTTGCATTCACTGTCCGTTACATCGACTATTACAATGACTCTGACTACCCCATCCGCAGTAACAGTCATAACCATATATTACGCATTACTACCATTACTACAATTACACAACATTTTTTTTTCTCCTTATTTTGACACATACAGTCATTAAAAAAAACTTATATATAATACATTATTACTAAAAAAAAACATTAAGTGTCGAAACTTAATTTAAAAGTTGTATAAAAAAAAGATTCGTTGACAATCATTACATTGTATAAAACAAAGTCGGTGTCGCTGTCTGTCCCTATGTATGCTTAAATCTTTAAAACTACGCAACGGATTTTGACGCGGTTTTCTTAATAGATAGAGTGATTCAAGAGGAAGGTTTATATATATAATACATGTCACTCGTGAGAAGCCGAGGCGAGTAGATAGTTAATAATATAGTTGAATATGACAATCTAAATATATATAACTCAAAGGTGACTGATATAGTGATCTATCAACGCACAGCCCAAACCACTGGACGGATCGGGCTGAAATTTGGCATGCAGGTACATGTTATGACGTAGGCATCCGCTAAGAAAGGATTTTGTTTAATTCTACCCCCAAGATGATAAAATAGGGGATGAAAATTTGTATGAAACTTTGTCAGTTTTAAACCGATCGGGCTGAGACTTTGCGTACATAAAGCGACCATGGTGTAGGCATCCACTAAGAAAGGATTTTGATAAATTCCCCCCTAAGGGGATAAATTAACGCGAGCGAAGCCGCCAACAAAAGCTAGTTAGAGATAAACATTTATCATTGAAAATTTGGTTAATGCATACAATACATATCTATTATACCTTCTTTTTTTATAACACATAATATATATACCTATATATACAAATATACAAATACACCATAAATACAGTAAAGACTCAAACGCGACACCTTACCGACTGACATAGTGATCTATCAACGAACAATCCAAACCACTGGACGGATCGGGCTGAAATTTGGCATGCAGGTAGATGTTATGACGTAGGCATCCGCTAAGAAAGGATTTTGATTAATTCTACCCACAAGGGGTAATAGGGGATGAAAGTTTGTATGAAACTTTGTCAATATTAAACCGATCGGGCTGAGACTTTGCATGCATAAAGCTAGTATGACGTAGGCATTCCTTAAGAAAGGATTTTGATAAATTCCACCCCTAAGGGGATAAATTAAAGCGAGTGAAGCCGCGGGCAAAAGCTAGTAATATTATAAAATTTGAATCTTACTAGCATTAGATTTAAAATATGTAAATGACTAATAATGGGCCATTGATGGCACAATTAATAAACACATTCGTTATTATTACCACAGATAACATAATTTATTACTAAACATATATATGTGTGTGCATAATCTTATATATAAATTCTCGTGTCACAATGTTAGTTACCATCCTTCTCCCAAACGGCTTGATCGATTTTTATGAAATTTTATGCATACTCAGTAGGTCTGAGAAATGGCTACTATTTATTTTTCATAACCCTAAGTAATAAGGGTTGTCACTTATGGGTCCCTTAACATTTTATTGTTATTTTTTGGAAAATATTTTATTCTTTTCTAATATGGCATTAAAAATACATACAACCCTAAATATTCACCCTTCTATCACCAACCCCTATTTAATAGCTATATTATCACTTAAATTTATTTGGCAAAACATTTGCCTGACTGCATAATAATATATGTATTCTTTTTTATTTCAATTTAATTTATTTATTGTTTTTGCTTTCAATTTTGTGATTTCTAATAGCGCGATATGTGCAAAACATATCTATACATATAAATAAAATTGGAGTGTCTGTTTGTAATATTGAAATAACCGTTTTTTACTACATGCATATGAATATAAATACGGTACACATATACCAAAATAACATTTTTACAATTTTTGTCTGTCTGTCTGTTTGTTGCGGCTAATCTCTGAAATGGCTGGACCGAGCTGATGTAATAAGGAGTATCTTAGGCTACTTTCCACGGACGAAGTCGCAGGGGACAACTAGTTCTATATATTCTTTTTATTTCGATTCAATTTGTTTGTTCTCTTTCTTCTTGTTGTGATTTCTAATAGTGCGATATATGTAGACCTATACTTGTCCTAAATAACACTACTTCCATTATATTTGTATCAAAATCATCTCAAATATTTCCGCAGCCGCATACACAAGATATCATTGTCTGTTAGCTCTGGTTTCGTTTTAACATCACTGTGGTGTTGTGGTTATCAAACTTTGGAACCGATTGTTACAAGTAACTTCGCTTTTTAAAACGAAAGCTGCGTGTCCATTACTGGGACTCTCTCCGATACCAACTTTTCCGCTGCATTATTTTATATTGCCACTTTCTTCAATAAACTTGTGGTTTCAACTAACGGCTGCAATGTTTATTCGTGTGCTGTTTTGTTGTGTGATATCTTAATGCTACACCTACCAGCGCTAACGGTTTACGCTGGCGGGGCACCAGTGGAGGACGATAAGAAGAACATGAGGTCAGGTCAGTTAGCCCATCGTGGTATTTTTTTTTTATATTCTGATGGTGGCAATTAAGCATACGGCCCATCTGATGGTAAATGGTTACCGTAGCCTATGAACACCTGGGACACTAGGGGTGTCACGTGCGCGTTGCCGACCTTAATATACCTTAATATACCCTTCTTGTGGTAAATTGACTATGAATTTATCACGATGGATGGACGGATGGAGGTCAGCCTGACGGTACATTGTTAGTAATGAGGTCATTAATCCACATTACATTCCCCTGCCTCCGTGTTGCGTGATGTTATATTTGCGTGAGCACTCGTTCTATTGATAGTTTAGTTGAATGACACCGTGTTTAGTAAAAGAGAGCGTTTCATCATCATACGTACCCACTCGTACCTGTAACGAATAGTCGAGCTCTCTGTACATTAATACCTCAGGACAATTCACACAGCGCCATCTAGTCCCAAGCTAACCAGAGCTTGTGTTATGGGTACTGATATAAATACATGGATACATTTTTTTGTAAATAAGTACATATTATACATAGAAAACCCCCAGACCGATACAAACAATCATACTCATGAATACAACTGTTTGTACCGTGCGAGGAATCGAACTCGCGACCATGGGATAGTAAACCACTAGACCAGCGAGGCTATCAAACATTAACACTGTATGTCTCTTACCCCTACCTCAATACAAAACGTGCTATTATGATAATTTTCGACAATAACTAACTTAAATTAGAGGAGATTTTGTCCAGTAAACAACATTCAGAGGGGATGTGGATTAATTACCCCATTACTAGCACCATGTCAGGTTGAACTCCACGCGAGAAACCATCGTGATAAATTCTTGGTGAATTTTGTCTCGATGGGCTAACTGAGATAACCTCATGTTCGTCTTATCATCCTCCACTGGTGGCCCGCCACCGTAAACCATTAGCGCAGGCGAGTGCAGCATTCCATTATCATCCATAAAAAAGAAAAAACGTTCAGAAAGTAAGAAGGTATGCTAAACTGCCACAGCATCGAGATCGAGACCGTCCTATTCTAACTTCCCGTATGTTTTATTCCAAATGGATTTTGTTATATGACAATGATAGCAAACATGCATACAGTCCATATGATGGTAAACGGTGACTTTATAACGGTAACGGCATAGCCTATGGACGCCTGAAGCCGCGAATTTGGCTAGTTTCAGATTATTTTCATCAGGTGTAAATTATTATAAAATCAAGGTACATTTAAGAGAATAATTTGTTAAGAAAATTAAAAATTAAAATATATATATATATGTGTGTGTAATTCAGTACATTGTATATTTAAATATCAATTACTTGATGTGCAATATACGGACAACTAGTCGGACAGGTGGTGGCGAGTGCACCTCAGGGCGATAGGTCAGTCCACAGGTTCAAATCGGCCGGTCAACGGTCGGGAGACGACCTCATCGACGATGTTTTAGTCCAAACACAAAGTGTAGTGGTGACATTCTTTACATTGCGAGCTGTCATTCGCCGCTCGTCAATGGGTTCAGCGACCTTTTTCACTACGTGATTAGAATTCAATTATATTCTCATTTCGGCAGAAAAACATTGAGTTGAGTGGTGTAGGCCAATGGATCAGCGAGCAGGGGTGAACCACTGCGGCAACCAGTCCAACATACAGCTCGGGTATTCATTGAAAAGAATGAGAGCTGAGTTTCTTGTCAGTTCTTGAACTCTCAAGCACTGTGAAGTGACGGTAGATTTGATATATCAAAAGTCTGTAATACTTCATTTGATTTATTAGCCCACTAAGAAGAAAAATTTGGGAGTAACTTTGTACGAACTGAGGCTGTGCTCCTGAGCTTAATAGTCTGTAGTCAATGAAATGACGACTTACTTATATGTACACTATTGTAGATTAGAGTACAAATTTTGCGTAATATATGAATGAACTACGTACGTACTATGATTGCATGGTTGGTTATGATGCCTCTATCTATCTAATGCAATCAACAGATAATTAATATCTACATTATACATATACGTATACATTAAATGTTTTTGAAAGCAGTTTGATCTGGCTGAGAAAATACAATATGTATGTAGAACATTAGCTCAGAAAGGTGTACCACGGGCGTCGCAATATATTTTGTGATATCCACTTTACTGTTTATCGCTATAAACTACCGATACTACCATTTTCCTCGAGAGAAGAAAATAACTAAAACGTTCTGCGAACTAGGAAGCTGCATCAGTCCTGCGCAGTAACATCAACATTAGCGTATTTTAAAACTGCGCAGTACGAGTGAACTCAATGAAATCGACGGGCCGGCGCAGTATGCAGTATCGACACAGAAGGCCACGGCCACTAAAACACAGTTAAAAAACAAACCGAATGATTATTATAATTACGCGGCTGTGGGAGCGAGCGAGAGAGGCCCGTGTTAATAACAGGTTCATCGAGTTACTTTGTTTTTATCTACAAAGGCAGCATTAATTATTACGTGTCTAATGATTACGTTGACGTGCGCTAGTGGCGCCTCGCACACCATCCGGCCAGTCGGCAGCCGCCGCCGCCTGCCGGCAGCCGGGCCGCTAATGAAACGACCGCCAACCGCCTTCTCTACTGGTGGTAGGCTCGTCAGATGTCCGGGAAATCCGGGATTGTTCCAGAATTTTGCGTCTTGTTCCAGTAATTAGACCTTATTGTCTCGAATTATCAAAACCTACTAGTTTTGTAATAAAATAACAACGAATGACGCGGCTGGCCTGCCTGTGAGTTCCTTTTCAAATACAAATATAAATTCTATCAAAATAAAAAACAAGATACTTTTTAGTATGGCCACGACCCGACACCATTGTCCTAGAGCTCTAAACCTGGCAGCCCTAACTGGTGGTGAGTGAGCAGTGAGCGTGCTCTCTCCGAGTGCCGGCTGCCGGCAGTAACAGTGCAGTAACTAGCGTGGCGCGCCGCACCGCTTCGCACCGGTTCCGCCGACAATTTGCACAATCAAAATAGATAATGTAACAAACACGAACAAGTCTCGAATAAAAATAGTGGTATACGAGGAGAGCTGCCAAATTGCTGTCATTTGATCGAAATAAGTGTGCAGCTCTGAGACACGGATTTTGTTTAATAAATTCGTTGGCAAATACTACAATAACATCTAAAATACGTGACGCGAGCGCACACTCGCCGCTCGGCCGTCCACATCTATGATAGACTAAGTTAAATTAAAAGTTAGACGTGCGGCAGCGCAGCGACATGTCTTAAATAGTAACGACAAAAAGCTGATAAGCTCGACATGTGTCAAGCTTTGTTACAAACTGTCGACTGCTTAGTATTCATAGTTAAATTACTTAAATTAAATATAAGATAAAATATAGTTGAAACATTTGACGAGCCCCTCCATGCTCATACTGTTGTCGTCATACTGTAGTTCCTCTATAATAGCTGGACAGAGTACGGCTGTTTATAGCTTACGTCACAAGTTGACTCACTACAAACAGATACGTACCTACATACAGTGTAACGGACGGCATGCACTTGACACTATCTGAAAATGTGTCAAAGCCTCTTACACGCACGTCGAAGACAAAGATAATAATAGGAATTCATTTATATAAATATCTATTTTTATGTCTATCATAATAATGATTAAAATAAACAAATTTATATATGTGTGTAACACAAATGGGGACAGGTGATCGCGCAGTTGCATTTCTTAACGACTTGGCATCTTAACCCTTCCAGACCTGAATTATTTTTTTACATCCGATGGAGTTGGTAAATTACATGTGTCTAAAGTATAACAAGGAGACTATAAAAAAATTTAGCCTTAAACTTTTTAAAACATATTAGTAATACCACAGATAACATAATATTACATAGTAATACTAAATTGAGTAGTTTATAAGTGACCAAAGAGTACGATCGTCTTCAATAGGAAATTATAAAATCGTTTTAAATTATATGTTAAGTCTGCAACTGTGCACGCCAGTTTTGAAAGGGTAAATATTTTGATGCGATCAATCTACTGGTTTCGTTCTACTACTGACACAAAAACACGCAAACTTACGAAAATGTAACCACCGTAATACAGATATAATGGTGAATGATACAAAAATGCATATCCAATTAACAAATATTAATGTATACGTATATTATTGCTCTGCTTTGTTCGGAACTGCATGGTGCTATATTATTTACAGCTACTCGCCCCAGGTGTACATGTATTATACATATAAACTTTCCTCTTGAATTACTCTCTGTCATCTCACTCACTCATACTCATCTATTAAAAAAACCGCTTCGAAATCCGTTGCGTAGTTTTAAAGATTTAAGACAGACATCGACGGCGACTTTGTTTTACACTGTGTAATGATCATCAGCTACGTTAACATATTAAACATTTGAAAACAACGTAATTAATTTAGTTTTCCTAAAGAATGCCATCGTTTAATTAGTGTAGTGTCAATGACAAACGTTTAATTGGTGTTCCGCAATGAAAATAGAACAAGAGAACGGCGCGGCGCGGGCGGGACGGGACGGGACGGGATGCCGGCGCGTCGATGTTGATCTGTCTGTACGACGAAAACAATAAACATCACATGTTACACTGCAATGAAAATTACAAAATAATACGCACTCGTTTGCAACAATAACAGTGTAAGTACCTGATCACTTGCACCTCACGCCCACCTGGCTGTTTGTTGTGGCAGTGCAGAAAAAATATATTGTGGTGCTGCAAATACAAGTAGGTAGGTAATGTTTTGTTTTATGGTTTTATATTTATTATATTGAAATAACCGTTTTATATTCTGTCTGTTTGTTCCGGCTAATCTCTGAAATGGCTGGACCGATTTTGACGGGATTTTTATTGGCAGGTAGCTGATGTAATAAGGAGTAACTTAGGCTACTTTTATTTTAGAAAAATGAAGTTAAATTCCACGCGGACGAAGTCGCGGGTACAGCTAGTATGATAATAAATTGTTAAGGATACGTGGTTATGATCTATAATAAGCGCTATAAACTTGGTGGGCGAGTTGATACATATTGCATACATATAACGTACAAGGTCGGCCCTACAGCGCGTCATTGAACTGCAGGTGTCTCGCGTAACCGCACGCACTGCCTCGAGCACCAGGGCCTGTTACCACCACACTGTTTTTTTCCGAACTATTCTAGGGCCATTGGCCGCAGCTAGCCTTTACAGCTTCGTCGAACGACAGGCGAGTGCAGATGGCACTACAAACCAAGGAAGGGTTTATCGTTCGTTGAAGGCCACCTCCCGCCTGACGGATACGACTGACTACTGTTAGTTTGAACGCACTGCTAGGGGTTCGTTCAGAACGTCGTAATTTCGATCGCCGTTTGAATTGGACGGGGAATCGATCGTAAGGGACAGGATACAGTGAGTGGTCGTTGCATAACATCACAGGTCGAATGCACAGCTCATGGGGCAGCTAATCATTTAGGAAGAACGTACCTGTACCTACCCGGGTCCTAATCCTTGAAATAGAAAATAAAGCGCGTGATTGTCCTATATATGTATATATGATACGTTACCATATGTTACAAGTCTAAGTTGTCGGGGGGAAAGTGGATTTAGAAATGTGGATAGTTAGTAATGTGGACTGATGATCTTATTGCTAGCAATGTACCATGTCACGTTGACCTCCACGCGGTTCCTTACTGCAAACCATCGTGATAAAATCATGGTGAATGTACCACGATATGCTAACTGACCTGACCTCATGTTCATCTTATGAATCCTCCACTGCTGCCCCGCCTGCGATAACGGGTTACGCTGGCGGGACACCAGTGGAGGACACCATTATATCATCCATTAAAAAAAGTCTAGGTTGTCTCCGGATCTCTTATTGATCCTTGTTTTTTTCTGTTTTTATTACGCTGGCACTATTTATATAGTAATAGTGCTAACGCCCAAATAAGAACGACTTGGTGTATACAATCATGACAATTTAATAATTTACTAAAATCCGAAATGCAGTGACGAAGCAACAAGCAAAGCTATAATATTTGGGGGCCGGGGCCACGTCCGCGCAATAAAATAATAACGACAAGGCTTTGACTTAATTTAGTTCAGTTTTATTTTTAAGTTGTGTATAATTTTAGTAAGACAACAATGTAATATTTGTTATAATTATTTTGTTTTGTATAAATAGGTTTCATAAAAAGAACACTCAATGTAACTCGAGCGGGATCACTGCACAATTATTTAAAAAAACAACTATTCACATATATATATATTTAAATAAATAATGGTAATTATATTATTTACTTCATTCATTCGTCCGTCCATTGAGTACATACATAGTTGTGCCTGTGACCTGAATCGGTGTTCACTACCAGTTCCCCTGATCACTGAAGGCAGCTCCTTTGATATCGTCTCATTTATTTTATTGCTTTTGATGAAGCATCTATTATTGTCTCAAATGGACTCGCAAACAATACTCTGTACTTACGTAGCTAACTCTATTGTTCTATAATTATGTATTATAGAACTGTAACCCATACATTCACATTAACTCCACAATGTGGCTCTATATCGGTTCAGGTTAAGAAAAGATCACAATGTATCAATACTTCTCATTCCTGGGATGAAGTATTGTAAAGGATAAGCAATAAAACAAAACATAACTACAATACATCTACAAGGTACAAATATGGCTAGTGTAAGGCTATCTGAGACTACATATATACCCTGTGTTCAGTTATAGTGATAAGTATTAAAAAAAATATCTGTGGAATATCGTTATCTTTGGTATATAATAATAATAATCTCAGGACAATTCACACAGCACCATCTAGACACAAGTTAAGCTAGCTAAAGCTTGTGTTATGGGTACTAGATAACTGGTATAAATACACGATTGCATTTTTTTTGTAAATAAATACATATTACTTTTGTCACGTTGGGCTAACTGACCTGACCTCATGTTCATCTTATCTCCACTGGTGCCCCGCCAGCGTACTCCGCTAGCGCAGGCGGGACCACCATTCCATTATCATCTTTTAAAAAATAAATACATATTACTAGCTGTCCCGGCAAACGTTGTTTTGCCATATAATTTAATAACGCTATAAAAAAATAGGGGTTGAGGATAGAAGGGTGAAAATTTAGGATTGTATGTATTTTTGTATGTTGGATCATAAAAAAAAGAAACTAAAAATTTTGTCTAAAAAATAAAAAATAAATTATGGGTGGACTACCCCTAACATTTAGGGGGATGAAAAATAGACGTTGGCCGATTCTCAGACCTACTCAATACGCTCACAAAATTTCATGAGAATCGGTCAAGCCGTTTCGGAGGATTATGGGAACGAAAACTGTGACACAAGAATTTTATATATAAAATGTTTTTTATGTATGTATATGTATATGTAATACATATGAATACAAATGTTAGTGCCGTGCGAGGAATCGAACCCGCGACCATCGGAAGTAAGACGGAGTGCTAAACGCTAGACCACCGAGGCCGTCATACTGGGATATTATTATTATTATACTATACAGACCTGGTTGCTATGTGCACGCTCAGATCATCTGTAGTCTTGTGTTCTAAATTCTTCTGAGGCAGTCACCTGTCAGCGATTTCTTGTTCCGTAATGTTGCCATGATTCTTATTGCCCAATCTAAGACAACAATAAACAATGACCTGGCAATTAGTGTTAGTCGGTATGATTTTTTGTTTTTGTTGCATGTAGTCGGTAGTGCTAAGTATTGTAACATTGTATGCTAATAGTAACTTTTACACCAAACATATAGTATTTCTAAACTGCATTGTACGAGTATATGATTTGAAAAGAATAGCAGGTTACAGTTTCATCAGCACGAAAAAAATATTTTTAGTTTTATAATGTACTGTACGATTTCAGTATAAGAATACACACGTATCCCTGTAATCAAGAAAAACATTTACCAACACATTGTAAATGCACCGAATTGGAATATGTTGATAAAATTAAGTACCTCGGAGTATTAATGGATAACAAATTAAATTGGAATCCTCACATCTCATATACTGCAAAAAAAATTAGAAAACTTATAATAATATTTAGAAATCTAAGGGAAGTGGCTAACAAGGATCTGATTCTGCAAACTTTTAAGGCGTTATGTCAATGTATTATTAATTACTGCATCTGTACGTGGGGATGTGCCTCAAAATCATATTTAATTGAACTTGAGAGAGCCCAAAGGGCGGTGATTAAAGTTATGTTTTCACTACCATATAGACATCCTACGACGCTGGTATACGAACATGCTGATGTTTTGTCAGTGCGTAAAATGTTCATATATCAGTGTTTAAGACGATATCATCGTGTAACTGTGCCAGCAATAACATGTGTATAAACAAAACGCATTATTAGAAAATTTAAATATCCAATTCCATTTGTGAAAACAACATTTGCAAAGAAGCAATTTAATTATATAGCACCTCGGTTATACAATGCACTTGCTGGCAAGGATAATGATAAATTAAAGGATAAATCTATATCATGATATAAAAAAGATTATTTTGAAATGGCTAAAACCACTTGAATATGAAAACTGTGGAACACTAGTGTCCTCGTATTAATATTGGTATTAATATTTATCTCTCTCCTTCTTCTCTCTTATACTCTCTCTCACACACACACACACACACACACACACACACACACACACACACACACACACACACACACACACACACACACACACACATACACATACACTTTGCAAGTAAATAATGATAAGCTTGTATTGTTACATTATTTAATTGTCTTTTTATAAATTGTAATTCCAAACATTGTGAATTGTAAGAGGAGGGAACTGGTACCTGAAATACAGGTTTCTACTTAGTTCAGGTACCAGGGAACAATTTAAATTGTAAATATTGGATGCAAAATAAAATTATTATTGTTATATAATTTCAGTTAATGAAATTAATCTATACATATAAATAAAATTGGAGTGTCTGTTTGTAATATTGAAATAACCGTTTTTTACTACATGCATATGAATATAAGTACGGTATATTTACCAAAATAACATTTTTTACCTATTTTGTCTGTATGTCTGTTTATTCTGGCTAATCTCTGACGACCGACCGACCGATTTTGACAGTACTTTTATTGGTAGGTAGCTGATGTAATAAGGAGTAACTTTGCCTACTTTTATTTTAGAAAAATAGGTGTTGCAAATATAGGACCACTCATAACGAAACATTCAAAACTGATGATTTTCTTTTCATGTGTTGTGGCACGAGACGGTTTTGTAACTAAATTCCAAGGACAGCTATAGGAGAGCAGAACAATGAGAAATTAGATATACATAATTATATTTGTATACTCATACATTATTTCTATTGGATGGTAATATTTAAATATACACGAGTGGCTAGTAATGTCCTTTGAATGTAAAATTTTGACTTTTAAATAAATAATAAAAGTTATTTATACACTACTAGGTAGCCGCCCCGCTACCCGGCGCTGCGCCTTCGCTTCTGTTGTACCCCACTATGTAAACATTACACAAATTATTACCATCACAGTAGGCATTTGAATCAATAAAATAATTTTCTTTACATACATTTTAAATATATTTTTTATATTGTCCATATATAATATACTGCTTTTTGCTCGTGGCTTCGCTCGCGTTATTTTATCACGTTAGAGGTGTAATTTATCAAAATCCTTTCTTAGGGGATGCCTACATCATAGTAGCTTTATGCATGCAAAATCTCAGCCCGATCGGTTTAAAATTGACAAAGTTTCATACAAACTTTCATCCCCTATTTTATCCTCTTGGGAGTAGAATTAATCAAAATCCTTTCTTAGCGGATGCCTACGTCATAACATCTACCTGCATGCCAAATTTCAGCCTGATCCGTCCAGTGGTTTGGGCTGTGCGTTGATAGATCACTATGTCAGTCACTTTTGAGTTTATATATTTAGATTTATTTTAATTATTGCAAATACTATAAAACAAGAATAACCTATACTGAGGTGTGATTGCATTCAGCAAAGAATTGTATTGTACGGCACGTAGTTATGTTATCTGTGGTACGGATACCTGCCTACGCACAGATAACATAATATGCTACGGCTAACAAAACACTGGACTTCGTAAGTCGCACTATGTCGTATTTTTACTTGGTACTCTTACATAGTATATATCGATCAGTAATTATATATATACATATATAAGTACCTGGACATTATTAGGTATCGCAGATAAATACATTATAGATTGCGTTAAAAATAGAAGCAGCCATACGATCCACATCGCGTCCATAACTAAGTAATGCGCTATTAACATCCAATGTTGTTTTATTTGTTGGTTCACTGCTTCTACTGCCGCAGACTAATCGCACAATCAAAAATTATTCAAATACAAACGTACGGGCAACCGCACGTGCCTGCTTACTGTGC